>NC_060249.1:116349345-116949345 GCF_921293095.1 Ischnura elegans | reverse complement strand
AAACTATCAATTTTCTGGTACTAATCGATTCTACCCATAGGTAGAAAGAAAGAGGACAGAGAGATATATTAAAAGGGGCATACTGACAAAAATCATGTCTGATGAAATTTACAGTGTTTGTAAATACTGTATGGAGCCAAACCTCCGGATAACTGAGCAAAGATATCTATGTTAATTGAAAAATAGATCGACTAAACCCAAATCGTTTGCTGAATTCAAAATTTATATAATTAAATTCGGTTTTAGTTACCACTTCAGCCAAATTCATCTCTAACAGCCTCTTCATTCTTCCAGGTCCGACAGAAACGACGAAATAAGGGTGATACTGAGCTGAACGGATAGATTTACAGGCACATTTTTGTAATCCTGAGATTAATGTACTGCAGTCCTCCATTTCTCCCTATTCATAGCCATTTTGTTCACCTCCCAAAGGCTCTTCTTCCCCGTAACCTTCTTGATCTGTCCTAGGTACTTGCCCCTATGTCTTTATCTGGTGCTTTTCCCGTAAATTATTCCTTTCATTGTGGTTCTCACCTAACTGCTGTGTCTCATCCTGTGGCCAATCCTCCGAGTTCTTTTTTGGCGAACAAATTGATCCATAAGATCCTTTCTTCTCTTACTCTCCTACATACCTCCTCATTTTCACCCAATCCGTCCGTTTTATCTGCAGCCTCCTTCTCCAGCACCATGTCTCGAACGCATCCTATCTTATCCAACCTCTTTTTCGGATGGTGCAAGCTCCTAAACCATGAAGAGTCACTTCCAACACGAAAGTTTTCACAGTAGGCATAGGAATTCTTTTTCCCTCGAATATTGAAGCATTTTTATGTTATAAAAGGAGAAATTGAGCTCTTTGACCTCTAAACAGTACAAAAAGTCTCTCCAATGGCCGTAAAATTTAGCACCACTCGTCGAATTAAACAACTACTCTACCCGAATAACCCTCCTGTGGCAGTTTACGGGAGATTTACTTCCTCGCCAGAGCCGCAGACACACCACCCAAATGAAACCTTTGCAAGGCTGTAGTTTCATTCGGGTGGTGTGTCTGCGGCTTTTTGTATTATTAAGTTATGATAGACCGAAGTGCAATGCCAACACAAAGTGCACTTAAATGTTTTGATGGTACACTAAGTACTCTCTGGCAGGTTCATAAGTGGAGTCTTTATGCCCCCTGATTCAAGGCTGTGAGGCATCTTGCGGGGTGGATGTAAATGTGCATATTGTTTCACTATGAATAGATAACCACTAACTTACCAAGGATCCAATTTGATTCTGGACTACTTAATATGAAAATGCTTCAAGATAGGACCCTTTGTAATCGGTTCTGCGAATGAGGTTCACAAACTTTCAATTTGGACTACATTCCTTTTATAACGCATCAAACTCATCCAAGTTCCTTCCATCGCTGCTATTGACTCACGTCTTTCCTATGGCTGCTTTCACGTAGTAAAAAGAATCCAATTTATCCACCACACTACGATAACGCGAGAAAGAATTTCCACTGCAACATGCCTGAAGGTACAAAAGAGCTAACATTAAATAGGGATATAAGAAACTGCCTCACATGTTCCGCGCGGGACCGATAAAAAGGGGAAATTAAGATAGGCGTGAATTCTCGCGAAGAAAAGCGCTTGGACACTCAGTTTTCAGGGAGCACATTCAATTTCCTTTAAGTAATAGAAAAATTCTGTCGCTAACAGCCGTGGCTAAAGAAATTGATCGTAAATAGGTCGCGAGCCGGCGTGACGCCACAAAGAGGACGCCACTTTTCCAGCCGGAGCTGTGGGACATCGTCAGCCATATGTTTGCTCACGAAAGAAGTGATATGCCTTCAGCTAATATCAGGACCAGCCCTGAATATTGGACCCTATCATTGTAAGCTTATAAGTTTTGGTATGATATTTTTGATTTTACAGAGTCTCATTTTGAATATTTGGTACTGACAAAACTGTGAAGGAGTTATAATTGTGCAACCACTGAGAGAAGGAATATATAGCCTCGCTGATGCAAATCATCTTCTGCACGTCTGTTTACCAAGCTATTAACTTTCCTTCAACGAAGTGACTACATTCAATTGAAGCTAAATTAAAAATAATGGATTGATTGATTGGTGAAGAAGACATAATTTTACTTTATCGACTTAAGAAATACATAAGCGAGAAACTTTTTGTTCAAAAATTTCTGTTAGGATTTGAACTACGCTAATAGGCTACCGTCAGTTTTATACTTCACATATGAGAAATTTTATACCGAAAGCGACTGAAAAAGTGATAAACCATAGCTACCTCAGTGATTCAATCCCAAAATTTATTTGAATATGTGAGGGTAGAACATAATCCGGACTAAGCCATAGGCACTACTTCAGGTTATAACCGGAATTCGAGCCCTACACCGTCAAATCAGTAGGCAAGTGCTCTAGTCATTAGGCCTCAACCGTCTCCTGACAAATAAATAGTGAGTTATTGAGAATGTCATCGTTATATCGCCATCATGGACTTGGGCTGCCATGAAGTGATTTGTCTGGCAACTTTACGGCGTTATCGCGGAATGCGGACCCATGAAATCTCCCCCGCAGATGAGATAAACGATGTTCTGGCGCAGCCTAATGCAGGCGGGTACGGACCACAAATATGTTCGCGCTGCTGGCCGCGTTTCCTTGACTCCAAAGCTGGCACACACGCATCGCGTCGCATTGACTGCATCCCGGGTTGCCAGGCCACCCACGGCGGACACATGGATCCCCCCCGTCTCATTGAATCGACCGAGTTGCCTCTTCTTTGACGACCTCTAGTACGTCTTCTAGGACGCGATCCGAATTAAGCATGCCACGCATCAAGACTGAAAGTGGCTAGAGCAGTCGCTCCGAATTGCTGATGCGCTAAAGAGTGAAGGAACACGGAAGAAGTTTTGTATATAATGATGGAAAATCTTGTTTTGCTAAGCATTTATGTCTGAATAACCATTTTAGCAATTGTGACATAGACATTTTACATTGTAATGACAAAGGGCTCAAATTAGATTTTATCGGGAAATTTGAAATTGCCAACAGCCCGGATGGAATTTGTAATGATGTTTTATTTTTTACTGACTCACCTTTGTTAAAGTTAAGCTTCCCCATGACGTCAAAACCCTGACCTTCACTCACGCTTCTCTTGTTGTATGTCTTCTGGTTTCGGCCTTCATTCATTTTTTCACCTAAACTGTTTCCCCCTCCCACTTCCCTCACTCCAATCCCATATGCCCCCTCCTCCTACCTTGGCCGGGGTATACATACCGAGGGAGTTTTTGTTGGATTACCTTGAAAATGTCACAAAGTGTCGAAACCATGGTCGGTGGTTAAGTGTTAAATTAAATAATGTGGCTATTGCCATTTGTATTTTAATCATGGATATAGAATGATTCCACAAAATTAAGCCTGAAACGATTTTAAACGCTGAAGAAGCGTTCCGTTGGTGCGAGTAAGGACGACTCGATGCGAATTCTTGTAAATCGCGTCGATTAGCGCCAATATCTTTCTGAATTAAAAGAAATTGCTGCAGTGAAATTTATGTAATTATTCAAATAAAAAGTGGATGGGAGTTGAGAATTTAGGAGGCAAAGAGTTCATAATCTTCCTCGTTTCCAAATCGGCGCGCCGCAGTACTTCGGAGCGGTGGCGTAAATAGGAATATGCTTGGGTAATAGGTGGGGGATGTGATGGCCTGGAGTGGAGCTTCTTCCTCCCCCCAGGAAAAATCGGGTAAAATTTTTGAAAAAATGACACGCCTGGAAATACATTTTACATGATTTTGGCACTAAAATTGGAACTCGAAGCAGATGCAGTTATTATATGTCACAACAAGTGGCGCCGACTCCATGGGGCCTGAGGGGGCCTGAGCCTCCTCTAAAATTCGTTATGGGTGTGAGGAAAACATGTGTCAGGCTTGTCGATTTTCCCGGGAGTGTTCAGATATCGAGATTCGAGTTATCAGGGTTCTAATGTTGATCATATGACTCTTCTAAAATGCATAAAAAACTTAAAACTCACTACTTATAAAATTTCCCGGGGCAAGCTGCCCGGTTTGCCTTACCCCCAATATCTTTTGTTAGTCGGCATCTCTGGTCACAACTAGACAATAGCTTCAAATATTTTTTAATTTCTTTGAGGCTTTGGGGAGCGATATATCTCCTCATCCCCTCCCCATAGTTACGCCATTGTTTTGGAGAATGGTTACCCATTCCGTCTCAAAAGCGGCATCTACCTCCCTGCCTACCGGAATATAGCCTTGGAACCCAGTAAACACCGGCAGCAACGTGGCCGTTACGATTAAAATATTTTCATGCTCATGACTTCAGTTTACACCTATTGCTTCTCTGGGACCAATACATCGTCCTCCCTTTCGCCCTTGACTTCTTCACAGAAATATGATTTTAGCTGTACGATTGCTTTTAGCGCTTTAGCATTTCTTTCCTCGCCCTGTGCGAAACTCTATTGGGACAAGGAACTGGCAGGTAGCATAAGCTCGACCTTGCCCAGCGGGGGCCGGACCTTTTCCTTGGCAACTGAGAATTCTCGAACTATAATCCTCGACCCTTTTCCCGAAGGTAGCCTATTACGGTATATTTATGCGGTCAGATTAGTTTTACTAGGGCGATTTTAAGTTTTTTTTAATCGTTGCTTTTGCTGCAAATGCTAGTGCACCATTCATTTTTCACTGTCTTCACAAATTTTCAACGAAGGTCTACGGTTATTTTTACTGTTCCCGGTTGAAGGATATAATATCAAATACCAAAAAGCACTTTAAGTCGAATGGCGACTTTCGATACACTTCGCATATTTGTAGATATTTACGACTTCGGATATCTGCATGTTATGGATCTCCGATGCCCAAATCCACTCTCCCATCACTCGCGTCTGCCCTCCAAACATATGAATGAAATGAAACTCGCTGAATGCTCCACTCGTCCAAGAAACAAATGATGTCTTCCGAACCAGTGATGTAGCCACGGGGTGGGGGTTTCCGGGTGACACCCCAGCCTCATGAGCCTTGAAAGCTTTTACTTCATCCAATTAATATAATTTATTTCGAAGTACTTGTACAAAATTATGTATTTGTGTCCTAAAAATCACGTTTTCAACATTAAAATTCTCAAATATTTCCCGGACCCCCCTTGCCCTAGAATATGCCCAATACACCCCGGAAGGGCCCCGAAAAATTCCAGTGAACCCCCCATTTCAAAATCCTGGCTACGCCACTGCTCCGACCCCGTCGAGAACATAAGCAAAACTAACGACAGCTCTAAGGAACCAAGGAAAGGTTATTCTCGAAAAAAAACCCTGGCGATACAATTCCAAGAAAAATTGTATTTATGCCAAAATATCAGGAGGTGGAAGAAGGGGAACCCGTACACAACGCTTACGGCTCAATTTGATCATAAGCAAAGAAAAATTTTGAAAAGAAAATGAGTGATTTCGAGGAGAGTGCAGTTATCTTCTTTCAAATACGAGTCAGCAGTGGCCTACTTGCACCGATACACTCTTGGGAGTGCCATTTGGAGGTTATATGTTTCTCGAAGAAAACATTAATGCACTATTATGTTCCACTGTAAGCATGAGTAGTGCACTGGCAAGACCACCTCCTTGATGGGTCCTGACCGGAGAAACAAAATATTTGAGTAATTACTTTGGTGGTGAGTATTTCTCTTTCCAGGCATGAAATGGGCTCCACCGCACAGCATGTCTACGAAAACCATCCCTTATCTAGGTAGCGGAATGCGCATAGAAAGTTTACAGCAAAAAAGTTTGAATACAAAGCAAGAAAATTTTTTAAAAGAAAATGAGTTATTCCGGGAACAGTAATTTTGTTATTTATTTCTTCCAAATATTTCAGTAGAAGTCCTCTACCACCATTCTACTCTTGGATGTGCCAGTTGGGGGGTAATATGATTTTCCAAGAAAACATTAGTGCACTAATGTGTTCCGATGCGATGGTATTCCGTAGACAGAGTCTACGAAAACCATCCCTTATTTTGTATCTTGATTAAAAAAAATGATGATAGGCACTGATTTGTGTTTATGGCGAAAAGCATTTATAATGCGTTTCTATTTCTGGTAAAAACGAATACTCATGCCTATGTGGTATGTATTTCACAAATAGGTTAGATGACTTGTAACGTAAATTACTAATTTATGTATTACTCTGTGTTTATGTATGTATAAATGCATGTTGCTGAATTTTATTATTATATCTAAAAGCATGTGGTAGTTTAATTTGTTAATATGCGTGACATTTTTGGACCGTGTGATGTGCATGTGGGATTCCAATTGCATGCAGCATGCTGGTGATTGATCACCCCCTGCCGAACACCCTAGAGGTGGCTTGCTAGGTATTATGTAGATGTGTTCGGTGAAATATCTCTATTAATTTATCTTCTTTGTTTGATCTGGAAAAATAGTGAGGTTCTCATATGATGTTCTCTGTGTCGCCCTTAAAGATATCTTTTTTTTTTGCTCAGGCTGTCTTAGCCTAGCGCGCAGCCTCCGAGTCCCTAGCGACTCCTAGCCTAACATGTTTGACATTAGTATAGTCAGATGCTCTGGTGATATATTGATTAATCGAGTGATCTGATAATGACAGCCAAATATCATATTCTTCCAATAATAACATGGCCAAATGTTCTGGTGGTGGTATGCTTAGGATGAATGCACTTACCCGACTGTCGGCTGGCCTCTTGTCTTGTCTCGAGGGCATCTCTTCCCAGCGTCCCCTCACCATCCCCGGCTCGATATGCGAAGTCCTCTCCGGGGTCAGCCGCTGGTGCTCGCCGCAACTTGATTCCCGCCGCCATGCTCAAGTGAGTGATTGTGCGTGCAAACGTAAGCAATCTCGCGATCTAAATTCTCGTGTTTGCCTTCACGGTCGGGAGAGGAAATAAAGATTGAACGAATGAGACTCAAGGACACTGGATGTATGCTGCAATGGTTTGAAGAAAAAATTACGCATACGTTCCTTTGAATGAAATTTCAAAATTCATTGTATCATCATTCATCTATTGTATCATCATCGCCATCATGAGTCAACAATCCATAGGTTAAGAATGGAATATCAACTGGCCGGAATAGGGTAGTTTCCTTCATCAAAGAAAACGAAAGGCATTGATTGCGATTCGTTACCCACCATTACTGTAACATTACACAATACACAAATAATACACAAATACACATAATACACAAATTATTTGGTTTTTGAAATACCGGTTTAGACGAATGGCAAGGGTCAAATTTTATCCTCATTTGAAAAAGGCCAGATTGGCGCCCATGCGATTCCACTCCACGTGACGTCACAGGGACCTAGTTTCTACACGAGAGGATAGGAGTTATACATCGTCTGAGGTTACCAATGCATGCATGAGG
The DNA here is from genome assembly GCF_921293095.1 of Ischnura elegans. Classification (NCBI taxonomy): domain Eukaryota; kingdom Metazoa; phylum Arthropoda; class Insecta; order Odonata; family Coenagrionidae; genus Ischnura; species Ischnura elegans. The sequence continues at coordinate 116,941,952 of NC_060249.1, read as the reverse complement.
CACAGAGCTCAGGGAAACATGTCTTAATAATCACCTACTAAAACTGGCTAAGGTCGGAAAGTTTTCTTCGTTTGATAAGGTATTAATAAACCTTTTTTAAGCCAAGTGCTACCATTCAGCAAGGTACTCAGCTACCCGCTGGCAGCCTGCGACGTATCAGCGCTAAGCCTCGCCTCAAGGTCACCTCACCGGGCGGGAGGGGGAACCAGAAATACGACGTACGGAGATATTTCCCGGCATTCATACTTGAGCGTCGCGTTTTCGCGCACTTGAAAATTTTCACTTTTCATTTAATTGCGAAAAATAGATATTGTCATTTAAAAATCTAAAAGCGTGAAATACGTACTCCAGCAGGGCTATTCTACTAAACGGGGCCATACGTATGGCCGGCCGTAAGTTTCTTATGGTCTAACCCGAAATTACGGCCTAAACCGATTCCACTCTCGAGGGGCCATATCGTATGGCCCGGCCAAAAGTCTTAACGCCCTTTCTGCAGGCGAGTATGAGAATTATAATTGGTACTATAAGTTTGGTTCACTTTTTTATACATTAGTCATTTTTTTGAGAAGGAAGTTTGTTCCAACGTGAATAAAAAATTAATTATATGTTCCTTAACCGAAATGGACTCTTATTAAAGGATAAATTTGAATTTTCTTTAAACACTAATCTAGCGGCAGACGCTGAAGATCTTTAAAACAAGTGAAGAACGCAAATCATGGGCGAGAAGAAGCAGGAGAAATTTGTACCGTGCAGTATTATAATATTCGTGAATTGTGCATGTAATGGATAGAGTTAGAACATGACATCCTATTGTAGTTTTAACCCCCTTCCTCTCTTTCCAATGGTGTAACTATTGTTTCATGGCTGCAATCATTTGCCCCCAAAAGCCTTATAAATCCAGCCAATGCACGAAATCTAAAGATGAAATTGAAACTTTAAGTTTCATTAATTTTATTATCAGAGGCTTATGTTTCGGTAGCTGTATAAAGTTAAAACATCAATATGAGACTATCATTCTTTCCTTGATTTGTGGACGACATTTGTCCTTTACGCATCGACTTACTGAAGATTGCCTAGCTGCCAAAAAAAATTTCTTGCCCTATGTTTCTTAGATATCCTCCCTCATGAACCGTAATGCTACGAGAATCTTAAAATATAAAACATTTAATAGCGGATATTTCAAGCTACCAACAGCTTTTCGAAACAAGTAAGAAATCTGCTAGCAAATGTAGCACAGAAAGCAAATAAAAGCCGGCTCCGGGAAGAGTAACGGGCCCGTTCCTCCGTTCACTTTAGCAGAGCATCCGTTAAAAGTATTCCTAACTTTTTAACTACAAGCGAACTTTTAGTTCATCCGCTATATCTACTTAAAAATTAAGTAACAACTTTTGACGCAAGGAAATAGTTAATGAAAATATCATCATCGTATGCGAACGGATTACCTACACGTATCCCGTATCCTCCTTATGAAATCGACGTCTTTTTTAAATATATCTAGCCAATGCCCGTTGAATCCGTATGTGCTCACCCACAATATTCATATATTTCTTGAAACAATCGCTATGTAATCGATGACACTTCGTAAGTTTCTTTTATAACACCTTAGGCGAGCAATGTTATTTCGTATGGCCCGTGTTATGACCGCCTCCTAGGCAGGCCATAATATTACGGCCTTTAGGCCATAGCTACCGCCCGACTTAAGGCCTTTCGCTCAGAGTAGAATCGCTCGAAGCCATACGTATGTCTCGAGGCCGTAGTTATGGTCGATTTCGACTTATGGCCCGGTCATACGATTAGTGGAATAACCCTGCAGGAGTAATAATCTTTCGATTAAGGCAATAAAAAAATAATAGGAAACCACCCTATTGGTGGAACTCCTTCACCATGTGGAAAAAGCAAATATTTTATTCCTTCAACTCCTACGAATCCTAAGATTGGTTTGACGCAGCTCTTTATTCTGCCATACTACCGACGATGGACGAATCACGAGAGAAAATTTAATGGAACAGCTTAGATGGAGAGAGCTTTCTAAAAAAACAACCTTCTTACAGCTGAGAATATCAGCATAGAGTAAGGAAACAATACAGCAGATGCTGCCGATGGAGCATGTTCCCCTATGAGTGCGGGATGGATGGATGCTGGATGTTGACAGGTGCAGAGAAGTCCAGAGTGGAAGCATCGAAATGTGGTGAATTCGAAGAATGATGACGATAAGATGGTTTGACAGAGTATATAATGAGGAAAAGCTAAGAAGAGTGAGAGAATAGCTTCGCCTATGCTAGTGTACTATTTCTAAAAACCTTAATGATAACACGGGACAACTTAGATGGCCACGTTATGAGGCATGATGGCCTGATGAAAACAATCGTAGAAGGACAGATGAAAGGAGGCAGGGAGAGAGATGGCCTCGAATGAGTTTACATGGCACAGGCTAAGCTTAAAGGATGTAAAAGAGAAGAAATACGTCAAATATATAAAGGCTAGATGTTAGGGCAGCGGAATGGAGAGCTAAGTCAAACTAATCTTAAGATTGCTGACTTATGAAAATGACGATTTAAGAAGTCCAAGTCCAAGTATATATCACAGGCTTTAATTCCGCAGTTCCCCACTGATTAAAGCTGTGTCCTGGGCGTTTAGTTGGTTTCTTATTTCAGGCAAAAATTAAATTACATTTTTAAAGTATTTTGAGTCCTGGCATACAGGTAAAAAAGCTAGGAAAGGGGTTATGGAATATGGGATGGGTTAAGGGCACATTTAGGCAAGCGGTGTTTGGGTTTTAATGGTGGTTGGTAATTCCAGAGGTTTTTCAGTAGTGCATCGTCGGTTTTTTCGAAAGAAAGGGAGAAATATGCTAGTGCTGATAAGATATTCTTTAGAATTGCTGTAATTTTGAGATCTTTTATAATATTCTGATTTCTAACGAACCAAATTGCGCCAATATTTCTGCAGATTATTTTATATTCTTCGTTTGTATCTTCTTGAGATAAGTAGCAGCTGCGTGTAGCCAAACAGGTGATGCGTAACTGAGGATCGGCTTTGTCTTGGTCAGCAGCGGAGATTTAGGTCGCAGGAGCGGCAAAAGGGAAGCGTTGATTTCGGTTGCTTTCTAAATGGTGCTTGAAATGTGCATTGCCCATGTTAGGCGCTTGTCCATTTCAACTTCCAGATATCAGGCTGACAGTCGTTTGGGAATTCTCCTGTTCCTGTAGAAGAGCTGAGGTCCATCGCCGACTTTAGGCCTTCTAAGATGATTAAGAAGGAAATCTTATGAAGAACTTCATTTGCACGAACGAACTAGTTTGCGAAAAGCGCACCACCCTCGTCATACCAAGTGGAGGATCACATTTCTCATGCACCACTGCGTGTATTGGAGGTATTTGAGATGGTCGTTTCGAGTGAACTACCAATCTCCGGCAAACGATAACCCCCTTAGTCGACAATTGCAGACCGTCGATGGCTACAGATTGTCGAAAATAATCGCTCATCGATAATAACCTTAGAAAATAGTCCACGATAATACATTGATGACCAGCGAAAACAAAAACTGTCAACGAGCTTTGCTTCAGTATAAGTCATTTCAAAGAAACGCCGGAATATTAGTCAATTAACTAAGTTATGATGTTTTACTTCTTGAGAAATAAAATACCATCTAACATAAGAAGAGTAGCCCGTAGGTAAAAACTTCACACATTTTACTATAATTTCCATTCTAGAGGATGAAATCATGTGGTCGTTTTTTATAAAGCATTTTTCCCACTTATTGTTAGCTTAACGCTTACGATTATCTGGAAGTCCTCAAATTTTCCCCAATCTCATTTTTTTCCAGTCTTAAGAATGAAATCATGCGGTCGTGAGTAATGAAACACCATCTATTATTAAGCTTACATTGAACAGCTCGGGGGGCCATCACATTTTCACATATAAGTTTTTTCCCCACTCTTAAGAATGAAATTGTATGGATAACTTCATCCGAAAGACTTTGTTCGGAGAGAGGCCCCACAGGAGTTCATTTGGAACAGGGAGGGCCCTCAATGTTAGAGCACAACGGGGGTCTTTGGGACCCCCCGTGGCGAGCCACCCTCGTCATATCAAGAGGAGGGTCGCATTCCTAGTGCGCTACAGTGAGTGTAGGTGGCATGTGTGGTGGTCTATTAGAGTCAAATACAGCCCACAGCTATCGATGCCATAAACAGCCGACATTTTCAGAATGGTGATGAATGGTAAAAAAATATCGACAATCGATCACTCATTCATTCGGAGATTCAACCCGAGGGTTGGTTTGATTAGGTGAGGGTTGAGCTCATCTCAGAATAGGACACAGGCGTGTGAAATTCACAAATTCAGGGCCAGGGGGCCAATTCCTTTCCCTTGGTCACCTCGCACTTCGAGGATTTTCATTTGAGGGAGTCTGGGAGGGGGGAGCTTGAGGGAGATTCCCCGACAATCGATAAAAATAAAAAATGCTTTAATATCAAATACTGACTGCAATGGAAAACAAAAATTCGCAGCGAGATTTTTTGTTCAGACTTTTTCGAGACTTGGAGATTTTTTGGTTTAATTCATTCTTCTATTTTTGCGATAAAAAATAGGATTACAGATCCTGGGTTATATACAGGTTGGAGAAATATCGTGTCACGAAATTTCTACCCTAAAAAGGTGATGCCAGCAGGAATCAAAATTGCAAATGTTATTTAGCTCGAAAACGCGCCAATTTTTAACTACAGAAACTTGGAGCCAAGCGCTCCGATCCTCCGCGAGTTTGCCCCGTTGCCGGATGCCTCGAATGCATCGCGATCTCCGGCATCAAAGGATTCAGAGTCATGCGTTTTCCAGAGTATCCGGCAACAGGGCAAACTCGCTGCCAATCGGAGCGCTTCGCTCAAAGTTACTGTGGTTTCAAAATGGTGCACTTTCGATTCTTAGTAAATTGTATTCCTACCTGCGTCAGCTATTTAGGGTTAAAATTTCGTGACAAAATTTTTATCGAACCTGCATAAAGGATATAGGAACTTAGTTAAGGTATAGCGAGTCGTCGATAATATAACAATTCTAGCATAAGCTGAACATGCCTTAAAATTGCACATTTCTCATTAGTTATTTTTTCCACCCTCGAGAATGAAATCGAGTGGTCATTGATGATAAAACGCAATCTAAGACGTAGCTAACGCTGAACGCTTACGATTCGCTGGAAGGCCTCGATTTTTCATAAATCTTACTGCAATTAGTTTAATACGAAATATTCCAATATTTCCACTGAATTTATTTTCGCACGACGATTTTAGCTATTTAACAACCTTTTTCAAAGCCTTTCAAATAGTTACGACTGCATTTTCGATGGAACCCAAAAATGTTTTTGTAACAAATAAACGCATCCTGCGAAAACACATTCATTGGCAATATTACATTGTATTATTTAACTAATATTAATAATTTCCACCACATCCTGCCACATATCATTAAAATGTAATCTCATTGCTTTTTTCATTCATAAGAATGAAATCATACCATCGTAAGTAATAAAAAATCATTATCACTTCCACTAACCTTACGCAGAACATTCCGTGAGTCCTCAAATTTTACAAGTCTAATTAATTTTTTCCTCATATGAAAATGAAAGGTAGTTGCGTTTTTCCGCAATTATTTAACGCGTGCGATGCGTTTCGGCTCACAAAGCCATCATACAGTACAAGACAGATTATGCCTCTGTATATTGTGCCTGAATCCGTAGACCATTTTTACCATACCTTTCAGAAGGAATTGGTATGGATAATATCATATGGTACCAGACCTGATGATAGCTCTGTGACCCGAAACGAGTCGCACGCATTAAAAACTATGGAAAAGTGCAACTGCCTTTTATTTGAACACGTCGAACTTCCACTATATCACGCCTGATTCGGTTGAACTTTTTTCCTCACTTTTCAGAATGAAATGGCACGGATAACTTCATCGGAAAGGCCCGTTGCGGGGATCGAGAGGGGCCCCAAATGACAGCACGGGGCCTTCGGAGCGCAGTCGGACCCCCGCAGCGCGCCACCCTCGTCTCAAATCGAGGGAAGGGTGGTGGTCGCATTCCTCGTGGCTGGGTTGGATGGGAGGAGCGCGGCGGTTGGTACAGCGATGGAAGATGATGATGAGGATGAGTAGTACGGTGGATGAGAGGTCGGCCTCCTCTCACCAGAGGGCACATCCCGCGAGCGACGCATTTTAGTGCGGACGGCGGGCTTCAATTATTTTGTTTGCCAGCAGAGGCAAGCGACGCGGGATATGCTTTTAAACAGCGGAGAGCGCGGGGGCGGAGGGGAGGGGGGTAGGCCCACGCGGAGGGGTGGAAAGTGGGTTGGAGGGGAGGGAAATGATGGCCATGTGGCGGATTCAAAGCTCAGCGCGCTGCTGCGACGCCATTAATCCGAGCCGGAGACAGAGACTGCTGACAGATCCGTTGTAAGGAATTGCAACTCTCGCAAACAGAGATCAACTTCACATGGAAATCCTAGATTTACCACTCAAAAACACAATATAAGAGGCTCGGATACTATACTTATAGAACTGCTAAGTAAGTCAAGTTAGCTATTAAATCATCAAGAATTTGCCAGCCAATAGCCAAGGTATGGTAATTGGAGGAGACGGCCGACAGCAGAGGTCATTAGCGCCATGAGGGAAGGGTAGGTGTGGAAGGGTGGAGAGAAACCCGGCGTTGGCATTACCCTGCTCTTAACGAAAGGGGACCACGGCTTAACGTCCCATCTGACGGACGGAGTGTTGCTCTTGCAATATCCTCCACTTAGCATTCAAGCAGGGATCGGTCAGTCTCTGGAAATTCTCTGCCACCGCCGGGATTTGAACCCGAGCACACGGTGTGGGAAGCCAACACTCTAGACACCACACCAACCGATCCCCACCAATAGTCATGGAAACTGCAAAGTGCACCCGGAAAATGTTTTCGTTGCCATAGCTCGGTAATTAAAGAGTTTTGACCCCACATTTATAGGACAAAAAATGGTTCAAATGGTCTCCCTTACCACCTGCTTGAGTATTGCAGATTCCTCCTGAAACATCCTGTATTCACCCGGCTTGTATCTCCCTGCGGAGACATATTTCTTACCCGCAACTGATTTTCTTCCTTTGTTGTTAACTGCTAGTGTCCTAACATCCCCCTACACACGGCTATTGTGGCGTCTTGCGGTGTAGTACCTACGTAAATCTACATCTACAATGTACAGTGCAAGCCATGACCAGGGAATGTGGCACGGTGTGATTCCGCATTAGGCATGTAGTACCTACTCATCCTCGCTTTAATCAGAAACGCGCTCGTTCGCCCGACACACAGGCCAAGCTCTAAGGACTACCCTTTGAGTATATAGTTCAATAATTCAGTGCTTTAATGACTGTGTGGGATAACCACAGGCGGTCAGATCCATGGACGCTTCTATAGGGGGGGCAGCTGCCCCCTCCCCCTGGAAGCGCAAAATAAATTTAGTTCAAAACGAAAGTTTTCAAAAATTTTCTTTTCGAGAAAAATGATATAAGTATAAGACACGGAACTGAAATAATTCATTATTTTTTCAATCCAATAATTTTAAAAACTAATAAAGCATTGCCATAATTTTCTTAAGATTTTGGTTTCATTAAACTGTTCTGGGCAAAAATGTTACTTCTTGAACGGCTTTCCCCCCTAATTTTGATCCTGGGTACGCCCTTGGTCAGAACAGAAACTGGGAGAGTGCTTAAGACAAGAAAATGTTAACATGCAAATAAAACTACTATTTAGTGATAGAAAAATGAAAAGTCATCGTAGTAAGAGATGAAGAAAATGTATACGAAGACTCATTCCATTAGGTAACACCAACTATTGCAACTTTTATGAAAGTTTTTTGTTCTGAATCGGGATTCCAGCAGATTTGGCATATTCCAGCAAAAGCACACTACATGAGAAACATTTATTGGAAGAGCGATTACCGGTCTTCAGCAGAAATCAATCCAGGATCTACATATTTCGCTTGATTTGAAGAACTTTGGCTTAAACGATTGCATAAAATATCTGATAATTCATTTTCCACCAAGCAAAAGATGAAAATTATCTCTCTTTTTGGCAATATGCTGCACGAAACAGAAGAAGCAGAACACGAAAAGAGCAAGATATTTATTAGAGTACAATTCAAAGAGTGTAATTTTTACCATGAGGATTTACAAGAGGGCGTTATATGGAGTAAGTCTCCAGCTGATACACTAGACTGCTGCTTCAGGATCATGAGAAACTCTTTGCGTCTTCTGCATCGCCGACCTCCATCCGCGAAGCCAATCCTCTTTCTTACCTTTTTTCACGGGCATAATCTCTTTTATTCGCAACATTTAACTTCCTCTAGCTCGCTCAATCAGCTTTACTTTTCGTTCCTCATTACTTCAGAAAATACTTATCTATGACACCGATGTAACGAATTCACTTATAAGTTTATTTTATTTTTATAACGGTGGTTCAACTTTGTTGCACACTTATTATTGGAACTACAAAGACCTGTCATCCTCCTTGCAAGCCATATATGTACTCGTCATTAAGAAAGGTAATTATTCCTAAGGTGTACGTTTCTTCATCGCATCACGTCCAGATTATTTTTTTATATCCGAAATTGAAGAAACAAATACCCCCCGAAAAGAGAGCTTTTTCTTTTTTTCAGTGATCGAGTGAACAAGTTTTACGGCGATGCGTTAATTTTGAAACCTTGATGCATTGAGTGAGGCACTACATTTCTGGTAGAGATATCTAGTAATGGGTATGATGCGTACTTTCTCTCAATTTCCGCTTTAAGTTCTTCATATTTTTTTCCACTTTGGCGGTATAGGCTTTCGTGATGCTGTGCGTCTTAGGTACAGCAACATCTATTAAGTATGTTGTATTGTGACTTTCGTCGTGCAGCACCAAATCAGATCTATTACTATAGATTTTTATAGGTCACCATTGATCGGTTGTAAAAAAATATTACAAAAATTAGTTTCAAGGATGATATTAGGTGTGTATTTACAATAGGGCATTGAATTTCCTATGTATTTATATTTTAGAGCTAATTTCAGGTGGATGATGTTACAGATTTGATTTGATTTGTGCAGATAGTCTTTTTGGTTAGTTATTAGGGATAAGATATCATTATTAATATTATTATTTTTTATATTATAATTAACTCACTTAAATCGAACATGTGAGAATTAAATATAAATAAATTGATGAGAGGAAGAGAGGGTGTCGTTTGCACACCAGCACATCCCCTTCGTGCCCTCCCCTCCCTCATCCATTAACCCCCACCTCTAAACCACCCCTCCCGCCTCAGAGTGGATGACAGCGACCATCTGCGCCCCCTCCCTTTCCCTGTATCAGTCGGACCCCCTCTTGCCCTTGACACAGCCTCCGTCACAATTATTACTAATTACAACCAATCAGCGACAAGCACCCACGCGTGCCTCCAAAAAGCACGCGCTACCTCCCCCCCCCCCCCTTGGACAAACAAACGGACACAAACCACTCCCGCCCTCCCACCCCTCCCCCCCCAAGCCACGCTCTTTGCCCCCAGAGAGTGTATTGTCAACCATAGCGCCCACGCACTCCGAGATGAAAAAAAACCTCGGGACACCGATTTTTTGAAAGATGCAACAACTGCCTTGTTTCCACCACACTCCTCGTGTTGCTGTGTGATGCGTGGTGGGTTGGGGGTAACGAAGCAGCGTTCCATCTTAACTCACGTAATGAGCAGTTTCCTCTGTAAACCACCATCTCGGAGCATGGAGAAAAATAAGAAATTCCAAGCATGAAAAATTATTTCGACACGGTGTCTTCCTCTTCATTTATATACTCTTTGAAATATCGAGTGCAACGAAATATAGGGTTTTAGTGAAATAATGAGTGTGAGTCTACCAGAAAATAATTTTCTGAAATTATTTTGGGGAACTTACAGAAAATAATTTTTTCTGAAATTATTTTCTGTAAGTTCCCCGACATTCCCCGGCGGGTTTTCGAATGTCGCGTTTACCGTTCAACGGCAAGTGCTGGGGTAATTTGTACCATGAGGGAAGGGTGGGGAACGATGGGTGGAGAGAAACCCGGTGTCGGCACTAGCTTATTTTCAACGAAAGATGCCAAAGGGACCTCGGCTTGACGGATGGACTGCTTTAATTGAATCCACAAAGCACCTACGCAACAATTGAACAGCCTCTGAAAAATCTCCTCCGGGATTTGAACCCGGCCCAACAGTGGGAAAGACGGTTTGGATAAACCATTCTTAATCCATTCAGTCAATAAACCGTTCTTTGCCAAATTTTCGGAATTTAATGAATTCCATCTTTAAGGCTTTAGGATGGCTTTCATAATTTTGTGAAATGGGTACATGATTGTTGATACTTCCACTTACGATAGGGTTAGAGGATTCATCCAAATATGAAGCAGCAATAATCTACATCTATGTAGGTAGGTGCTACCCCGCAAACCGCCTCAATAGGCGTGTGGCGGAGGTTGTTAAGACGCACGATGCGGCCAAATAAAAAGGAAACGATATCACGAAGTTCCTCCTACCTCTAGCCCTCATAATAAAATAAAAGTCGTAAAGATTCATTTAATTTCAATTCATGAAACTCCGAAACGCTGGCAAAATATAATTTTTTAATCACCCAAAACTGACGACATATACTCGGCATTCTAAAAAGGCATAAAAATTATTTCTCAAGACTAGGATTCTACCTTGGAACCGCGCTGAAAACTATGGTGTCATCTCCAGTGGTCACAGTTCTTGACGCAAATATGAGGTACCCTGATTCAAGTGTAAGGAGCGGCATGAAATTTTTCGTCTGTGGAATTGTTGTGGTGTAGTGTATGGAGGAGGAATGGACCGATTGTTGAGATCATTTCCGACTGAACAACCGGGCACGGAAGAGAGAAGGGAGAGAAACCCGGCGTCAGCATCAGCCTGACGAATGGTACACATTGGGCCATGGCTTTTAACGTCCCATCTGACGAACGAATTGCTGTAATTTAACTTTCCTTTCCACCGAAAGAGAGGTGGTTGAATTCTGTTATTTGGGAAGCACGATAAATGGCGATGGGAGAAGCAAGAAAGAAATAATCAGCAGAATAGCCCATGCGAAGAGACCATTCCGCCAAAAGAAAGATCTACAGTACTCTACGGCGGGAAATGTAAACATAATAGTAAGGAAAGGGTTTATCAGAACATATATTTGAATTATGCTTCTCTACGGTAGTGAGACATGGACAATGAAAGCCACAGATAAATATATAGTAGAGGCCTTCGGAATGTGGTTCTCCAGAAGAATGATGAAGATCAAATGGATCGACCGAGTAAGAAATTAGGAAGTCCTAAGAAGAGTTGAAGAGAAGAGTAGCCTCATGAAAACCTTGATAATAAGACGGAGGAACCTTATACGCCTTATCTTGAGAAATTATGGCCTTATGATGACAATTATCGAGGGACAAGTAGATGGCAAGAACAGAAAAGGATGACCTCGAGCAAAATATACTTATGGAACAGGTAAAGAAGGATATGAAAGAGAAGAAATACGTTGGAATGGAAAGATTAGGTGATAGGAGAATCGAGTGGAGAGCTGCGTCAAAACCAATCTTAGGATTGTTCAGTAATTTATTTTTTCATTTTATTTTTTATTATTTTTTTTCAAACTACTGGATACAGCTCTTATTGGCCATTTTATACCGGGTTATTCAACAAATGTAACAAGTAAACGTACACGAACGACCATGCCCTAGACCGGGGAAACCTACCCAGGCGGGACTCGACCCCGTGACCTCTTGTTTGATGTGCGAGGACGTTACCCCGACGCCACCAACGTCACCGGGGTAATGATGTTGAATATCAAATCAGGGATCAAGATACGACTGAAAATCTCAGTCACCACCGAGATTCGAAACCGGGCCCACGGGGTAGTCGGGCAGCAGTTTGATTCGAATCGCGTGGTAACGCAGCAGCCTCCTTTAAGCATGAGCTCTCTTCTCTTTTCCTGACTATCCCGCGTTGGAGGAGGAACATGTCGTCGGTGGAGCGAGTTGGAGGCAGAGAGTAGCGGGTGGAGGAGATTGCAGTTCTTTTTGGTCGATGGACGACGCGAGGGAGGGGGTGGTGCTATCCGAGGTCATCCCTCCTCCCTCCCCCCTCTCAGCAATAATCCACCCGTCTCAAAACAAACCAATTGGCCCTTCCCGGCCGCCCGCCCCCACACGCGAATCACTTGCCCCCTTTCTCGCGTCCCCGACACAAACTGCGTCTATTCCTTTCCTTCTTCTCTCGATATTCCTCCGCATCTGTCCATCGATCCAATCTCCTCCAATGTGCCCGCCGCCGCCATCCTCAACGAGATCTCTCGCGACGCCAGCCCGCGAGATGGGTATATCAACCCCACTGGTGGAAGAGGGGTTCAATTGTACACACCCACTTACGAAAGCTTGAAGTCCTCCAAAACCGGGCTTTAAGAACTATCACAGGCGCACCTTGGTACGTCCGCAACTCATACATACACAATAACTTACACATTAAAACAATACCACAGTTCCTACATGACACCGCAAAAGCCTTTGAAGACTCCCTATAGAAAACACAAAACACACTATTAACACCAATCTGTACATATCAAGAAAACCCACACTTCAAATACTACAGATCCAGAAGAGCACTCACTCATCCTACACAGTAACACAAATATAACCATGTAAACACATAACCGCCGATCACACACACTACCAAAAACCGATTACCAGCAACAGCTGAACATCAGGCTAATAACTGCCACCACAGTTACCGAAAATGCGATGCGATGCGAGACTGGACTCAACTGTTTGACGCGAACCTTCGGAGAGTTACTATTAAAAGCATTGCGTACATTGAGGTAGGCTGAATGAGAAACAGTATTTCAGCGTAAGCCAAGGTAAGGTTTCATATGGTGAAGGATCTGGTACTTTCCCGGCGAATCTTACTGATGAAGTCTTCACGGGAAATCAGCCGGGTAAGGATTGACATTGCTGCCAACGTTTCAATGGCCTTCTCTGCTATTGTCTTCAGGGCGAATGATGGACATGGTTAGTGGCGGGCTTACAGGGTGGTATCCAGAAGTAGTAGGACTGATTTTTTTTAAATTAATTTATTGAACATTTTGATATACCGACTCAATACTTTTCAAAACAGGCCCTTTGGGCATCCACACACTTCTGGTAGCGAGTCTTCCACGTCGTGAAGGCTTTCTGGAAGTCGTCCTCCGAAATGCTGTTCAGCGCCCTCGTCGTCGCCGCTTGGACCGCTTCCACCGTGTCGGAACGATACCCCTTGAGCTGCCTCTTGATCCTGGGGTACAGGAAGAAGTTCGGTGGTGCCACATCAGGGCTGTAAAGGGGGGTGAGGCAACGTGGAAACGCCGAATTTGGCCAGGAGATCCCTCACAATCCACGCGCCGTGGCACGGTGCATTGTCGTGGTGGAGGCGGTCAAGTCGTCTGTGATTGGTCAGTTTTAGGTTGTCTTCCTTCTCTTAGCTCCCTCATTCTTTTGATCATGGGATTCCATACTTTGCTGAGGTTGAAACCCGCGTCTCTATTCATATTATTATTCATATGATATTTGTAGGGGTAGAACGAGGATGGGTATATCAACCCCAGAGTCAGATAGACTGGACCAGGGGTGCCGACGTACAAAAAATATTGGGGGAGCCCAAACCGGGGACCTTGCCCCGGTAAATTTTATAAGTAGTGAATTTTAAGTTTTTTAAGCATTTTAGAAGAGTCATACGATCAACATTAGAACCCTGATCACTTGAATCTCGATATCTGGACACTCCGAGGAAAATCGACAAGCCTGACACATTTTTTCCTCACATCTGTAACGAATTTTGGGGGGGGGGGGGGCTCGGGCCCCCTCAGGCCCCGTGAGTCGGCGCCACTGGACTGGACTGAAATGTTTGAGGCGTAGCTTCGGAGAATTATTAACATAAACATTGCACGAATTGAGCTAGGCTAGGTAATATTACTTCAGTACAGGTAATCTAAACTATAATTCTGTATGGTATTTCGAGGAGTAGACCACAGCTTGTAACGGTCTTCACAGGGGCGGTCTAGGGTAATTGGGGGTCCTCGGCTGGGGCTCTTGATGGGGCCCCCCTAACCGCAGGATTCGCTCCCCCTCGAGAAATTTAAGGAAATTGCAAGCCCGGAAATTAATTTTGACGCTATTCTGACTCTTAAAAAATTAAATGAAATAAAAAATAAAATTTCGCATGAAAAAATACAATGAAAAGTGAGAACGCCACAGCTTGAGGTACTACCCGAGGTGTCCTGACACCCCCCGCCACACGCCTATTGAGGCAGCTTTCGGGGTAATATGTAGAGGATAGATCCGCATGGCAAATTGACTCGAGGTGCGTCACAAGACGGTATTTTTTAAACTATCAAAATAAAAATACATATTAATATTCTAACGAATCTGAATCTGTATCTGGAACCTCAACGGGGAGTGAATCGGTACAGAAACCACTTCTTGTTCAGCCAACCAGTTTAGTTTTTCAGATAATATTAACACAAAATAGTTTTTTCTTCTTATCATTTCTTTTTTGCGCACCGCTTTTGTAAACACATTTCATATTAACACTTTTAAAAAGGACGAAATTCTCTGACTAACCAAACAAGCGTTTACTGAACTACATAGGAGTTCGTGACATGTGTGAGGAAGCTGTTCCATAGCAGAAATATGGCAGCAATCTGGTTTGCTTGGATGTCCACACTTTCTTCAGGGAATGAAATTCGGCGGAGATTCCCACGGTAAATGATACCAATTTGTCAAAGACTCAAAGAAGTGAGATGTGTAAACCCATACATTGTATATTGACACCTTTTCTCGATGAATGAATTGGGGTATCAACTAGCCAGAAACACCTGCGGGGGTATAGGGTTTCGCTATGGAACTGGAGACTTAAGGAAAGGTGGACGAGGGAAAAAATGCCATGTTGCACGATCCGTAGTAGTCCCTAAAATATACTGATTGCGAATTGAAATATTTGTACTGATAATTAAGAAGAGATAGATGCACACGAACTCGTCGTCGTATTTTGTCTAAGCGTGGGACAGGAGACGGAGAGAGAAAAGAGACGGGACCGGCGCCCCAGCTCAGGGACCCTATGCTCGAACTTCAGTTCGTATACGGGAGGGGAGTTTCATACGAATGACGTAGTCATATTCCGTGCGGCGGCTGAATTTTGTATGCTCCAGTCGTCGGGGAGGGCGATTCATACGAACAAGGAGCTCGTGCGGTCGGGACTAGACGAGTTCGTATACGAACCAGCGAAAACATGGCGAAAAAAACTTTATCGTCTCCCGAAGGAATTAGCTCACGAGCTAATTATTCAATTAACCCCTTACCTAAGGGCTCCCTCACGATCTTCAGCTTTGTCCGTGGAAACAAAGGTAATTGTTTAGGGTTATAATGTTTATAGTAAGCCTAAATTAAAATGTTATTTGGAGGCTAGGCGTTCTGCTTGGTAAATAGTTATTTGTAGGTAGCATAAAGGTCTGTATACAGGGATTCGAATTCCAAGGAATTTAGAATTTGTTAGCAAATTAATTCTACATAAAATATACTAGATTTCATGTTTTGAGCTCCTGTTAAGCAAGCACTATTCATGCATATGTTCGCAGCTTTAAGGTTTTTTGCCGGTGGTCCCTATCAATCATATCTACATTTACATAATACCCTGCGAGCCACGTCTCTAGGGTGTTTGGCAGGGGGTGACCAATCACCAAAATGCAGCATGTAAGAGGACCGCCACATGCACACCGCACGGTCATAGAAATATTACGCATACAAGCAAAATATACATGATTATTCATTTTAAAAACTTGCTAATGGTCAGTAATTCCTAGAGCAAATAAATGCAAGGCTAGAACTATGGAGAAAAAAACATGCAATGAGTCATCCTAGCGAGTGCCGCCATTAATCCTATCCATTAAGACAACGTTGCTATCCTTGGTAGTATATATAGGAGAAGAAGAGTACACAGCCATGGACCAATTGTCAGAGATTCGATGTATAAGTGAAGTTGCTAGGTCCATCTGCGAAAACATGATGGATCATTGGATCAAGTTAGGTCAATCTCCAGAGTCTGTGGCTGGACTCCGTGAAGGGTGAGTGTTTCAAATTATTAATCAGAGCTGGTAGTATTAATAAATTCATTTAAAAAAATCATGTACAAGGTACACGAAAATACAACTTTTAAGTTTTTTCTTGTGTACATGTGCAATGAAAATGTTTCATTACTACCCCTGGGAGAATGTGCTTGAGAGTCGCGAACCTTGATGGCTATGCTGTATAAACTTTTCAAGTAGCTACACGGTAGAATGTAATAATGTGCAATTGATCAGTATTATTTGTTTCTGGAGTTTCGCCATTCGTTTGTAAATATTTCACCATGTTGTGGTAAGTCTGATTTCCTACTTCATTTTCTTCAACTTTAACGTCATCTAAAGCATATCATATAACATAGCATAGCAAAGCATATCAAATAAAATCATACAGCAAATGGTAGTATAATTTTTTAGTATACGTGACGTTTTTTGGATTGTGCGGTGTGCATGTGGGAGTCCAATTGCTTGCTGCATGCTGGTAATTGATCACCCCCTGCCAAACACCCTCAGACAGAGCTTGGTCAAAATAAACGCCTAGGTCTTTCACACTTGCGACTTTTGGAATGGCTTCATTGTCAATAACATATCTAAAATTATGACAGTTTCCTCCAAATGAAGGAAATAACACTGCACTTATTTGCATTCAGTGCGATAAAATCAGATTTGCACCATTCATAATTCCTAGAAATGCAAATGCTCAGTATTAAATTGTCCTCGTTGTTTCAGATGTTATAATAGATCTTGATATCATCTGCATACATCATATGGGGGTGTTAATGGGGAATGGAAATTTGGATGTAAATTTTGCTTTCGCAATATTATCGTTACCTGTAAGATTAAATATTTATATCGTAAGAAATTAATTATCCGTTAGCATTTAAGTACAAAAAAAGCACCAGGTGTATGTTTAAAATCAACTGACCTACAAATTCTAGCAGGATATTCTTCTGCTCATTTAGTTTTGCCATTCTTCACGTTGTGCTTGTATGGCTACTACTTCAAATGATGTGCTCGTATGGCTACTATGAACAAACTCGCCAAACTGCATTTCTACTCCGAGGGATTACAGCTACGTTGTTAGTGAGGGTGGAAGGAGAATTCAAAACAAAGTTTCGCGGAAATGAATGAATCACGGATTTTGGAGGCTGTGATTGGCTGAAGTCTTCCGCACGCCTTCTTGGCCCGACGTTGCCAACTCTTGCCGTACGTATAGCAGCTCCCCTCGCATGGGCCTATCCGTAGGGTACTGGAGCATACCGATTTCCCCTCCGCTCGCTGACCCTACGGATGGGACCGTACGAAACGAAGACTGTAAGGGAGGAGCTCGTGCGCTTTCGAGCATAGGGCCCCAGGCCGGCCGGTTCATGATATACTTGCGCGAGCGTTATAGGGGCCCCATAAGCTCGGGGCCTTCGGCGATCGCCGACCAGCCGAACTGGCCAGACCGCCCCTGGGTCTTCCTTAGGTATTTGACTTCACACCTTTAATTACATAGATTTAAGGTCAAGCTCCGAAATATGCAACCACAGATTTCAAGTATTTGCAACAAATTCCTGCTCTTCAGATTTCTCAAAAATTTCCGGGAAAATGACACTTCAGTCGTCGAAACCCAACGAGAGCCTAAAATGTAAGCGGATCTACATAGCATGTGTATAATCATTATCTGAATTTCCTCTTTTTACACTGATAGATTCGTATTTTGTACCATGATTTCAAATTACTGACCAACTAAACCATCATTAATGGCTTTTGGTCCTCGGCGGTGGAAATATTATCTAAACATCAATCGCTATCTATTCCGACTATAGGTGACAGCAGATTGTTGTTGCTGGATTAATGAGAAATAAGCAACATCACCTCTACCTACGGCCAATTCAAAATAAAGTTTGTGCACGATTTTAAGTAAAATCTATCTATAATAGACGTGAGGGTTCATCTGAGAGTGGACAACTACGCGTAGGCATTAGATGTCATTTCATCACACAGTAGGCATTATTAACCCTGATGACGTTCACTGTCGGATGAAATCAATTACCTAATTAACACGAGATTTGCTTAAATCGCGCAGAAAGTTTAGTTTTTTCAATCAGGCGTGAATTTCCTCAAAGTTATTGGCGAAATTGGACAAATATTTACTGGCAATGAGTAAAATTGATGCATAATAAAGGACTACATAGTGTTTCGA
Organism: Ischnura elegans; assembly: GCF_921293095.1. Taxonomy (NCBI): domain Eukaryota; kingdom Metazoa; phylum Arthropoda; class Insecta; order Odonata; family Coenagrionidae; genus Ischnura; species Ischnura elegans. The sequence goes on along the minus strand of NC_060249.1, from coordinate 116,923,597 downwards.
TACCCATTGTATTGACCCTAATGCTTAAATTAATCATATCCATCAAGTTTTGATGAAAAAAGACAGGAATTCAAGATACTTTCATTCAGAATATTATTTGAAGGAATGAAGAAGCGTAGAACAGAGAATTTGGCTGGTCTAAGGTAGCAAAAAGGTAAATTTAAATTAATGGACACAGATTGGAATAGATTTTCCAAATTTAGACCTGTATTTTTCAATCAAATTTTAATCACTATCTAATATTAGAGCATTATATTACTGATTTTTTGGCCTTACGGAGTTTATGGACTGAAATAATAGTATATAATGAGAGCCCGTTAAAAATTCTTTCTTCAGGCTAAAAAAGCTTACTTTTTTAGCCATGGCAAAATATTATACACCCAAATGTCGCTCAAACTGCTAATACTTAAGGCAAAAAATATATGAATTTATGTAAAAGATGGATGGATCCATTTAGGTAAGGAAATTAAGATATTAATTAGTAATAATTAAATTACTTGAGATTCTGCGCCTGTACATTGGTTGGAAAGTTTCCATCTTCACTGCATAACAGTTTTTCAACTTTCTTCACGGATTCTGAGAACATCAGTCTGCACCCAGCAATAAAATTAAGCCTGCAGCTTCCCTTAATATGTCTTTGAATCATTATTGAGGCATTCAACGGTAAACTCATCTCAATCTAATCAAACGGTCAAACATCATGGGGAATCGAAGCGAATACTGCCTTAGGCCTTCTATCAGCGAATAGAGTATGGAGAGACGCGTTTCGAAATGCTAAATAGGTTACTTTAGCGCCTCATCTTGGTTCTTGTTTCTGTTTGCCAGGTCACAGCAAGAAACAGATAGGTCGGAAAAAGGACAGGCAATTCTTGCATTGACGATAAGTCCACAACTCTGACGTGATCAAATAAATTCACAGCTAAATGAAGGAATGAGATCTTTCCCTCACACCATATGATGCTCGGTTTGTTGTGCAATTTACGTAATCCGATGGAACAAGCAGAAAAGAACTAGTACTTACTGGTATTCGCGATGCCAAATTAACGTAATATAAAGGAAAAAGTTAACCCAATATTATTATCGAGAGTCAATTTTAATAGAGAATCGTCCATCTAGTTACTTTCCAATTAGAGGGGCAATCAACTTGAAACATTTGTCGAGACAAGTGTAATGTCTTACTTTCACATTGCACAAAAAGGGTCAGATGTGAGCTTTTTAGCGACGAAAGGTTTCAAGGGTTTCATTTTCCGGTGCAGAAAGACTTAGTCCGCGAACTGAATAAAATACAAAGGAAGGCTGCGCGTTTTGTCAAAAACTGCTACGGGCGTACAGACAGCGTTACCCAGATGTTAAGCGAATTAGGCTGGGAGCCGCCGGAGACTCGGAGGTTGCGCGCTAGGCTTAGATTGCTTGAACAATTGAGAATGGATATCTTTAACAGCAACATAGAGAACATACTATTAGAGCCCCACTATATTTCCAGGTCCGATAGAAGTGATAAATTAAGAGAGATGTTTTGCCGAACGGATAGATATGGGAATTCGTTTTTCTCCCGAACCATAAAGGACTTAATAAATGCTAGTCGTAATTTCCTTAGAGCACTTCCTTTTTATTTGTAAACGGCTGGTATCCTATAACCCCCTACCCCACGCCTTTTAGGCGGCTTGCGGGGTATTATGTAGATGTAGATGAATATTTGACAATCGCCTGACACGTTATTTCGGGGGCCGCAACTCCGTGTTGTCGTTGCGGTGGCAGTTCGTTAAACGCTAGTCCCAACTTCGTTAGAGCACTTCATTTTTTTATGAGTAATCGGCTGGTGTCCTAACACCCCCTGCCACACGCCTTTTAGGCGGCTTGCGGGGTATTATGTAGATGTAGATCTACGTGCATTGCGACTCTCGGTGTATTCTCCTGCGCCCCCCTTCTCCCCCCCCTCCTTCCCATTTTCCGAAAGACCAAGAGCCCATAACTTACCCCACCAGTCTCTTCTCTTAATTATCCTGCAATCAATATTTTTATGCGTCAAAATAATAGCCATATTCATTTACACGAAATACTCGTATGAATTCTCATTGAAAACTTATATTTCTGCATAAAGGATTCTGCGTTGCGACTATATCGAGACGGTGAGAATGTAAATACATAAACTGGAGGGGATTAGTAACACGACATTAAAGTCTCTGTCGCTCACTCACTGATTCAACCCGAACGTAGGTATGGATTTGATGGTAAAGCTCACCCAGAACTAAGCTAATGGTGTGTGAATTCCACTGTAAAAATAGTTGATTGAGGCCGCGTAGAATCCAATTTACCACCACTTAGTCAAAAAATAAATAAAGTAGTTATTCCGAAACAGCACGGATCCTAAGTAGAGGCATCGAATTTTCACCAAGAGCGAAATCTCGGAGCTCAGTTTAACGGTTTATGTGCAAATGAATTGGAAATAGACCACATGAAAGTGTTACGCACACTCTGAAGGCACAGTTTGCACATTTAATAACAAAAATTGATACAAACATTGTTGAAATAAACTTCACTTATGAATGCTGTTCACGTATATTCGGTGATTCAAGTTCTTGGATTTGTTCGAGTTAGGTGAAGAGAACAGCTGATCCCAGCGGTTGAGAAAAGTGAGACGTTTGAGAGATGAATGAATGGAGTTCAGAGAGAACGGTTGTCATAAGTGCTCATTTTAAATCTTGAATTTAACTCGAGGGCGGATAGGGAATTCCAGAGAGTTAGGAAGATCCCTCGAGAAAGAAAGGGTCGGCCCCAGTATAGTACAGAGCATAAGGTCCCACGTGCAACATGGCGGGGCCCTTAAAGGGTTCACAGGAGGCCCTGAAGGGATCCGGCGGGGCACGGGGGCGGTAATTGAAGAGCGGCGAGCAGGGGCGGCAGACCGCATCACAGATAGCGGCGGATGCAGCGGGGGGGAGGCCCTCCTCGGGGTGTGAAGCGCCCCTTCCGGTGCCCCCCCTCCCAATCCCCTGATCATTGTTCCCCCTCTCTCGGATAAGAAGGTCCCGGGATCGCGATTAGGAGCCGGGTGGTGTCGGCCCTTTGACACCAGACCCCCTCGGCCCAACACGAGAGATTCACTGAAGAAATCGAAGAATCCACACAGAAACGAAGGCAAGAATAGAGATCGCTCTGGTATAGGCCAGTCGAAACTTTGAAAAGGGAATGGTACCCGATGCATTGAGATGTGTAGTACTGATTTTTAGTGAGTTCTTAGTACAATTATCGGTACTAAAAATTCAGATAAATCAACTCCGGAAAGACTCCTGGTAAGAGAAAAAACTACAAAAGTTATTTTTTATAAAAACCAAAGATTCAAGCATGATGGAATGCCATTTTTCCATATTAAAATTAATACTTGAAATTTTCCACGATTTTAAAATTCTTCCTAACAAAAATTTTTATGCAGATGATAATGTTTCAATGATGATGTAGGAACACCTGAAAGATTATGTAATAACATTGAAACCTAGGCTGTAATAGATGCTATAATTGTGAGTATTATTGAAGTATTTATTTTAATATTTTTTTTGTTTTTTGCTCTTTCCTATAGTTTATGCATACATTCCTCAATCCTCACACGAATATGTATTTAAACTATTTTCAGCTTACCACTTCTAGATTCTAGAATTCCTTGCCGTTAAACATCAAATCATCACAATACCTTAGTTCCTTAAATAATTATTACAATGTTATTTGAAGACCAGCATTTACGTTTGTCAACCATTCTTCTTTTTTGGTTTCGCAAAAACATTCTATTCTTGTGAGTGATCGATACGATTTATTTCAAATCTAAAAAAAAATATATTTTTCGTTTTACTGTTGCTGAATACTTCGTTAAAATGATATTTAATAAGTTTCTGAGTAGAATACGACATGTAACTTCTTTTCTTTGGTCTTAGAGGGTACCCTAGAACATTAAAAGGCAGTCATTTATTTATCCACAGTGTGCGTTAAGGTAACCGACAGCATTATTGAATTTTTAAATAATTGAATTTAATTTAAAATTGGCCTCTCTAAATTAAACACTTCTTGAAAACCTTTCTCCTCAAGAACAATCCATTAACAAAAAAAGAGATCATTCGCTGCAATGTTTTTTTAAGGTAAATATTCCGAAAATGGCTGGTTCCACGAAAACATTCGTGATGAAAGCAATAGCACATATAACTTACCTAAAAATGCTCGAATACTTCATAGTGCACTAAATGATGGTTATAATAAATAGCAATAAAAACCGAAGATAGCATTAATTATGACAATTTGTTTTGACTTAAACGGAGACGGTCGTGGTTGCAACTCCACCAAGTTCAGCAATGCCACGCTTGAATATAACTCGATGAAAAATTTCGATTACAATAGTCGATACCAATAATAAAATAATGACTAATTTATAAGTAAAGGGTGCGGCCCGCAGGCTGTGTGCAATCCCTGAAAGAATCTTAAGCGCTTTCATACCTGTAAGTGGTAATTATTATAAAACCTATGGCAAGTTAAGTGCTCATTAATGGGTAACAATGATTACATTAGTTATAAATTTTTATTTCTATTAAGTCACGTCACGTTGATTTACGTCACGTTTATTTCTATTAAGTGACGTCTACATTCAGTCCGCTAGTTTTACAAATTTGAATTCTCATTTTGCGAATCACACCAGCCTGTCACCAATCTCTAATTGAAATTCTCTCTCCAGCTAAATTACGACCATTATAAAGTTTAAATTTTCTTTCGCAAAATCTTAAAATCCGATAATCTTCCTTAACCTGTTTTGTTTCCCTAACATTGATGGCACCATTTACGGTCGCCAGCGAATGCACCGATCGGTCTCGTCGGAGTCACCAATGTGGAGATGGAGAAGTCAGAAGATCTCCACGTTTATTTAATTAATTTATTAATGATTATTGAGAAGACCATCTAAAATAACCGTCTCTGACATAGATACGTAAAAATAACATCCAGGCCTCCTTAGCAACAATACAAAATATGATTGGACCATTTCCGGTCGCCACAAATTCTTCACCACGGCTTTCAGCATCCCCTACCCGCTCAGTTTACCCTTCCACGACCTGATGTATTTGCTACAGTACCTACCTACTTGTTTTCTGGCAACGTGCAGCCGTGACAGTTGAATTTCTCCAGCGGCTCAATGCTGTGACCACCTGCGTAAATAAATTAAATACTTTCGGCCCCAGTAAACTGAATATTTTCAGCTTATTTTTATACAGTATTTTCTATAGTTTTCGCTAATATTGTAATTAATAGAGGACTGATTTCGTTCCGATGATGACCTCTGTTGGACCGAGTCGGTCTTCAGCTACAGATAATTTTGAGTGAAAAGAGAAACAATAAATTTATTTTTTAAGTATTCTTTATTCTTGAGCCTTTATAGCATCCTTTTTCTTGAGCCTAAAATTCCTTTTTCGTGTAATTCCTGAAAAGTGAAAAACTTTAATCTAGTAAGGCAAATTCATTGAAAAAAAAATTTCGGTGAATTAAAAGCTGCACACTCCAGAAGTAATATACATCAGTGCCTTAGGAATTGCAGTTTGCCAGGCAACCCTCACCAATGGCACACCTTTCAATGCTCAGTTTCATACACGTAATGAGATTACCAAGCTGATTCTTGATCGGAACAGTGCACTCAGCATCTTAAGGAAGTAACCAGGAACTTTAAAGTGCCATTCATTAATTTGACCCAAATTTATTTCGTAACTGGGTGGAATTACCTCTTATGGATGGAATACGATTTAGCCCCATTCCTAAAAAGAATTGCAGTTCACGGCTATTATATGCTATTCTCGTTAATCAATTATAATTTCACAGATTGAACGGACGGCTGTTCACATAAACCTACTAACCTAAATTGAAACCCTACACTCCATTTGTGAATCATACATAAAGACGGCTACGGTGAATCAGGAGGTAATAATGGTGCTAAAAGCTAAATTAAATATTGCATTTCAAACACGAGTCGTCTAGTACCCGTGACACGTTCAACAATCTTGGTACGAATAATCACCGATAGTTTCCATGACAACTTAGGGAAAAAAGCCTGGGTTGCATTGTAATGAGTCACTTTTTATGGAAAGCTATGGGTCTCTTTTGTTTCCGTCCCTTAAATTCGACTCGCGATCATTATTATTATTAAATTATTCTACCGATTGAGGTAAGTTTCCATGAAGAATTCAATAAGTATTCTGCCAGTTTCTCCTCTCTCTATGGGCCTACTTAAATTCACAATATGTCCTACTCATTTTAATTGCATCTAAAAATCCTATTTTCATCCTTCTTCCTCATTTACAAAACATTCTACCCTCCAACACTGTTTTCAACATCCCCTCCCCCATCAGTACTCGCTCCATCCATACCTTCTTTCAACTCCGTATCTCATCTGGAAGCTGCCTCTCCTCACCCACCATGTCCAGCACTTCGTCGTTCCTCTCCGTCCACTTTATCTTCTTCATTCTTCTCCACAATCATATCTCAAAGGTGTCCATTCTTTTTTCCTCCTCCTTCCTAAGGGTCCTTGTTTCTGCACCTTAAAGTGATCCTCTTATTATCCCCTTCCTTTTCCTGAACGCCTTCTTTGCTAACGCAAATCGCTTCCTGATTTTCTTACTGCTGTATCAACAACCATTTCGATTGTAGTTGGGTGGGTGGTATCTATAAGCACTTGATCATATTTATTTGCAGCAGAATGGAGTCACATTCCAAGAGATGAGGCTTATTCGAGAAACTTCAATTTTCCTTAGCCACCACCCTTGACGGAAGTAAAAGGTTCGTTCATTATTAAGTAACCATAATCACGAGCAAAAACAATTAGCCCCTTGGAATGGAGTGAATAAGTTTGTGCTAGAGAGCTCATGAAGACCATTTCGCACTACGTATACTTTGCTAGACCATCTTTCTCCAAAAATAGAGGTAATAGATTTAATATCATAGAAAAAAGAAAAAAATGGAAGTCATTACATCAGCGCGTTGCCCTTTTTTGGTTGAGCTAAAATAGATGTGTGCATTGCATCTGGATTGATTTCAGCTCGGTGAATAATAAAACATCCGAAGAAAAAACTAAGACATACTTATTGCTTATAAATATCATTCATTCATTCATTAAACTACCCAAAGGTAGGTTTCAATAGGTGAGGGTAGAGCTCACCCCGAACTTGGCCACGGGCGTGTGAATATCACAATAAATGCTAGTTTCTTATCCTCAACCACCTCGCACATAGATGACTTTTATTGGGGGTGTTCGAAGCCCCGGAATTGAACGCGGGACCCTTCAATCAGCAGCCCAGCACTCTACCCACTAGGATACCCCTCTCCACTGTTTATTAATATATCTCACGTATTCGTGACATGAAGAAAAGAATGAGCATAAAAATATTAGGTAATAGGAGAGGCGAGTGGAGTGATGCACCAGAACAATCGTGTATATTGGTGACCTATGACGATGATAACATTACTGATTATTATTGATTGCTCGGGCCGCATAAATAGCTGCGGTGTCCGCTAGTTGCCGATCCCTCGAGCGTTGAGCGACAGAATATTTGGATGGATGATCCGAGGGGAACCCTTGGAGACTTTGGCGATCGCCGTCCACTTGAGCGCGGCCTGGGTGCAGTGGGGAGGCTCAGTGCACGTGTGAGGAGCGGCAGGGGGGAGCAGTGAACCGGATGTGATTCATTGGAGGACTCCGGGGGGATATATCCACTCTCCGTCACCGACCACCGCGACCGCCTCCCGGCAGATCGAGTATCAGATCAACAGCAGTCACATCGATGGAGAGAAGGCAAGGAAGTTGCTGGTGGCAACACAGATAGAGGACGCATCTCTCCTTCTCGGGTGATTGTGGTTTGTCTTTTATCTTAATAACGCATTGCTTGTTTAACACTTAATCAACCATCCGTAAATTTTTCAGTGAATGCAGCGTGGACCAGTGTCAACCCTTGTCAATAGAGGTACTGCTTCGTACTCTTCCGCCCACACCTAGGACATGCAGCGAGCATATGGGATCCGGCGCAGAAATATTTAACCCGTGAACTTAAATGAAATACAAAGGAAAGCTGCAGATTCATCAAAAACTACTCCGGTCGCACAGAATGTGTTACACAGATGTTAAACGAATATAAAACTTGGAGCCGCAAGAGACTCGGAGGCTGCGCGCTAGACTTACATTTCTAGAGTAATTGAGATTAGATTAGATATCTTTCAGAGCGACACGATGATCATAATATTTAAACACCACTTTATCTCCTGGTCCGACAGAAACGGTAAATGAAGAGGAATATCTTGCCGAGCTAATAGGTGTGGGAATACGTTTTTCTCCCCGAATAATAAAATACTTCAATAAATGCAAGGCAGAAATTCGTAGGGTATATTCCTTTTTATTGTTAACGGCTACTACACACCTATTGAAACGGTTTGTAGGGTAGTATGTAAACGTAGATGTAAATTTTAAGTGTACCGGGACTAGCCACGGTGATAACTTTTACGGGAGTCACCCTCAATGCACAAATTGTGCGAAAAATCCACAGAAAAAGAAATCATTCGCCTAGACCAGGATTCAAACCCAGATCCCCCGATTTCCGGTCGAGTGCCTTAGCCAGTTAAGCTACCGAGACGTCATTACTCTATTCTAATTTTCACAGGGAGGAATGACGCCTCGGAAGCTAAACTGGCTAAAGCAATCGATCGTGGGATCCGGGTTCGAATCCTCGTCAAGGCGAATGTAATTCACTAACTCTTGATTAACTTTGTGGTATTTCATTATAAGTTCTACTGGATATCACACAATTACTTATACCACTTCTTTTTACAGAGTTTTCCGTAGATCGCTTTGTAAAAATAAGTGGTATAAGTAATTGAGTGATATCCAGGAAAACTTACAAGGCTAATGATTTTTTTCTCTGTGGATTTTTCGCACAAGTAGATGTAAATGATCCGCCCCCGCCGGAGGTGGAGGTGCCGAAAGGGAGGACGACAGGTTCAGAACCCACTGTTATAATTCTGAGACAAAAGTCTTTGTAACCCAAGTGGAACTATTTGAATTTTTTTTATATTAGCCAGTTGAAAGCATTGGCGGTGATGAGGTTCCTTCACATTTTTACGAAGAAAACTAATGATTATTTTGGGAAAAAACGCAAAATAACAAGCGGAGACAGCAAGGAATGTTTACTTTCCTTGAAGGGAATTCGAACCCAGTTCCTCAGAATTCGCGCAAGATTATCTTCCGCTAAGGCTACGAAGGCACCTTCCTCCCCGTCATCGGAGTTAGGACAGATTAGAAGACAAGCAGATTGTTCTGCCAAACATAAAATGTCACCTGAAGTAGCGCAGATATTTTGTTTAAGAGGAGGCCAAGATCAGGTTAAGGTTTGGTTTAAAAAAAATTAAATAGGGATATCTCATGATACATTCAGACAAAATAAAATGTAATACTTTATAAAACATAAAGAAGTACATGCGACATTACTTGTATGCAAGAGTATGAATAGGATGTTAAATGATAGTTCTATGTGGTGGTCTAGAGGCAGGTTTTATGCTAAATATTTTCCTCATATTTGGGGGATTGGGAAGGAGGTGGACCACGGGCACCTCCCATGCATAAATACCAAAGTCACGTTTATGCTCCCATCTACACAGTCCTGAACTTGAGTGGTAGAGCATCAGGTGCGAACTTAGGGAATATAGGTTCGAATCCCTGTCAAGGGAAATGATATATTCTCAGCAAAATTGTAATGGTGATTTTACGAAATGAGAGTAAGACTCATTAGCAGAATAAAATACGGGCATGTAACTGAAATTAGGCATATTTGTTCAGCCTAAATACAACACACTCGGAAGTTTCAAATTCAAAGAGGAATTCTATGAAATATTAACCTGCTATTTTTACAGATTTGTAGGAATTATGGTATAAAAGTTAATTTTTCCAAATTCTAAGTTATTATTTCAATGCATTACGATTTCCGCTCCATTTCATTTGCGTATTTGAATGTCATGCCAGCGTGAATAAGTTCAAAGGATTTTTAACATTAATTCACCGGCTCAATCAGTATTGCTTTGGAAAAGGGATGGTCCGCACAACATGTGGTGAAATTCTTTTTCTCCCAGTAATCACAGCTTTCATGCGTGAATGGAGTGAAAACTTAGTCTAACTTCGTTTTGTGGCTTCTGAAAAGTTGAAAGAAATTATTCATGAAGGGAAGAGGCGATTCTCCAACCCGCAGTGAAAGGGGACACTAGAGCGACAAAGCAGTTCATGAACGGATAAGATCGGCGAGTCATTCACAGGGGAGTCCGGAGTGGCTTTATGCGACGCGGGGGGGACGGGGGCTCCGGTTCTTTAGGGTGAAGAAGTTTTCAGCGGTAATACGACCCCTCGTAGGGGGCTTTCATGAGAGTACTCGAGTGAAATATCACGTCCGTAGGATGAGGCGTTAAGCCACGCTACCTTGCCCATTTCTACGCAAAGATAGTTTAATACCAGCGGAGGAGTTCTATCCTTCCATACCATCGCTGTGAATGCTTTTCACGAAGGGAGGCACCAAAGCAGGCAAGAAAAATTGCGCAACTCCTTAATTAGAGCCACTACATCCAATGCAATAGATTTTTTAGGGATAGATCTTCTTAAACAAAACAATCACAGGTATCGCCCACCAGATATCATGAAAATAGCAAACATGCCCTCAAAAGGTAAATATCATATTTTAGACTATGATTGTCATATAAACCTAAAAATATATGACTTGCCGAGAAGACTACAATATTGGCATCGACAAAAGCAAAAACTCTAATTCCTTCTGGGGCTGACTGCTTTCAAACTGTCAAACCACATTCCAACAAGTATAACAAATGTCCCAGGATACAGAGTCGACGCCTCCCTTCGGTAATAAATAAAATAACAAGTATCTAGCGACAGCTCCAAGAAAAAACTAAATTGATTCGTTCGACTAAAATTACAGAGAATATTTTAGCTATCAACTTATGGTTTCAATTACATTGCTCTCAATATACTAACGCCGCAATCATGTCTTGAGGCAGTGAAATGTTTCATAATGGAAAATGTTATTTTTTAAATTCACACCCTGGGATACACCAAAGGAGCTTTACACTGCGAGATAATTCAAAAGGCAGAACTGTGCTACGAATTAAGGAGGAAGAAAAGTGTTCTTTTGTACATGGCTTAAAAGAGACACTGGTAAAGCGTTGTAACTTCTCACATTTCAGATATGATCAATTGGCAGGAGGCAATTTAGCGGAAATACTTTTTCCAGCGAAAGATATGATAAAACAAGGTATTACCCGCTTCTTATCCAGACAAATTTTATCTTTATTAATGCAAGTGTGTGTATACCGTGTAAGGGTTCAGCTATCCACAAGGTTTAGCGAAGGTCCTTGACCGTACTGAAGGGAAGTATCAAAGGGAGATCCTTTACAAATGTGAGCAATATTAATCAAGTTCGCGCCGAAAGGTAAAGAATTATGAGGTGAATTATGATTAATCATCCGGATATTGCACGCATATAACCCCTCGAGTTGAAGCAACTTTCTCATCCTTACCACAGCTTGTGTAGGGTAGTAAACATAAGGCTTGCATTCAAGAAAAAACACAGATTATCAAAAACGTTTTTAAAAACAAAGTTAGCGAAATTGTGCTAAGAAAAACGAAATAAATGCGAGTTAAGCGGATGAATTCATTGGTCAAAGCTAAAACCTTTACGCCATTATTCGCATAACTTTTGTCCTCATCGATGCGATTAATTCCTGCACCTTACCTTCTGCATTCTTATCCTTAATGAACTACTTTGCAATAGAAGTAGGCAAATTGACACCAATAATTTTTATCAAAATTGCAGTAGAAATAAATAGATATCAGAGTAAGAACGTGTGTGAATTCCATACAAATTTATTCCGCCATTAACTGAATAATAACTTATCGTAACATCCCGACTACTACTAATAAATGAAAATTAAAGATGACTACCAATTGTTTGCTCACGAGTCATGAGTTTACTAAAATCAGAAGCAGTATTTGTTAAGGGTAGCCATGCAGTGAATTCTTTCTTGGATAACCAATGTAACGTAGTAAAGAGGAATGATGAGAATCAATAATAAGAGCGACCAAGTTAGTAATGAGGGAGTCTTAAGAAGGGTAGGAGGGAAGAGAAATCTTGTGGAACCCTTGACAAGAAGACGGAACAACCTTATAGGCAATATCTTGAGACACGATGGCCTGATGAAGACAATTGTCGATGGATGTCGAGGGACAAGTGGATGGCAAGAACGTGAAAGAAAGACCTCGAATAAAACATATGGAACAGGAAAAGAAGGATGTGAAAAGGAAGGAATACGTAGGTGTGAAAAGATTAGCTGATAGGAGAACTGAGTGGAGAGCTGCGTCAAACTAATCTTAGGATTGTTGACCAGCGATGATGACGAACTAAGATATAAGTGCAATTAATCCATCCACACCATTATTGCGTCTACCTGCTCCCTCAACGATTTCGTGTATGTAACCAGGGATCGGCAGCCTACGGCATGCGATACAAGGGACCCAAGAAAAAATTTCACCCAAGAGCAGTCGATTATTTTCATGCTCCTAGTTAGTGCTTCTACGAATGATGCATGTAAATACCTGCGATAGCTTTAAATAAGTGAAAAGTATTGAATATCCTTTTCATAGGATAATAAAGTATTTAGCGCTGTCATAACGTATCAGGTATTTCGCATTTCGTCAAGGTATTTGGCCCCCTTCACTACAAGGCGAGGACACACAATATTTATTAAAAACTCTACCGGGTTCGACTTTTTCAGGTCATAATCAAGAGGTTTCAGAATTCTGTCTGGACAGATCATCACCAAGAGGTGACAGGTATTGAAGGAATGGCAGAGGTAACAGAATTCGATCCCCTCTTGATAATGACCTGAAAAGGTCGAAACCGGTGGAGTTTTTAATAAATACTCAGTGGAATATAAACATTTTTGCGAAAAATCCACATCGTGCATTGCGGGTGACTCCCGTAAAGTTATCACCGTTGCTAGTCCCGGTATAATTCGTCTAGAGCGAACACCTCTTTGTGTCCAAAGCACGGGCTTTGCTCTCCGGCTGTGGCGCCGTGGGCACGACTTGGACTGCTAGTCGCATAATATGCTCAACAGTCCATAACACCTTGTCCGGAATAGTCCACAAAATTCCACAGGGGAGAATGACGCCTCGGTAGCTTAACTGGCTAAAGCACTCGGCCGGAAATCGAATGATTTCTTCTCTGTGAAGTTTTCGCACAATTTGTGCATTTTGGGTGACACCCGTAAAGTTATCACCCCGGCTAGTCCCAGTATTCGAATATAACGAAGTTCATTTTTGATTTTATCACGTCATCATTCGCGAACCATTGATTTGTTACCCATATGCAGTTTTCCGCACATATCTCTAACCACCGTCTTCAACGCCTCCGCTGCTGTCGGCAGTCGAAGCGTCATCACCTCGTCGGCGGCCACTCGATGCTGCGCTGCCTCGGTCGGGACGGAGGCGAGGCAAAAGCAGACTGCAGGGCGGGTGCAGACGGCGAGGCTCTGGAGGGATTGGCTGCCTATTTCCGCATTTCGAGGCGGGCGGAAATTCCGACGCGACCACCCTTGATGTCTTTCGGGAGAAAAGATGTGTGATCTACTTCAAACGACACCGTCCGCCGAACTGTGCGACCGGTGTCGTGCTACCTTCTGATTTTACTCCCTCGCAAAAAAGACAACAAGTTATTCTCAGATATACAAAAAAGTTGTCAAAGCGCATAATGCATTATAACTGCAGTAACTAATCACCTCGAAAAAATAATTAGACTCAACTGGGTATGGAACTCAGAACTTCCGATTTTCCGTGATCACCCGTGCAGGTGACTGTTTCATAAAACTTGATTTTTAGAAATATATCACCCATTTTAGAGATATACTGACGACTATAGAAATAAATAGAGCCATTCTCACTAGATATTATACCTGTTTCATATATAGTTAACTTGCCCAAAAATTTGAAGCCCTCATTATTAATGATTAGTAACATCAAAATTTAGGTAAGTGTCCGAGTATACTTCCTTAATCAATAGCCTATAGTTACATAGTGTAGAAGGAATAATTTATGTTTTAACATCAATATATGCAAGAGAAAACTTATCTGAGTTATAATAATGCTAAGCTAATGTGTTTCAAGCGTTCTCATGGGATTTGAGAATCTCATTATTACTCTAACAGCTACACTAACTCAGCTCCGCCAAATTTACGGCGAATAATTTTTCGGGGCCTCTATGTTGGACACTATACAAACGTACCTACCATAAGACATTATTTAACATCATTTGGATTTTATAAGTTTTAAGTGTTGCACGCTTTTACTGAAATGCGGTGAAAAGACGGAAAATAATCGATAAAATAAAAATTACGCCGTTAAGACTTAGACTGTCACATCAAAGAGTTCGGAAATAGTTTGTAAAAGCTTTAATTAAGAAGGAAATCTTATTAGGTAGCAATATGGAGTGATAGGAATGTATTTACTATTTCATATTATCCATCAGTTCCGTTGAGTGGCAAATGGTTTTCAAAAGCTAGCTAAGTTTCACAATTCTAAGGACAAGTATTGAAGTTGAATATCTTGTATGATATGTGGCACGATTTGGATGGAGTTATTAACATTAGTTAAAATAAGACATTGAAGAGCTCAAGTGTCTTGTGAATATGTTACAACAACGAGACGCATCGCATGCTAAAATAAATATAGTGGAAATACTGCGATACTTTGTTTATCTTATACTGAAATTGAGTTAAAATTCCTGATCGAAAACAAAATGCAACATAAGTATCAAACTTTCTGATCTGCCTACGAGAAAAGAAAAGGTGACTGGCCACATAATTTTTACTGCTTAAAGTTTAGATAGATAGCCCGTCATTGACGTCGCACTTACGTTCTTTAGCATTATGACAAGTTGTTATTTCTATGAGAGAACTAGGGTAGAGAATATTTCCACTTATGATGAATTTACCTCACATTTTCAACAAACTATCCAAAGGAAGTACCTAAAGAAGCCAAAAACTTTTTCAATTACATGTGAATATCAATTATTCAATCCTGAACAGTATAATAAAAATATGGTGGTAGAAATGAATGAAAACATTTTCTCCCACTACCTGCGTCATAGGTCTGCATTTATTTTCCCAAATTTTTCCCAAAATAGCAGTAAAAGAATTAGATAATACAAAATTTTAGCCTACAGACGCGTCATTCAAAAGATATTTTAGAAGCGTAAGTCGATTAACCAGGTGAAAACATAAATTATTGCACTAATGATTCTAGCAACTGGCCGACGAATTGGGTGAGCTACACCGTCATTAAGGCACAATAGCATATTGACCTAGTCAATGATACGTTATACTTCACTGCAAATTAATTGAAGGACTGATACTCGAAAAAAATACTGGAAACAGCACTAATTCGCAGGAACTGGATAGACAGTTGGTTCCTTAAAATGGAGCATTTAAAAATGTCACGACACGACGCTGGTGGTTAGTGGATAAGCTCCTCCCATGCACGGTCAATACGCCCGTCACATTCCATCCTCGTACCTCACTCGGTTGCTTCCGTAGGACCTCCACTTAATCGAGGTGGATTTCGGCTTCGGCTTTTGCAGACGACCGATCCCAAACTACATAATTTCATCGGTACCACAAAGGCTTTCCGCCAGTATCCAATCGCAGACAGCCAAATGCTGTGCGCTGATTAACGATATCATTTCCTTGAATATTTGTCATGCATGATAGAAAAAATGACGAGTTTTCGAATGCAGAATTTTCATTCACAATTACACGGAAAATATAAATCCAATTGGTTTGTTCCAATGCCATGCACAAAGTTGGAGCAGGCGTCACGAACTTAAAGACAAATTCAAATCCACTTCATTTTTGGAAAATAAGTTCCCATAAATATAATGAACTACTTAGAATCACTTGTATGATGTTAGGCACGATGTGGTGGAAGTTCGTAATATTGTTGAAATGACACATTGCAATATTTCCACTTATAGTATATATATATGGAATATATAAGTGGAAATATTGCAATGTGTCATTTCAACAATACTTAGAATCAATTGAAAAGGTTTTCTCATTCCCCATGAGGACAAGGGCTTTAAAATTGCGGACAGCTTTCGAGAAAAATCATCCCCCATCCTCAACGAAATAATGTCGGCAATTTCAACAAGGAAAATTTAACAAGGACTGGTCTGCGATGGCAAGTTAATACTTTGGATGAAACATACACTGTTCCAGAATATTATTCTTGGCAAAAAGCATTCATGACGATCATTGGGAGATGCTAGTTTTCATAACTACACATAGATAATTTCTAACAAAGCGAAATAAGTTTCGGAGCATCGTGCCATTCTCAAGGAAACAAAGGCAAGACAACTTTTCCAATTGAAAACACACAATCAACAGCACCTGCATCATTTAGGCGGAAATATAGCGAGAATTTTAAAGGAAAAGTTTTACGGACCTGCAATGATTTACCTAGCAAATTAGCATCTTCCTTTGAAACTCGACCAGCGAAAAAATTCTATGGAAAATTTTATAATTTTTGCAACAAAGAATGATAGCATTCAAACTCCTTTTCTCGAAATTTGTTCATGCAGAAATTCAGCAAAAATGGTTTTCAATTTGAGTGCATTTAGTGATATTTCCCATTAACCTTTTAGTTTGTAACTTGATTTTGCATGTATTTCATTGCAGCAGAAGACTTAGCTTGTAATTAAAAGGGAAGATAACTTTCTTTCATGAGCTCGTAAGAGAAAAGGTATGGTATTAGATTAATGCAAATACGGTACTCTTGATCTGATTCTAAAAATTTCCATCGACGCTTAAAAACGATTTCTTGGCTTTGATTTATATTTGAATCTTATTAATGTTCTTCTGGCCGTTTTTGCTGTTTATTTCGCTCTCCCATATTTCTCTGTTCATTTATTATGTTTTTCTTCGGTAGGATACTGACTGGCGCCCTTTTTGTGAATGCATATTTCTTTGCGGCTTCAGGCATCACCATTATACCACTTTGGTTCCACATTAATTTTCTTCTGTTTACTAGGCATCGCGTCATCTACGGCTAATTGTTTGAAACTACGAAAGGCATTCAAAATTCCTTCAGTGCTCTGGTTTTCACTAAAATCTATAAACTCCTGTCAAAATACTTTGCAGATCATTGATTGCCTTACACCACCGGAATCTGCTTCATGGTTTAATTACAATTTTAAAATCCGAAGATCCAAGCGTGATGAAGAGGAAATTTTCCACATTGAAATAAACACGCAATTTTCCAGGATTGTAAATTTTTTACCCCACCCTAGACTTAGATGATACCTCATCATCTTCAACGCACAAAATGGTAAAAAAACCTTTTTTGTACCTTGAAGATGATATATTAAAATCGAAACCTCGGTTGGAGCAAAAGTTTTATCATCGTGGGAAATTGCAAGTGTTCATTTCAAAATATACTTATCTCCTACTGGCTATCTTTCTATCGGAATCAATCCTCCAAAAATCAGCAATCGGGGGCCGGAGGATGATTGGGATGTGGGGGGTAACCCCGCCTCCACACCCTCCCCCGGCTGCCGAACGGAAAACCCGCCCCCACCCCTAACCAACCCACCCTTCAAGCACACATTTCACACTCTCGGTTGACTGAGCGGGGAAGGGGCGCCTCGTGTTTTCTCTCCGAAATAATCCCAAAAGGACCTCTTCCCTGCGGAGCGTCGGCCTGGAAACGAGCGGACCGTATTTTGCGAACTCGAGCTATCAACAAGAGACCAGTCACCCTGCACCGTTCAAAACAAATACTCTGCGAATATGTTACAAGGAAAAAATGTTTTGCCATCGCGGACACATCTATTCAGGTGAAATATTAGAATATTAATATCTACACAAGACGAAGTAATTCAATTGTTATGTTCATGAGTCAACAATTCTTTCTGGTATTTAAGCCCACTGTGGCGTCATTTCCATGTTAAATAAACGATATTAACTAAAAATATAATATTAATTAAGCATTGCAAAATTTGAAATAGCATTTATTACAAAACCAGAATCATTATAGCGGCAATAATGCGAAATTATGAACACATTTATGTAAAATTATTACGAATTAAAATATAGTTTGCCGGTAAACAATTATTTACCATACTATAAAACGAACGAATGATTACGTGACTGCTATCATTAATATTGTAAGACGTAAGATTTATTTTCACTAAGTATTACCTATTTAAGATTTGTAAAAAGTGAATAAAATTAAATGTTAGCGTCAATGTGATGATTGGGAGCCTCGGTGCCTAAGAAGTATTATTACTTGGATTGTCTTACTACCGATATACGCAATGCTGGAATAAAATAGAAAATTCACTAAATCAAATTTACGTCGACCCGAGTTCCAGCATTACTTTTGTAATCTTCAGCTGATTATCTGAAATACTGAGGCAAAAGACTGAGAGACAGACATGATCTTGCCTCAAACGATAGCAAAATTTAAGTACAGGAAATTTCACTGCGTTGAAAGTTGAATCTTGCTATCCCTGCATGTGCGAATTACAAAAAAATATGTGAAAATCCTCAGAGAAACCTGCGACATTGAAAGGCCCATGAGAATAGGCTTCAGGAGAATAAAAACTACAGTAAAGTATAAATTAACTATCATGAGCTCAAGAAAATCGCTAGAAAAAGTTTAACCTGAAGTGCCACGCTCTCTGATGATAAACATTGGACAGTAATAAAGAAAAAGAAACACTTACGGTGTTTGAAAGAGGTTACCGCTGGTCTTTGAGATCTAATAAAAAAATTAAGCTAAAAACACTAAGTCCGTATTAAATGGGAGGATAAATGAGTGAAATTTGGGATTTAATTAGCTCGTAGCTTTGGAAGACAAGGAAGAATCTTCCATCTTATCCATTTTTAAAACATAATTTGATTCGTGACTGGCCAGTGATGCCGAAAAATACTCTTCTACAATATAATCTTCTCTACATCTAATTCCTGGTATATCCTGTAATAATATTTTACGAATTATGTATTCTTTTGAAGAAGATTCGAAAGTTCATATCAAATCTATTGTGTAATTTACGCCATGCTTCATAAAATTTCAAGTTGAAAATGCATTGAATATCATTAAACAGATCTGGTGGAGTATGATTTTTTGGAATTTATCCAGGCATCCCAATAAATTAAGCGCTAGCGTTAAGTTTCAGTAAAACCTGTACAATATCATGAAAACGCTACAGCCACTGCATGAGATTTGAGACACGGTATTGAGAATGAAAAAGATCAAACTGATTGATTGTGTGCGAGTTCTGGAAAAGTGCATGATAATAGAAAATAGATACGAAGATGACAATGAAGAAAGTAAACTGATGAGGGAATAAATTAGTACCACATGCTAATTATAGACGTGATGGTGGGCAGAAGATTTAGAGAGTGAACTTAGGCAATCAGAAAAAGGATCACGAACAAATCCATCCATGTGAGACCAAGTTTAAGACCCATCCACCAATGAATAACTAATTTTAATTGATTAATGCATCACTTATGCCAGAGGGACACCAACTAGGGGTAATTGAAAACTACGTGATAAACGTACCCATCTCCACCCAAAGGTATTGGATATTCAATTTTTTTTAAAAATAAACTTGGTTCTTTCACTTCCGCATAGCAAAAAAGTGAATCCTCAGTTTCAAATGGTGAAACATAGGAGCAGTGCCGTGGATAATTTACAATTCTCTTCCACGAATGGATACAAACCCTTTGACTGCCAGTGAAATATGACTCAGTAATGTACCGTGAAACTACTCCGGAGGACGCCATAACATTAGGGCTATGACGCGTAAGATTGCAACACCTCGGGGACCATATGGTGAGTGTTTCACGTCACCATTCGTCAAACATGGGTTCATCATGAAGAAAGAAATATTGAGAGATAAAAAAATACTACAATTTATAATTTAGGAATCTCCTCTGTATTTTCTTCAACATACTTACAATATTTTATGTTCAATTCTACACTCCTTTCATTTACACAATTTACAAGACGGCAGGGTAGCCTTGGGTTTCGACAACCGCTCATTTCATTGGTATTATCTCATTGTTCATTGATTGTCCAGGATTGGAATGGGACCTTTTTCTTTCTTTTACAATGAAGAACTTGGATTGCACAAAGGACGAGCACACGACGGTATGGGCTAAGGAGCACACTACTGAGTGAAGTAAGAAGAGGTTCTTGCCAATCGGGTGCAGGGATGATGATGGAAAGACATCGGAACGTGGGGAAGCCAGCGAAAAAACCAAAAACAGCTGGCCTAGCGTTAGGAGCTAAAGATCCTTCCCTTTGTATTGGGAAATGGTTAGACCATACTGTCGTGTGCTCCACCGCCTTGAGATCCGAAGGTCAACTTGGTCCTTAGCCAGTAAATTTCCATTCCGAAAGAGCATGTGAGTAACGGCCGAAACCGAATTTGCAATAACAATATCCACACACAGCCTCACATTTCGAATAAATAAAAGGGTTTCCCACACAAAGTGAGTGGTTAAGAGGTCAGTGCGAATCGTCAACTGTAGTTCTTCGAAACAGACGCGAGCGAAGAAAATAAAACATCCTAATGCGGCACACAATCGTTCCATAAGTCTGTTCAACCGTCACTAGGATTAATTAAAACAAAAACAAAATAATTAACATTGCATGTTCTTATGGCACATTCAAACAAAGAAATCACACGAAAAAAAAGCCGGAGAAAAAGGTCTTTTTCGCGGCAATGCCTCGGGCATTTTTTTTCATTTTCCACATTTACTCCGATAAATTAAATACGTTTTCGCTTGTCATACAAGTGCGCGCACTTCCACTCTTTGTCGATGAGATCACAGTCAAAAGCTTTGGCCCTCTTTATCGCCTAAGGGCCGGGGTAATGCGGTCAACGCGCTTGAAAAGATAAGACATTATTATCACACGGGAAGGGATTAGTCACCACTTAGCGGTCCAACCTAGCTTGGCCTCGCCAGTACACTCACGGGCTTGTAGATGACCGGGGCGGTGGGCTCGGGACTCGATCCCGGAGCGACGACCACAGAAGACGCCGCCGAAGAAGAGGACGACGAGGAGATGGGGCCCACGGCCGTGGTGGTGGTGCTCGTGGGGGCCGCGGAGACGGACGAGGGAGCTTGCGGGGCCTGGGCCCCGTGATGCGCCAGCAACGCAGCGGCGGCCGCCGGGCCCAGGGAGCGCAGCGTGGCGTAGAAGTCGTACTGCGGCCCGCCGGGGTGGTAGAGGAGCGGTGGCAGGGACACTGAAGGCCTCAGCGGGGAGGGTTCGTGGGGTCCGGGGGCTAATAACCTCTCCACGGAGAAGGCGTGCGTGGGGGTGGGTTTCGGAAGTCCGGCCGGGGGCAGGAGGGCAGCCGCAGCCGCGGAGTGGTACGAATGGTACGGGCCCACGGCAGCCGCGGCGGCCGCAGCCATCGCAGCCGCGGGGTGGGCGTACCTGTAGAGCGGAGGCGGCGGGGCGGAGGCGTAGAGGTGTCCCAGGGGCCCCAGGGCCCAGGGGTGGCCGGCGGCGGACTGGTACGGGGAGCCGGGGAAGAGCCCGCCCGCCACCACGGTCCGCTTGAAGGCGGCCAGGCGAGAGCGGGAGGCGGCCGTGGACCTCCGGCGGAGCTTGCCCGTCGTCCCGCCGATGAACACGTCCTCGCTCGACGGGTCCAGCATCCAGTAGTTGCCCTTGCCCGGGTCGTCGTAGTGGCGGGGAACTTTGACGAAGCACTTGTTGAGGGACAGATTGTGGCGGATCGAGTTCTGCCATCCCTGCTTGTTGTCGCGGTAGTAGGGGAAGTTCTTCATGATGAACTCGTAAATTCCGTTGAGCGTGAGTCGCTTCTCTGGGCTCTGCCGAATGGCCATCATGATAAGCGCGTTGTAGCTGTAAGGCGGCTTCTCGTGCTTCTTCTTGGCCGCGTCGTCCTGGCCCTCGCCCCCGGGGGCGGTGGCGGAGGAAGCCGGGGCGGAGGGCGAGGCGGCGTGCCCGGGGCGGGTCGAAGACGTTTCGTCCTCCTCTCCACCGGTCACGTCGAGGTCCTCATCTGAGTCGGCGTCCGAATGCGCGGGCGGCGGCGGCGGAGGGCTGGGAGGCCGAGCGGCCGTCTCCGGTAGGATGGAGCTGATGCTGAAGGAGGATTTGAGCGGAGTACGGGCGGCCATGGCGGGCACCACCGGGCCATCAACCTTCACCATGATGTCATCCGCGAAACTCTGAGACCGTGGCGTATCCACAAACCGCAGACTTATCCCCACAAAAACACGGCTCGATGCGAAAAGTTCGGCGCGGGAAGTCCGGCTTGGTCTGCCGTAAAACGAACACGGAGAAAAGCAGTCACTTTTCACAGAGGGAGCACGGATGGAAGTGAATATGCACTGAAGGTCCTGCAGACAGAGAGAGAGACGCACGTGTTGTCAGCTCGGAGTTCTCGTCACTAGTGAGGCAGCGAGGGGGGAGGATTATATATGAGGGGGCAGGGAGGTTGTTTGTGGATAGGGTGGGGGCGAGAAAGACGTCTCCTTTCGTTCCGCTTCGTCCCTTTTTGAAGAGAGGGGTGGTGGTTGAGGGCGCATGGTCGGGGGCAGGGGGGCGGCGACTCCCTCCGGACCACCCGCCGTTCCCAGGGGGGCGGGCCGCCTCTAAAACCACGCCCACTTCACCGCCGGAAGACCAATCGGAGCGGAGACGTCGACAAACGGATTGGAAGATAGGGAGAATGTTTGCCGACGGGACCCGCCCCAGCGTACACACCGTCGGAGGCGCGCGCAGGTGAAAGGGGGGGGGGCAGAGAGAGGGGCAGCTCTGCCCCCTTGGCGGGTGGGGACCGACGGTATTACACTCTTGTCCGTGGACGAAGAAAGAAAGAACGAACGAGAGTGGGATTTCGGTTCATTTCAATGATTCGGTGAATGTGAATCGATACTTGCGTTTCAATAATTCGGTACATGTGATTTGATACATTTCTCAAAGCCAGACGTCCTGTCATCCCCTGCCACACTCCTATTAAGGCGGCTTGTGGGATCAGTGGCGCAGCGAGGGGGGTTTTGATGGATAAATTCCCCCCAGAGCTCAAAGATATTTTTTAAGTTTAATCCATTTTGCTTAATTGGATTAATATTACCTATAGTATAGTGTAAGGATAATAAATATCCATTAGAAAGCCGTAAAACTCACAATTTTGAACCATTTATCTGAAAAATCTCATTTATCAAACCATTTATCCATTTATCTTCTTGTTATTGCGCCACTGTAAATTGGCAATAATTGCTGTACGTGGGCTTTTGAAATAAATAAATAAAAATTTTCTAGGGGAGGACCCCCGCACCTCCCGCTTACCCTGACAGGCAATACATGCCCACTAGACCCCCCAATATTAGTGGCGCCTAAAAGCCCCTAGCCTTAGTTCCTAGCTACGCCCCTGTGTGGGAAAGTATGTATACCTATGCTGATGATTCTCTAAATGCCAATGATTTCCCAAGTATTCATAATGAACGAAAGCATTTATTAATTTACTGAACGCCAAAAGTAGCAATATAAATCCACATTCCCTCCCGCTCCCTCCGTAATAACCACCTACTACACCAACCTAAATTCCGTCTTTCTCTCTCTCTCAGAGATCACTTTTTTACAGATTCCCTACCTCCTTCAATACCATTTCGAGTACTCACCCTTCCCTGGATCTTTCAATGCCCATAAGATTATTCAAGAGGCAGCTTCGAAAAGCCATCTACTGAATCCATTTTTTTCTTTTTTATATCCTTTTTATAGTTTTTTATAGTTTACATTTGTTAAAGCTGCAGATTTTGTTTTGTATTCAATGCAAAGGCCATTTTGGCTGTGTTTGAATAATTTAATAAATAAATAAATATAGCAGCAGCATGGTAATTAAAGTCATAATTAGGAATAAAAATTTTGGTAACACTAAATAATAAGTCAAGAAAGACTAAAAGACTGAAAGTTGAAATTATGGCGTGAGTGAGATATGTCAAGAGAATGGAAAGAGACGGAGAGAGGGAGTGTTGAGAAGGGAGGAGGAACGACGAAATGAGGATCATTTTGGGAAAATATAGAGACGGAATTTAGGTTGATGCAATGCATACATTCTGCTGATTGTGCACCATGGGATCTCCAAATGAACATCACGCGGTCATAAACGCATTTGGCATGATTACAAAAAAATACGCTCAAATTCGCGTAAAGGCAGAACTTTCCAACGTTTAGTAACTCCTATAGTAAATCCATGCAAGGTTAAAACAATGTAAAAGATAAGGATGCAATTAGCCGTCCGATAGAGTAACCTATCTAATATTTTAATCGATACACTGTTGCAATCCTTGATAGTAAAGTGACATTTTAAATCTCTCTGTCTTTCAGGCTATTTCCTTTATATTCTTCTCGTTATCATGTCTACCATAACTTGACATTACTAAACGTAGGGTGCGAAAAATCCACAGAGAAAAAAATCATTCGCCTTGACCAGCATTCCGGTCAAGGTGAACGATTTTTTCTCTATGGATTTTTCACAAAATTTGTGAGTTTGTGCGGGTGACTCCTGTAAAAGTTATCACCGTGGTTAGACCCGGCACACGTAGGGCATCGTCTGAATGTGGAGTAAAAAGAAGATCAAATCAGCCAGCGGGATGATGAATTGATAAGGGAATGAAAAAAAATCGAGTTGGGACGAGAATCGACGCCGGGAGGGCGAAGAGACGCAAAACAAGCGAAGAACGCGGTCACGGAAGTCGAACCGGCACTGAGGCACACGCTGCTATGACAAGTATCACGGTTAAGTCGACTCATCAAAATATCTACATCCTTGCGAAGGCTTTCGTGGTGTGGTAAATATTCAGCGTAGAGCTTTACGGAATACGGATCGCGTGTGTCTTTATGGACAACAGTTTCGCTCGCATCGAAGAATGCAGACGCAATTCCGGCGAAAGTGTTGTTTACAAATATGGATGAAGGCGGTTCATATCCCGTAAACCTCTCCGTTGAATCATCGAAATACATTTCGACATTCGATCGGAGGGGAATATAGGATTTTTTTTAAGTTGAGGGCTATGGGAGTGAGGAGATAAATTTGATAATGTAACAGGAGTAAAACAAGTTGCGTTCCTCTAACCCTTGAAAGACCGAACTAACTTACTAGCGGATTTTTATTATTTTTTTGCATATCATATTTTCAAGCATGTTCCCAAATGGAACACGATACAAAATTTTGCAATTGCTTGAAAAACAAATGTACACTTGACCAAAAAACTAAGTTTGACAACGTATTACATATTGATCTTTTGAATAAATGTGCATTTGTCCCTGGAGAACATGTGTAGGGAAGAATATCGAATATTCCGCATACTCACTACAGTGGCGAAGTAACAAATTTTGAAAATATATAATTAACGACCAAAGTACACACAAGTCATGCGATTCACTTAAAAAATACTTGTATACTTTATTTATACAATAAAAGCTAAAAAATTAATCACAGATACGAAATATTATTTTCGTGAATTTTTAAAAATCTGTCCCCAAATTGGACTGTTATCGGTTAAATAATTTTTCGGAAGAGTTAAAAGATTACTTTGGAGCAATCATGTGGGTATCCAATGTGTCCAATATTTTGTCATAGTCTCCTCAAAAATCAATTATATTTTTTATGAAATCCTCTTTAGTATGATCTTCACGGGAAATCAGCCGGGTAAGGATGGACATTACTGCCAACGTTTCAATGGCCTTCTCTGCCATCGTCTTCAGGGCGAAGACGATGGAAGAGAAGGCCATTGAAACGTTGGCAGTAATGTCCATCCTTACCCGGCTGATTTCCCGTGAAGACTTTATCAACAAGATTCGCCGGGAAAGCGCCAAATCTTTCTTCCTCTTCAATATCCTTAACTGCTTTGAAATCCATTTACTATGTCGTTCCCTCCATGGATGGAAAGCGAAAATTCATAACTTTGTATGCGGCTAGACATCTATGGAATATCTAATGCTCAAATTCTATCAGTCACAGTCAAATTTACATTGCCACCACGATCCAATTGTAATTGAAGGTGTGGCGAAATGGCGAACTGTTCATTTAAATAATAAACCCTTTCTTTAGCAACGAATTCACTAAAATATCAAGTGTAGGTTTCAAAAACGGAATCGCTGACATCATTATTCTCATCATTTCATTAAATCAAAGTTCTCTCCTCCATCCAACCATCCGCCCATACATTTTGAACTGATTGAATGGAAAACTATGATTCGATTCATTCGGTTCTTCCCAATGAGTCGTTCATAAATGTCATGAACGATTCACCAATGAACGATTCACGGGTCAGGGGGAGAAGAAGGGGCCGTGAGTGTGGGTGTGTTTTTTCACCTAACCCCCCCCCCCATCTTCGCCCCCATCCCCTCAGTTTGTGTGTTGGCGTGGGATGGGGTGTGCTTGTTTGGTTGCCCGGGCGATTGTTGCTGTCGCAGCACGGCTCCCGTGTACCCCCACCCACCCCTCTGAGAGAAAAGGAGGAAAAGGCCCTTGTCGCTAAATGATGAATCCCCAAGAAGTGTCCGGGAGAGGCCGACACCCCCCCCACTCCCCTCTGCCCATGGGTGGATTACCGCCCCTCATTTCCCCCTACCCCGCCCACCCGCTCCCTCTGTGAATAGCACGCGTCAATCGACCGGGTGCCGCTCCAACGCTCTCTCCCGCACCCCTGCACCACACCAGAAATTTCTTCCTCACAATTTGATTTACTTAATCTCTTCTTACGCGGAAAGTGTAAATGCCAATCGTCTTCACCAGCATCTTCATGTAATAAAATATATATCTTATATATGAGTGGGTTGGAAGCCAAAGGGTACAAGTGATTTTTTTCTTAACAGAGTTAGGTAAAGTTAACTGTTTGAAAAAATACGCAAAAACCTGGTTGCCAAGGGTTATAAGTGAGTGTCTGTTCTGTGCTGGCCAGGGCGGATCGGAAAAATCGATTTTTTTCAAATCCATCTGGCCCAATGAAAAAAATTTGTGGGACCGATCAAAAATAAGGCCTGAAAATTTTGAGACCTCTAGGTGAACCCCTGACCATCGCTCAAATGCGATTTAGGGGGGGGAGGGTTGAAATTCGAAAAATTTAATATTTTATGGTCATTCCCTATAGATTTTGCCGAGTTACTGCCCTTTAAGGGCAAAACTTTCGTGCATATTGACGTATCTGCCACCTTTTAGCCACAAAATGCCTAATTTGAGTCCGCGCCCGCGAGGAAAATATTCCAACGCCCACGCAGCGTCGCGGATACAAGACCGCAGGCCGATACCTTCCCCTCCCTTCTCCCCCTCCTACGCCTCCAATACAGCAAAATTCATCCCGCGTGTGCTGCTACGAGGTCGTTTATCTTTGATAATATAAATCGGAAGATGGAAGAAGGTAATAAAGGAAGCGTAGTGAGACGACTTGTCCCTTATTAGGCGCCTCGTTGGAGTTAAACAAATCGATGTTACCAACTTTTAGAGAAGTGATGAAATATTTTTAGATCCGAGAACGCAGGAAAGGAGCCTACGGCCTATGAAAAGTCCTCGTGAGTGGCTATAAAGGTGTGCGACCTTTGGATATTTTTTTCGGATAATTTCGGCCTTGTCCGACAGATGTAACTAAATGGATTTTGGGCGAAGGCCGCTCGCGTCCCCTCCCCGCACGCCTCTTCCTCGTCATTCCTCGTCTTTCGCTGTTGTCAACAAAGTTTTGGCGAATTTCTTCACGAATCTCTCGTCCGTATGTATGATAAAAAGAAATATTTAACTTCAAATTTGAACGTTCATCAATAGATTTTTGAAAACCCACAGCACTAAGGTCAGATTTAGCCGGAGGTACTGTGGTCTCTCTCCAATATGTCATCAGCGGGTAGTCCTTAAAGTCGATATTAAAATCCAGCAGTTAAAAAAATCTCGGATTGGCCGCCAAACGCATCCTTGCAGCAACGCAAATTCGGTCCCTAGACTGCCCTCCCAATGTTTATGTCGCAAATCTAAGTCAACTTAGTGCATTTAGCAAATAGACCTCTGTAATGGATGAAATATGATTTGATGCTTTCCCGGCGAATGATGTGGGTAAACACTTATCGGGATTCAACAAAATTTATCCCTGATGATGAAGCCCTAGTCGGAGCTTGAAACATTTGCGATAACCCGGTGGGAATCCCGAGAAGAGTTTACTCACACAGCAAGGGATGTTGTAATTATGCTTGTAGCAGAGGGATGATGCCTCCTTTTTGGGCGATATTCACTTGGTACCATCGCATTCAAATCCTTTTTAATTTTTTGTATCTAATTTGGACTCGGAAAGGAATCGAGAATCGCAGATTTTATAACTTTTGCTAATCATCCGATGAGGGATACAAACCCCCAAAAGTGGGACCCTGTTTCTTCAACTAACACCACACATTCCCTTCTAAACTTGGATTGATAAGTCCTCTTGCCTTTTTTCATCAGACAAAAGTATAGTCTTTCATTTCTTAAAAATGTTGCCCTTTGATACCTCTCTTTTCTTATACACAATAATTAGAATCTTTTTCTGTCTACGTAAGTAATTATGGTACAGTACCTTGGATGTATCTTAAGAAGTTATGATTTTTGCGTCAACTAAAGTTGCGGGGACGATCATTGCTGTTTCTTGGTTCTTGCATATACCTCTATCACATTTGACGGACGCATTTTCCCCGCAGATGTTCCAGTTTGTGTTTAGTCCTGAATGTTTATTTCATGAGGAACGTAGAGATAAAAATCGGATGATTTCTCTTCAGTTAAATTTTCTTTATATGAATTGATGAAGAAAATGTTTGATACTATTTCCCCCAACCAAGAATTGACGATGTCGACTCAACACTATCCGACGATTCCCTTTTTTCCCCTCAGTTGTCGAGTTTCTTTAGGACTGAATCCAACACCCATCATCTTCAGTTTCGTCCGCTGGTCTCTCAATATACTCCTTCATTAGGGTCACGGCTAGTTTTGCACCCCCACCCTAGTTTTGATTATAGGGAAAAAATAATTCCCACACCTATCCGTTCGGTAAAATATCTCTCATACCTCATCCTATCTATCGGACCAAGAAAAATAGTAGGGTTCTAATATTATATCCAAAGTAATTCTTGAGGTGCTATTGCACTTCAGTGTTTTCGTGAAAATTAGGCACCCCTTGTTATCAATATCCTTTAAGCTGCTCCAATACACTCGAAGAAGTATGTTGTCGTAAGTACACAGGAACCAATAGCTATAGATAAACGAAAAATGTTCCAACTTTTCCATCTTCCATTTTGAATTCTTCCGCATGCTTTGGCGAAACCAGATCTGACCAAAAAAGAATTTCCAGTTAAAACCCTACATGGATTTTTTTCTGTGCATGTATCGATTTTGCTTCTGACGGCATTTTCACCGGTGTAACACTCAGATTTCTTTAGACTGGTGAAGTGGAGAAACAAATTTTTGACAATCTTGGGTCACTCGGAATGTGAGGAGAAAGCGAATTAACTTGATCTCTCGGTAGTAGTCATTCGTAGTCGTTTCACTTTCGCGATTCACCAGAAACAGTGCTCCACTGCTCAACCGATGCACGCTAGTTTATTACGTGGATGTAGATGATACCCTGCGAGCCATCTCAAGGATGTATGGAAGGGAGTGAATATTACTCCCCAACACGAATATTCATTTGCATGTAGGTGCTAACGCGTTGGCACCTGAAATAGCGTTGCAAGGGAGTTCAACCAAGAATGGTATGGAGTCGTTTCCTCAGAACTGAAATCGTGTTCCATTAAGAATTTGGTTATTTCCGTAAATGGATGGGAAAGATAGCTTGTAACGAATAAAACTTTTTTCCTCATTCAGCCATTTTCTCATAACTCGTAAATGAAAAGGCAAAAGTCGTTACCAACTTCCATGACTTAGTGACGTCATTGAAGTTGTCGTTCATTAAGTCGTTCCGAGAAACGCAATCTTTGGCGGAAACAATCGAAGACGAAGAACTTCGTGAGATGGATGAGCGAGGCCGTAATGCAGCGGAAAAGCGGTGGGTCCTCAGCAAGAGTCAGTGACGTAATAAATATTTCTGCGAAAGGATAAGCCAGTCAATATTTCGCCTCAAATAACTCACGATGTAGGCGATAAGTAGATCGAAAAACGCAAAATCATGGGACTCTTTATTTGTCAAACTCCATCGCAAATGACAATATTAAAAACAATGTTGAACGAGTCCATTGCGACGCAAATTAAGTCTAGAAAGAGGATATTGAACAACAAACCATTGCATAGGTTTCATTGTGAATAGGAAAAAATGTAAGAAGCTGATTAGAAGTGGCACACCTACGGTGAACCTTGTAATCATCTTAATCCGCGAACTGAATAAAATACAAAGAAAGGCTGCGCGGTTCGTCAAAAACTGCTTCGGGTATACAGACAGCGTTACCCAGATGTTAAGCAAATTATCATGGGAGCCGCTGGAGACTCGGAGGCTGGGTGCTAGGCTTAAATTGCTTGAAAAATTAAGAATGGATATCATTAAGAGCGACACGGAGAACATATTATTACAGCCCCACTATATTTCCGACAGAAGCGATACATTCAGAGGGATGTTTTGCCGAACGAATAGATATGGAAATTCGTTTTTCCCTCGAACCATAAAGGACTTTAATAAATACATAGCGGGACTTCGTTTGTCGAACCCGTTGGCCACGAGTTTACTCTGATGCCGGATTCCATGGGTGCATCGCGATCTCTGCTAGACAAAACATTTAAATTCATGAGCTGTCCAGAGGATCCAGCGGCAGGAAAAACTCGCGGCTTCCGAAGTTCAAGAATGGTGCGTTTTCGACGCAAACATCATGGATGGATTTGGTTTCCATTGGAATCTGCTAGCCAGGGTTAAAATTTCGGGACACAGTTTTTCTCCATCGTGATAAAAGGGATCTTCTGAAAAGCTTGAGGCAATTTTAAGGTATGCGGACCCAATAGCGTCTACGATGATTACGCATAATTTCTGTCACATTATATGTATTTAGGCACATTTCTGCTTCTTACATAAAATATTTTAGTACCTTGTGGCAGTACATATTTCTAAGAGAAAGAATACTCACTCTAGTGGAAGCGAAAGCGTAGCGCTTGCCTCAAAGTCACTGTAGTCTTAAAATGGCGCGTTTTCGGTCCAATCATCATCACTAAATTCGGTGGCATCGGCTATTCCAGGTTAAAATTTCGTGACACAATTTCTCTTCACCCAGTATGAGAACAAAATCCGCTTTGCAGAACTGCCCTACCTACTTTGCCCATGACTGGCCGACCCTGTTCCCTGACCCTTGTCCCCTTCCTTCCCCTGTCCCTCATCCAGGCGCCCCTCAATCCTCTCCTTTCGCACACCCTGTTTCTTTTTCTCCTCCACCCCCTCTCCCCTCCCCCTCAATACCCTCACACCCCATTTCCTTTCGACCACAAAAGCAACTTCTCTTTCCGATACTTTAAGGAGCTCGTCCCATCCCCGTGGACCCATTGTCGACGACAAACCCTGCATCCATCCATCCCACAAGAGGGGGTGTGGGGGGGCCTTGGGAAGTCGCGGCGACGTTTAACAGTCCCGCGATGCCTTTTGCGAGAGCCGACGACGTGAGCGATATGCGCTGACAAGGATCCGACTCTCGCCTTGACGTCTCATTCTCTCTCCGGTATCCTCGCAGAGGGAATGGGGGTGGTGTAGCATAATAGGATGGGCGAAGAGAAGCCGCCTCCCACGCAAAGACCAAACGTGTCTCCCCTTCAACAGCCTCCTGTTTGCCCCACCTTTCCCACTGCTTGAAAAGGATGACTTGTGCTCTGGAGAAAAAAAAAAGGATGATGACTTTTGCGCTGACGCCGGTCCACCAGCCGGCCAACATACGGAGAGGGAGAGAGAGGTTGTTCGGGTTTAGAATTGTTTGCCGCTCGCTCTCCGAACTTACACCTGAGGCACATATTTATCTCTTGGCTTTGGAAATAAGCGGGTTTATTTCCCGACAAACATCCCCGCCGCGGGGAGTCCAGGGAGGCGAGTGAATGCGGTGCTGGCCGACGGAAAGGGCACGACTGATATCGACCAGTGTCACCGATATTCATACACAAGGATGCTGGTCAAAACATGTGTGGAAAGTCAGTATCAAGGAGATCACACCACAGGAGTTCGAAGAGGGTTGTGCAAAGGTCAGGAGATGGAGACTTCGGTGCAGCTAAGGGGAAGATTTCTTTAAAATCCTAAAATGTGTAATTTTTTGGGGTTCATGAAAAAAGTTGCTCGTTCCTCTGACTTCGTCATCACACTTTCAAAGATTTCTTTTCCCAAACCTAGCTTGCAGAAGGCTTCACCCGCTATCTCTCTGATATGTTTGCTTGAAGTAAGATCATTAGTTATTCTATCTCCGAGGCATTTAATTGACACTTTTCCGTATACTCTGTTCTATGATACAGGCGTGCTGAAGGTAGGTTTTCTTTCTGCAGAAAAACATCGCTAAGCATTTCTTTAAGCTTAACTTTAGCTGCCACTTTTCACACCTTTTTATAATATCCTCGAGATCTTTAGCCAGGGCATTACCGGTAGACAAGCCAAGGTTGGATTGACAATAAATTCCTCCAGCAGGTAAAATTTCCCCAGTCATCTTCCACTTACTGCAAGGCCGGAGAGACACCTTTTGCCGTGTTTTTCCGAAAAGCGATTTAAGTGTTTCCGAACTGCCAAAAAAAAATCAAGCTTCAACGAGACGGACTGGCGCATCTTCTCTGCTGTAATGTTCTAATCGATATGACCTCAAAACCACAGCCAACCACCGGGGACAGAAGGTGGATCTGTCCCCAAGGAGGGCATGGACCACGCAAACACGTAGAGGGGTGTGCAATAGGACGGATCGGAAAAATCGCTTTTTTCAAATCCTTCTGGCCCAATAAAAAAAAAAAGTTGTAGGACTGATCAATAGTAAGGCCTGAAAATTTTGAGACCGCTAGATGAACCCCTGACCCTCGCTGAAATGCCATTTATGGGGGGAGCGTCAAGAATAGAAAAATTCAATATTCTATAGTGATTTCCGACAGATTTTACCGAGTTAATGTCCTTCACAACAAAAATTTCGTGCATTTTGACGTATCTGCCACCGTTAAGCCAGAAAATGCCAAATTTGAGTTCGCGTCCGCGAAGAAAATATTCTAACGCCCACGCAGCGTCGCGGATAGAGGAGCGGCAGGCTACTCTCGTCCCCTCCGAGCACGCCTCTCCCCCTCCCACGCCCCGAATACAGCAAAATTCTTCCATCGTGTGCTGCTAGGACGGCGATTATCTTTGATTATACAAATCGGCAGATGGTAGAAGGTAAAAAGAGAATGCGTAGTGAGACGACTTGTCCCTTTTTTGGCGTTCTTCGCTGCTAAACAAATCGACGTATCCAACTTTTAAAGAAGTGATGGAATATTCCAATCCGCCTTAGTGTGCACGCGTGAACTTATTTCCCGAGGGTCGACCATCGTTGGGGCTGGTCAGGAGCAGAGGCTAATGAGGCTGTGGCCGCACTACTTCAGACGACTGGGAGGAGATAAATGTAGACGATTG
Organism: Ischnura elegans; assembly: GCF_921293095.1. NCBI lineage: Eukaryota > Metazoa > Arthropoda > Insecta > Odonata > Coenagrionidae > Ischnura > Ischnura elegans. The sequence continues at coordinate 116,889,883 of NC_060249.1, read as the reverse complement.
ACTGAAAGCGAAGCATTTGAGGGATGCAAATCGCCATCATCAGCAAAAAAGCCTACTTCCATTACCGTTAATGGCGAGAGTCAAACTGAACGAGATACAGCTGCCTACTGACGCCGCCGAATAAAATCCGCGCGAAACAGTAACAGATAGTACGCTTATCCGCCATATTCTTGGTACTTATTTTACGAATATTAGAAAAGAGGATCCTCAATTCGGTCTCTAAGTGTGTTGTCACCCTCTGCGGATTTAAATGGGTTTACAAAAGTCGCCACTCGCGTCGCTGACGAACAAATTGATCCGAGTTTCACGGGGAAATAAAGTATAATTATGGGCGTCAACCGAAATTTACATTCATGATGCTGTAATTTATCAAATTCATATCTTTCATATACTATTCTTTGCAATTAAACACATTATTATTCAAAATATTGTAAATAAAGTGGATCGCATTGCGCTCATCACCGCGACGCGGACATTTTCGAAAACCGATTAAAATGCGACCGAAGCGACTACAGAAATCACCCTTCTATTGGATGGAATGTGGTCTCCTCTTTGCATTACCATTGCCTTCTTTTAAGGCCGTTTTACACGGGGAATTTACTTGCACAGTCTGACTCATGTACGAAGGCGTAGTCAAAATTGCCTCGTGTAAAGCGGTGAATTGCTAGAACACATGCGAGAATGCAAAATAGCCCCTGTTCTAATTTCCTTCATGCATTCACGCAATTCCATGCCATTTTAGAAATGAATGCAATTCTAACCTGCGCAATTCCGTGCCTCGTGTAAAACGGCCTTTATGGAGTCCCCTCGCCTTGTAGTCTAGGATCGTTCCATATTGCCACCTGACTTCCAGCTTCAAAAATACAAACTAAAGACAATGAATGCGCGAGGAGCTTGGTGGGGCTGGTACATGTGTTCGAGGGCGCATTGGACGGGGGGCGGGACGAAGGCCTCCTCCCACTGCGAGGCGCTTGCACAGTAGCCGTGCGGAGACAATGAGACGCAATGAATGGATGATGAAGGACTGCAGAGGAACTGCAGCGGCAAAAGAAGAGTAATGAAGGAGACGTCGTGTGCTCACAATGCGAGATGCAAGGGCAGGAAGCCGGCGAGGTTGAATACGGCGGTCGTCTCTGAAGAAGAGCATTCTTGTCTCGTGCGGACGAACCATTTGGTGTGCAAATCGACCTCCGGCATCACTCTTTCAAGCCCTGAAAGCCACGGGCGAGCTGCCACCGCAACGACAACGCGGAGTTGCGGCACCCGAAATAACGTGTCACAGATTGAATCACCATAAAAAGTTTTTCATTGCTGTAACATAATGCCACATGTTGGCATCACATAGATATTCAATAAATATGCGTGTAGGCTAATCGTTAATAGGGTGGTTTCCTATTATTTTTTAATGCCTTTATCAAAAAATTATAACTCCTGGAGTACGTAATTCACGCTTTTAGGTTTTTTTAAGACGATATCTATTTTTCGCGGTTAAATGAAAAGTGAAAAATTTCAAGCGCGCGAAAACACGACGGCTAAGTAGGAATGATGGGATAAGTCCGTGTGACGTATTTCTAGTACTCACTGCCACCCTATGTGGTGACCTTGAGGCGAGGCTTGAGCTCTGATACGACGCAGGCTGCTAGCAGGTAGCAGAGTACCCTGCTAGAAGGTAACGCTTGGCTTAAATATGGATTATTACTACCATATCGAGCGAAGGAAACTTTCCGACCTAAGACGATTTTAATAAGTGATTATTAAGAGATGGTTCCCTGAGCTCTGTGACTCATGCATGCATTGGTAATCTCAGACGATGTAAAACTCCTATCCTCTCGTGTAGAAACTAGGTCCATTTGACGTCACGTGGAGTGGAATCGCATGGGCGCCAATCTGGCCATTTTCAAATGAGGATAAAATTGACCATTGCCATTCGTTTAAACTGGGATTTCTAGATACAAATAATTTGTTTATTATGAAAACCCTAATGGTGGGTAACGAATAGCAATCAATGTATTTCGTTTTCTTTGATGAAGGAAACAACCCTATTCCCATATATATCCGTTCGGCAAAACATCTCTCTCAATCTATCGCTTCTATCGGACCTGGAAATATATTGTGGCTCTAATATTATGTTCTCTGTGTCGCTCATAAAGATATCCATTCTCAATTGTTCAAGCAATCTAAGCCTAGCGCGCAGCCTCTGAGTCTCCAGCGGCTCCCAGCCTAATTCGCTTAACATCTGGGTAACGCTGTCTGTACGCCCGCAGCAGTTTTTAACGAAACGCGAAGCCTTCCTTTGTATTTTATTCAATTCGCGGATTTAGTCTTTCTGCACCGGATCCCATACGCTCGCTGCATATTCAAGGTGCGGTCGGACGAGAGCGAAATAGCACCTTTCTTTTACTTTCTCATCCGAAAATCTTCCCACAATACGCTTGACGAATCCTAATTTCTTCAGGGCTATGCCGCAAATATTCTTTATATGTGTTCCCCAAGTGAGGTTCGAGGTTATCGTAACTCCCAGGTACTTCACTTTGTCTGTTGCCTTTATGTTAATACCATCCACTGCACAAACAAGATTGGGCCACCGTAAAAAGTTTTCCATCGCTTTAACATAATTTCGCATGCTGGCATCACATCCACATTCGAGAAATTTGCGTGCAGGTAAATCGCAAATTGGGATGAATTAAAAAATTATCATAATGAAAAGTACTTGTCTATTTCTACACTTATTTATTCCAACCGACCCAGGTTTCGGCTCATAATGACATTTTCAGGGTGGAAATAGCTTAAAGAGAAAAAAATTGCTTAAATGGATTTTAGAGAAAAAAAGAGGTGACCGGGAGTCGATAGTGAACATCCAAATTTTATGCGTGATGTAAGGGGAAGACTTGTTCATCATAGATACTTAGGGAAAAATAGCAGGTCTAAATAGGTCGAGTGTTTTTTGTAATTCTGCACGAATAACTTGGAGGAAATTCATTTTCAACAGGTATTGATAGAGTCACGATTAGTAAATGAATGAAATATTTGGTTGCTGAGCAACAGGAATATTGATACAAGCATCCTGGTAGAATTGTAGTTCGGAATTAATTTTTTAGTGCTTAATCTAGAAATTTTGTAAAATATTTTAAAGAATATGAGAATGTCGTAACTTTGTGGATATAATAAATAACTATGAAAAATTTGCAGTTCTGGGTTTCCCTCAAAGCTCTAATTCTATTAGTATAAGTATATTCGGGAACTAAATTCCTGCCAAGTTCAACACTATTTTGTCTACCAACCCTTCCCAGGAACTCACAACGGTTTTCGGAACGTTCAAGAGGCAGCTTCGAAAAGTCTTCTCCTAAATTTTTATTTTTTATTCATTTATAGTTTATATTTGTTAAAGCTGCTGATTACAAATATTAGATTCAATAATTATAAAAGTGAAATCTGGTGCTTTTAGATAACTTAAAAAATTAAATAAATGAGGGATGAAATGAGAATACTGGGATAGGGAATTTAAAAAATAACGCAGAATACGAAGAACGAAATGTCGAACACGAGTCAGGGAGGATTTCTTTTGAAAAAAAATCACTTGAGACCTCTAGGGTTTTTATAGTTCCGACTACTGTTCAGTTCTGCCATGGAAATCTCGGAACTGGCAAGAACAAAGAGGTGTCCCGGGAGTCGAAGGCGAACCTCCGAATTCGATGCGGGGCGCGCGGGATGGAGAGGACTTTTTCGTCGCACTTCGGGGAAAGGGCACAAGGGGACATGCGGAATCGGACACGCGTCCCTAATGACGTCGCAGTGTCCCAGGGGGCGGCGGCCCTGCGCACAGTGGACAAATCCATTGTCCTAGGCCAGTGGCACACCCGGTAGCGAGGATTGGGTGCGGTAACGCGGGGATTTCCCGGAAAAAGATCTTTCATTAGTGCCCATAATGACTCCTGGACTCCGTCACATGATGGAGAGAAGCCTTCAATTGTGAATTGTGCGGGAGGAAGGAAGCCGCAAAGAGAACAGAGGAGAGGCCGTCGAAAGACCCGCAAAGCATGTGGAGCAAGGGGGGGGGGGAGAAAAGGACAAAAAAAAATAAGCCCGTCAGCGGCCACTCATCCCGATTTTCTGGACGTTGTCTCGCCCTGACGGCGGACCCCTGGGGGTCAGAGAGAGAAGGAAAGGGTCCCCGCGGGGCCTTTTGTCTGCAGTCGCCCCCGAGAGGTCGAAGAGAAGACTTCGTCACGGTCACGAGGAGGAAATCAGGGCGGAGAGTGTGCCTTCTTCACACAGTGACTCCCCCGTGCGGAAGGGGAGGGTAAAAAAAGAGATGACCCGTTTAAGCTTTCTTCTGGTTGAATGATGGTCAATGTGGCGGCTGTAACTAACCTGCCTTCACACTTCCCAGAACCGTCGTTAACCACGCTGGCGGCTTCTGTGGAATAGTTTGGGAGGGTTTGCGCTACTGATTAAGCCGTCTTGCATGTAACTGGCGTCTCACCCGGATAGTTGGGAGAGATGTCCAATTGCATATCGATGGAAAATTTTTACCATTTTGATGCGGTGAAAATTTTTTAAATTAAAATTTATTGGTACATTGTCGATAATCAATGAATTTTGTATTCTACGACGTGGTTCTACATTCTTCTTATTACCTCAGTCGTGTATATGAAGACATTTCCTTAGGGGTAATTTATACCCGAATTATCATACGCTAAAACAATGAAAAAATCCAGTTCGCAAGTAGTCAACTCTAACCTGGAGCGTTTTGCCTGCACAGAGCACATCAATTTCCAATAGAAAATTATATTACAGATATTTCCAGCTTAAATGTTGGAGAAAATTAGAGAAAAACGGGAAGGGGTGATACAGTATTTCGGAATGAAAATGACCGCATTCGGCGATGTTTTAGATCTTCGAATGAACCGTTGAAGAAGTCTGCAACGGATCAACAAGAACGACACAATTGGAATGAACTAGGAAGTGGGTTCATACTGGAAATCCGTTACTCGCGCGCCTCCTTCGGTCACTTTTTGAACTTACAAACAATGCCCTTATTTGGGAAAATCCTTGAAGTCAGCGAAAATTCGGAAATATAGAATATCCCCAAGATAGTGATGGAAAATCGATTTCGATTAAAATCAGAGATGGAGTTTTCATTGTCAAAGATCGAGAAAATCGAGATCGAGCCTTGATCTTCGAGTTTCGATCCCACCTCGATTATTCAAATCCGATCGGGGACCATTTCGTTTGATCTCAGCAGTGTCATTAGGGCCTTTGATAACGCCATCCATCCCGCGTGAAAGACTTTCTCTAATTCCCGCAAATTTGGAAAGGCACGCCCTCGAACATCAAGAAAGCATCAGTCGATCTATTTGAAAAAAAATTAGTGAAGCTGAATGGCTCCAAACGATGATCCCAGAACTTTATTATACGTGCATTGGTAAATTTTTCCTACTAATAATGCATGCATACATTTTAAATAGATTTTTTGGAATTTTTTCTGCATCAAAATAAACATTTTTTGTGCTTACTGTATTTTTTTCATAACAGAACCGTCGATTTTTTTTCGAGTAAGCTCAATTTTTGGTTCAAATTTCAAATTTTTGTTGAAAAATCCAGCTTTTCATTCCGTTTAAAAATCGATTGCTTGAAAAATCGATTCTGACGACATTTTTCCATCACTATCCCAGGAAATGTATTGTATTGGAAATGTATTTCGTATTCTCGGGGAGTTGTTGACATCGGTCCTCGCTCCTGTGTTTTACGAAACAGGATGTGAAGATGGAGGGAAGGATAGCAAACAGAATGAGAGCTCCATTTGAATTATTCCACTCGCGCCAAGCACAGAGGAGAGAGCCGTGTTGGGAGGGAGGGGGGTTTAAACGCAGGGGGTGTCATCCAATCCCCCCTTCCACCCTCCCACCCCCCAAACGTGCCCTGGAGACCTTCCAACCGTCCCCTGAGGTCATATACGCCATAATATATTGCTCAAGTATCGCCTGATTGCCCCAATCATTGAAATGTATACCAACGGTGAGGGCGGCGAAGCCCTTTACCCAATTGACGCTGCCTCGCACAGCCTCCACGCTGGCAAACAACCAGTGGAGACAACAGCCAAACACGCCCATGCATCCCCTTTCAGTCGTCAAAAGTCTCCTCCAAGAGTTTTTCCCACGCTTCCGATGAGTTTGTATGTCACTAAAATCACGCAGTGATCGAGGATTACTAATACAGAGGATTCAGCCATCCGATGTGCGGACGACATCGCAGTATCAGCAACCGGTCCGAGTATGTTGAATAAAAACTTTTGGGCTATGTCGCTGCGTCAATTCTTGGGTGGCCCCAACGTTTCCCGACCGATTCTTCCCTTGAGAAATCCTTGAGAAAGCGACAAGCATCGACCGGGAAACTTTGGGGCCACCCAAGTATTTATTATAAAGGTTTTTATTCAACATGACGAGTACCCGCGAAAGTTTTAATGAAGAATTGCAGTGCGAGTATATTCGGTGAAGAAAAATTGTGTCACGAAATGTTAACCCTGCATAGCTGATGCCGGAGTATGAGGACCCAAGGGGGTCCTTAGAGGGTTACAACGCACCGCGGCCGGGACCCAGCAATTCAACACTCGCGTACCCGGGGAGGGGAGTGGAATGGGAAGGAAAAAGGAAGAATGGAGGCGCCGCCGCGATAAGGAGCCCGACGACGCCTCCACGGTAGGGATAGGAATGGAAGGGCAGGATAGGGTAATACCCTCGCCACTTTGAAGGCGATTAGGGGCCACTATTAGCGAAACCATAATTTATTGTGACGACGATGTTGGAAGATTTTTCTATAAAAGAAATAGAAAAATTATTTTTAAAAAATGTCTTTTATAGAAACATCCAAAGAACAAATCGTTGGAAAATAGCTAATGACAGAGAATGAGGGCTCAGGGGAGCCCTTCAAGGATACAACGCACCGGGGCCGGGAACCAAGCTCGTGGCTTATACGCCCGATCACGCGGAGAGGGGATGGAGAGGAAGGGAAAAGGAAAGAGGCGCCGCCGCGATAGGAACCCGTCGACGCCTCTGGGGTAGGATAGGTTCGGAAGGGATGGGACGGGGAAAAACACCTCAACGCTATAGAAGCGAAGAGGGCCCAACTAAATAGTGAAACCAGGAAAAGCCATTAATGATCTAACGATTTTGGAGGATCATTCTATGAGGAAGAATAATCCAACGATCAAATCGTCAGATTAAATAGCTGATGACAGTAGGAATCAAAATTATCAGTAAATTTTAGGTGGAAAACACACAATTTTTTAACTACAGAAACTTGAGTCAAGTTCTTCGGTTGGCTGCGAGTTTCCCCTGTTGCCGGATGTTCTGGACACTCATGCTTTGCATGTTTTCAAGAAATGCGGCAACAGGGCAAACTCGCGGCCAAACGAAGCGCTTGGCTCAAAGTTTCTGTTGTTAAAAAAGTGTGTGTTTCCGACCTAAAAATTATCAGTAATTTTGGTTCCTAATGGCATTAGCTGCCTATGGTTAAAATTTCGTGACCCATTTTTCTCCACCCTGAATTGAATCATTGGATCGCTTTACGCTCATCGCCGTGTTGTGGATGTTTTTTAAAACCTATTTAAAAGTAGCGAAATTACAACATATATCAAGTTTCTACGGGAAAGACTTGCGCCTAGCTACGAAACGACACGACGCGTCGTCGCGACGTGCCCTTGCTGCGATCATCAAATACAGTAATGATTCGGAGATGAATGGAAACCGCCGCTGGAAATGTTAGTCTAAATTCTGGTGGTTGTTTTCAGGCAAGTCCGGATTCTCTCGGGATTGGAATTTTTCCCAAGAAAAGAATTAGCCAAAGGAAAATTTAAGTCGAGATAAAATCTTTGGAAAAGTTTCATCGGCCACAAAATAAGGCATAATGAACCTAGGAAGATAATCGCCATAGGTCAAGAGGAAGTGAAAATTTCAACAGTGTATGGACAAATATTTTACAGGGCGTGTGATGACAGGTGTAAAAATCGTAAATATGTAAACATGAAATGCTTACTGAGCTTGAGGCAAATAAATAGAGATTGATCAACGCCTATGAGCTTCTAAAATTAATACTTAAAGACGTTGACTTAAACTTGTTTTTTTTCTGATAGGATGCCTTTTTTCAGTTCTGTAGCATCATAATGAAAATTTTCATTTCTCTCATTCTCTCTTCTTTTTCATACTCTCAGGTTTTGCGACCTGCATATTTACTGCAACGAATTTGCATTTTTGGCAGCCTGCAGTTGTTGTTTCGACAATTCATTTTTATTCTTCAGACGATGAATTACAACTCTCTGCCTGTTGATGATTATCTTTAATATACTGATGCAATCAGCTTCGAGGATACAGTGTTATTTAATTCTGGCTGTACATCCTCATTGAGACGATTATCACAATCAACAATATCTGTCCCTGAATTGACGACGCGAAAAGTAAGAATGCAAGTGTTCAGGTATTCCAAAAAATAGCTAATGTTTCTATTCTTTTTACTCTATAACAATATCATTTACCTCCCATGGTTGTGATCTTGGTGTTATTTTTTGAAAATGGTGTTTATGAACTGAATTTTTGAAAATTTTTCCAATGACATTTTACAAGTGAATACTACTAATTTAGAAATTTGAACGAGTCCTTGTCGCCAGCGATTCGATTTTCAATGGGACACTATCAAAATATGCTATATCAAATTTTAAATCTCCGAAGGTTATAATCGGTTCCGAAAATAAGTGATCAATCGACTTGATGTTCATCATCATCATCATCATTAGTCAACAATCCTAAGATTGGTTTGACGCAGCTCTCCTATCCGCTAATCTCTTCATAGCTACATATTTATTCTCTTTTACATCCTTTATAATCTATCCTATATAACTCATTCGGGGCCGTCCCTTGCCCTTTTTCCCTTCCACTTGTCCTTCAACGATTGTCTTCATCAGACCATCGTGCCTCAAAATGTGGCCAACTAAGTTGTCCCTTCTTCTGCTTAATGTTTTTAGGAGGCTTCTCTTTTCTCCCACTCTCCTTAGCACTTCCTGGTTACTCACACGGTCAATCCATTTTATCTTCATCATTCTTACCGTTAATATCATCCGCTAAAAGAGCAATATCGATTCTCGGCTTGGAAGGTTTTCTTTGGCTCACCACTGACGCAGAAGGATTTGGCAAAACAGATATGTTGGGAACTGTATAGCTATGAAATCGATTTTTAAATTTCCTATTAATAATCCTTCAAAATGGACACTGAAAATCCGGCAGTTAAAGTAAAGGGAGCTGAGAGTTTTATCCACCAAATCTAATCGATGGTAACGAATCATCCATTCGTTGTGCCTCAATCATAAGCACAAGTAAATGTTCAAAAATCCCCCCGCATGAATTTCATGCACTAACGAAAATAGACAAGGAAGAAAGGTGCATTTTTCCAATTAATAAATTGAATGTAAGGCTGCCTAGTATTTACTAGAAACACTTACCTTACTGGATATTTCGGGAAGCTGAGAAAGCTGTTGGTACTCCTCTTTCATCCCGGAGTTTTTTTTGCAGTAAATTGCAGAGCACCAAGCTAAGCAGCTTTTTTCTCCTCGTTCATTTCCCCGTAGGACAGCCGCTATTAAAAATTCGTGCAATCTGAAACAAAGCGAAGCCAGCATAAATATATTTTACGATGATGAAGTAAATCTTTCCCATTGAATTGTTTGCGTGAAGACTTCTCGCGATTTCCACCGGTTTGAAATCCTTGGATATCGCCAACGTTTCTACGGACGACTCTTCCATCGTCATCAGGGTGAATGAATAGGCTCGGATGAACAAAAAACCGTCGGCAAGTAACTATTTAAACACTTACAACAATCAGGTTACTCTGGACCGGACGGAAATATATATGTTATATGACGAGCGAGGAATGTGAGACTCAAGATAAAGGTGGGAAGTGAAAAACTTGACCAGGTTGAGCAGTTCAACTATTTAGGCAGTACGTTAGAGGAAAACGGATACAGTAGTAAGGACATCAGGAAGAGAATTGCATTAGCGAAGGAGGCGTTCATGAGCAGGAAGGAGCTTCTGAGAGGATCGTTGTGTAAGAGTTTAAAGAAAAGGTTAGTGAAGAGTTTGGTTTGGAGTGTAGCTCTCTACGGTGCGGAAACGTGGACTCTGAGGAAAGAAGACGAGAGAAGATTGGAGGCGTTCGAGATGTGGGTATGGAGAAGAATGGAGAGGGTGAAATGGACGGAGAGGAAAAGGAACGACGAAGTGCTGGATATGGTTGGCGAGGAGAGAAAGCTTTTAGATGAGATACGCAGGAGACAGAAGGTTTGGATGGAGTTAGTGCTTAGCGGTGAGGGGATGTTGAAAATGGTGTTGGAGGGTAGAATGTTGGGGAAACGAGGGAGGGGAAGGAAAAGAATAGGATTTTTAGATAGATTGAAAGAGAGTAGGCCTTACAGTGAATTAAAGAAGGCAGTGCTGGAAGGAAAGGGAGGCTCCCAGATCACCTCTTTAGTACTCCATGGAAACCTACCTTAATCGGTAGAAAACTATAATAATAATGGTTAAAACGGAGGAGTTCTATCATTTTCATTTTTTTTTAATCGGATTACACACATTGCTAAATTTGTAACCGATGGCATGGAGTAACCTGATTGCTGTGACTGTTTATAGTTATGTCTCAACGGTTTATTTTGTTCGATTAAACTCATTCATTCACCCTGATGGCGATTGACAAGTCATCCGTTGAAGCGTAGGTGATAAACAACGATTTGAACTGGTGGAAAACCCAAAAAGACCTCAAGCAAATCTTAAACGATTGTTTGCTACTCAGCGACCAAGATTGCACATTTCGTTTCATTTCACAAGGCCATCATTCCATTATTTTTAGTAAAGTGGTAGCACCTTCCGAATGGTACCAACAAAGACTCCTCAATTTACGCCATGCTGGTAAAATTATGTCAAGCGCGTAATCTTACACACCGTTGCCTTTATGGATGCAATAATGTCCATGTTTGGGCTGCACTGGAAAATCCGCTTGTTGTTGTGTATTGAGCAGACAGCGAGGGAAAGCAAACACGTCGACCGTTGCGACGCTCACCTCCCAGAATGCCCCGCGGCACCCCGCAAGGTCACCGTCCAACGAGTGACAACATGAGGCGCCGACTCGTTCAATGTTTGCCTCTCGCGAAGTGGAAATACATCCAAGACCCTCCTCCCCCACCCACCCGACCAGATCCGCTTGCGGAGGAAAGCACCTCGAAGCTGACAATAATCACCACATTTCTCGTCACCGTTCTTGTTTTGGTCGCATGTTTAGGGAGAAAATACTAACTCTTCTATGATACCCCCAAATTGTTTACGGTGAAACCAGTAAGATACATTTTAGCGACTGAGGTGGAAAATATGATTGGGAGGCATTTTATTGTCAAGCATGTGCACCGTTAACAAAATGAAGAATGCCTTCTGCCTAGAAGAACTTTTTAAAAATACAATGGTAAGGCTATTAAAATGTTACAAGGGCGAACCCAGGATCATAACTAGGGGGGGGGGGGGCAAGCCATGGTCTAGGGGGGTCAAACCAAGTTGTGACATTAGTTAATGATATCGTTTGCTTGAAAAAATAGTTTAATTTTAGTGTATATCTTATACTATTACATATCATTTTTCGTGTTGAATTCTTTCGTTACAATTCAATACTGATTTTGCTTAAACACTTCAGCGATTTTTGCTTCTAGGGGAGAGGGCAGCTGCCCCCCCCTTCCCTCGCTGGGTACGCCCATAAAATCTTATATGCTTTATTTTACAGATGTATTTTCAACTGTGTCACATGAAATCGAAGCCTGGACCATGTAAAAGAGGGTCATGATCATGATGGATGTGATATGTGGGCTATCAGAAGAATTTTTAGAATCAGTTGGGCGTCGGGGGCCACAAATGGAGAAGTACTAACAAGGAGACATCGCGAAAGTGCTCTTCGGGATATGAATACCGATGTTATTTTCTGAAACTATTACGAAGCGATTACTCAAGGGAAGTCATGGTGCGCGAAATCTTTACATGTCTACAATATCTGTCGAACCCGGGCCTATGTGGAAGAAAGCCGTGATGCTTCTTCTTCATTAACTCTCTAGTTTCGGAAAATAACATCGGCATTCAGATCCCGAACAGCACTCTCACGAAGTCTCCTTGTAAGAAGAATGGGAGAGAAAAGATAAATGTGTAAATGCGAAAAAATGGATGGTACAATACCAAGAACATATGATAAGAGGAAAAAGTAAAAAAATACACTTAATTCATACTTTAAACATAAAGGATTTATGAGATAGTAAAATGATACCATCGGCAAAATACGGTATTTTCTGTGGCATTGAGCGATTGCCCTGAATGAGCGCATCTCCAAATTGAAAGACAATAGTGTAGTTTCCTTCATCAAAGAAAACGAAATGCATTGATTCGTTACCCACCTTTAGGGTTTTCATGATACACAAATTATTTGGTTTTAGAAATCCCAGTTTAGGCGGATTTTAATGGTCAATTTAAATCTCATTTAAAAAAACGCCATATTGGCGCCCATGCGATGCCACTCCACGTGACGTCACAGGGACCTAGTTTCTATACGAGAAGATAAAAGTATTACAACGTCTGAGATTAGCAATGCATGCATGAGGTACAGAGCTCGGAGAAACGCCTCTTAATGATCACACATTAAAAATACCTAAGTTCGGAAAGTTTCCTTCGTTTGATAAGGTAGTAATAATCCATATTTAAGCCAAGCGCTACCTGCTAGCAGGGTACTCTGCTACCTGCTATCAGCCTGCGTCGTATCAGCGCTCAAGCCTCGCCTCAAGGTCACCTCACAGGGCGGCAGCGGGAACCAGAAATACGTCACATGGAGGTTTCCCAGAACTCATACTTAGCCGTCGCGTTTTCGCGCGCTTGAAAATTTTCACTTTTCGTTTAATCGCGGAAAATAGATATTGACATTCCAAAATGTATTAAGAGCGTGAAATGCTTACACCAGGGGTAATAATCTTTCGATTTAGGCAATAAAAAATAGTAGGAAACCACCCTATTAAGCATGTACTCGTCCATATTTGAGACGTGGGCAAAATCTAGTTCCAGAAGATAATACTTACTAAGCACGTTGGGAATTTACATTACTAATACGGATGCGATTGAATTCCAATTAAAAGTCAAGAAATAAAAGTAAATATTTTGCACTCCTCTTCATTTCTCAAATACGAGAAGAGACCCAAAAATAACCGGACGGAAATCGCTGCGCACGTCGCTCCTATATTTTGGGCTTCTCCTACTAGATGGGTGTTATTTCATCATTTCTGAGTCAGTATGCGAAACGTAGTGGCTTTAGACGGCTGTAGCGAGCCCCTGTGACAGTTTTCATTCGAAGAATTTTTTTATCTCTTCGATTTTTAAAATGGCTGATATTCGAGAACATCGTGCAGCGTTGAAAATTTGTTCTCTGCTCAGTAAAACTGAGTCGGACACGGTTTATACGCTGTCTACAGCTCATAAAGAACTAGCCTAAAGGCCGTTTTACACGGAGCACGGAATTGCGCAGGTTAAAGCTGCATTAATTTATAAAATGGCGTGGAATTGCGCGAATGCATGAACGAAATTAGAACAGGGTCTATTTTGCCGTCTCGCATCCACGCATTCTCGCATGTGTTCTAGCAATTCACCGCTTTTCACGACGCAATTTTGATTGCGCCTTCGCACGTAGGTACGTCAGATTGCGCAATTCCGTGTACCGTGTAAAACGGCCTTCCTTAAGAAAGAACTCAAGTGCATGAGGGCAGTGGCGCAGCGAGGGGGGAGTTTTGGGGGAGAAAACCCCCCACAAAGCTCAGAAATGTTTTTAAGTTTAATCCATTTTACTTAATTGGATTAGTATTACTTATAGAATAGTGTTAGGTTTAATCAAATATCCCTCTTAAAGCAGTAAAACTCGCCATTTTTAACCATTAACCTTAAAATTTTTCTTGAGGAGTGCCCCGCACCTCCCGCCTAACCTGGCGGGTATGCAATGCTCCCAGACCCCGAAGTATTATTTGCGCCTAAAACCCCCCCTAGCCTTAATGTCTAGCTGTGCCCCTGCATGAGTGGCATTCGTAATTTGCAAGGCATCGGAAATAGACGAGTACCTACCAAAGGTGTTTCGCAAAGTGGAAAAAACGTTTTAACCAATGTACTTATCAGTGCAAATGGAGAGTACTTCGAAGGTGACTAACGCTTATAAGAAAAAAAATTAAATTTTGAATTTTTTAAAAATTGTGTCAGGTTATTTTTGGGTCTCCCATCGTATATAGCTGTAGAGAATTGAGATAATTTATAGTGAGCCGGATATAGTTGCAGCAATGAGAAGCAAACGTTTAAGATGGTTAGGCCACCTATTGAGAAGGGACAATACCAACATAATAAAACAGGTTTATAATGGGAGACCTAATGGTAGAAGACCTCTAGGAAGACCAATACTGGGTTGAAGTGACCAAGTAGGCACTGAAGGACGTAGGAATACTTGGAGAAGAAATGGAAATGGCGGATGGTAAAGAAGGGTGAAGGCGGGTCGTTGGCGAAGCCAAAAACCATTCTGGGTTTACATGGCCACTAGAGTTAGAGTGAGAAAGCGTGTGTTCATTGATCAAATTCATAGTTATCCTTTTTTCTACTTATATTATAGAGATCGACAAATAAACATTTGATGACTTTACACTAGCAAAAAGGGCATATTACGCCTCGAGTGCATCTTGGAATTTTGAGAGGGTCAAGGATTCCTGTGTATCTGGCCCCCACAATCTAGTCATTTGTCAAAAATTCAAATCGCATATGCCCATGACTGTTTATAAAAATTTTGGCAACATTAAAGTGGTGAAATTTACCGAAAATTTCACATTTCCAGCGACTGCCAACGCTTGAAGATGACCTACTTAACGAAAGTTTGGTTGCGTTTGCAACCGATTTTTCTTGGTAAAATACATTAAGGACCACATAATAAAATATTACTGATTGTGAGTCGTTCCAATAGATGGAAAAAATACATAACTAATGTCAGATAAGTAAAGTAAATATTATGAATGAATTTATATCTCTACTCTTCAAATGTTTACTTCACTTACCAAATATTCGCGTGCAAATATAATTTTTAGCCCGGCATTTCCAACGGTAAGTGGCCGATTGGGTATGTTCCGAGGTCCATTTTCCCTTAAATTGTCACTATTATGACATCATTGCTTTAAAGTTGATGTTATCTCCCTATGAAACGCGTGCTTTGAACCACCTGGCTTTTATTCCGAGGCGAATGGTCCTTGAGAACGCACACACGCAATGGTGACGATTAAACATGCATTTATTTTGTCACCAAATCCATCATCTTCAGCACAAGAAGAAAGTTTGGAAAAACCAGTCCAGGTCGAATACGGTCAGAACGTTTCGAGGACACGATTGACGGTCGGAAAGGCAACATTAAAACATTCAGATAGCGAGCGATGCATATCATCACATCCATAATGTTTCCCTTTGTGGAAATATACGATTTGTTGTGTGTGTGGGGGGAGGATGTAAGACACCGGAATTCGCGGAAAAGACAAAGATATTTATGTGAATGAACAGACGCTGAGAAATCCGGATTTTCCGGCGACAGTTATGGAAAATATTTCGCGCTCCAGCGGGGATTTACAGCTCCTGAGGGCACCTGACGAAACTGGAAAACATGGCAGGGAAATTTTTGGCCATTAACGTAAACCTTTGCAAAGTTTTGGCGGCAATTTTCCTTACACTTCCCATAAATGCTCCATTAATTACACCGAAGACTAAAATGACACTTAAACCAATCCTTTAAAGCTTAAATATGGAACATTAACTCTACCTAAAAATTTAAGTGATGAAGAAGATGCATGATGACGATAAACTCGATCACAACGAATTCATTCCCAAAACACAGCCTAAAGTAGTCTGACTTGAAATCAAATAACTGTGGGCAATGGATTCGGGGAACACAGTAGGTCAAGAACCTGGATAACCTCCGGTGGTTGTATAATTTACACCAACCTCCGTCACTATGATGGCATTTGAAAGAGATGTTTGTTACCTGTGGTGGATCTCCCGCGATTGATTAGTTCAAAGTGACTGAATCACTAAGTGAAGTAAATGACTGATAAGTCATTGAGCAAAACGAACTTGATCTTCAATCACTTAGACTTACAGTTTCATCAAATTGATCATTAAAACTACCGGTTAATCCCTGATGTTTAACTTCTAGTTCTGGTGAATGATAACATTTTGTCAGTACAGAAAAGGTTGAAGTTTGGTATCAACACAAATAGAGTGATTTGTGCTTCACGAATCCATAGTGAAAAAAAAATTGATAAATGATAAGTTATTCAGCTTTCATTATACTTCAACCGATTGAATTAGCTTCTCAAATGGTTCCGTTTGTAAGAGGGTGATTAAAAAACGACTCCGTGAAATTTTTACAGTTCTACTTAATGATGCTAGCCTTAAGTGGGGTCGTAAGCAAAGACTCCCTTCGATGATAATGACAACATAAAATCTTGCAGTGCCGACGTATGATCAACGTATTAGGATACCCAGAGTAAAACCTACCTGATGGTATTGTAATACTGTATTCATTTACTGTGAAAATAGGTTATGGACCATTTTTCATATGGTTTAAAGAGAAGCATCAATTTAGTCAGTCTCATATCTCATAAATGACTGCTCAGTTTAAGAAAAGTGTAATTTACTGCAGGAAAAATAATTTTTTAAAGTACATGTAGTTTCTTTCTTCATCTTCACCGATACTATTTTCTAATTTCTTTAAAAGAATGGATACCCACAGTTAATTGTGGTAAACAGCAATTTGTTCGATCATTCGATCATTCCACCAACTCGATCCCAGTGATTATTTTTCATCTTCGAGCACCCATCAATCACTTAGTATGTCGTAGACCCGAAGGCACAAAGTGATTGAATCGATTGATTGAAAATTCACAGAAACTTGATTCATTAAGATCGAATCTCTGAAAAGAACGACCTTGCCCATCTCTATTGGTCACGTATTAGATCAAGCACCAAATAATAACCAGGATTTCCATTTTCACAGAAAAACTGTATCAAAGGAAGTGAAAAGATTTGGTATAGCCACGAATTCGTTGTAAGGACCAAATTGTAAAAGACGTGAGAGGAGTTGGAGAAGAAGTCGAGTGGATGCAGGATCGAAAGAGGTAGCGAAGTGCTGCTGGGGAGATCAAATACCGTCATTACACCTCCCGCCAAACTACTCTTGAGGCGATTAGGGGATTTGATGAGATATGCTGAGACGCAGATCTCAACGAATGACCGCTGAAGCGGGAAGGGAAATTCTGAAGGGCAATCCAAGAATATAAAACCGTATTGCTCATGATGAGCTCTATAAAACCAATACGGTTCTCTTATTGTTGCCCAGCATGTTAAGTAATATAGGATATGCCAAAGCAGGCTGAAAGAAAGCTGATAGTGTTCGAAAATAAAGTTTTAATTGTGATTTTAATAACTGGGCTATTAACTTTTTTAAATAGCTCCGTAACATCTGTTAGCAATATTATTCTAGAGATGATTTTTATAGCTATACGAATAGTTGGCATTAGGCGTATCATTTTACGTACACGCTCATTATCATATGCACCTTCTTATTAAGAATAAAAACATATATCAATCAAGTTATATCATTCGACTTAGGGCACTTGAAGAACAGGATCAAGGGACCAATGGGTCAGAAATAGCTTTCGCTTTGCCACTGTTATACGTGCGAGTGTTGGCATCTATTTGAACTTGCTTGAAGCGGTAGATTACTGCTAATCATAACAAAGCCTCGGCTACAGTAAACAATTCTTGTGGTCGCCGAAGGTGATGCGGGTTCCCCACCCTGCTGGAGTGTCTATCTTGGAATCCATTTCTCTAGGAACATGACTCCCTCCGGCTGCAGAGGCGAGGACACGGAGACGCAGACACAAGACGGTTGCATTAGATGGAGCAGCACTGGGATTCCCCGCAGAAGCGAAGCGTCGACACGAGAGAAGCAAAACAATTGCGCATCGTCCTTGGGTGCGGGAATGAAGACCGGCCCACGGGGCTGACGCGCTCACTCGCCGAAAACATCGGAGCACCTGATCGCGTTGAGCTTGGCTCCTCGGACGGTAAATAACTAAGTTTTTCCTGGATGTACACAATTACTTATACCACTTTTTTATATAAGAGCGCGACCCGGGTTTCAATGAATAATTATCATCATCAGGCGCTAATTATGATTTTTTTATCTTATTATTGTTACCTAGTTACTTGATGAATTTTAAAACGGACGCCAGAATAGGGGAAAAGGATGGGTAGAGATATTCATTTATAAGAGTACTGTCTTGACTTTCAATAATTTTTAAAATTTCTAACTGTTCCCTAGAATTCAGTTCACGACGGTCATTGCAAAATTTTAAAATATTCATTTTAAAATCGGTTCTATGGCAGTTACATATTAAGTGCTTAGCAAAATTACTTTTTTCAACTTTGTTATGTTTGTAAGCACTTAAATGTTCTTTCTTCCTGATTTCATTTAAGTGCTTACAAACATAACAAGGAATGAAAAAAGTAATTTTCATCTTTGTTATGAAAAATGTTCTTTCTTCCTTATTTCATTTAAGTTAAAAGGCCCGGGTTCAAGTTCAGGCGGTTGCAGAGATTTTTTAGAGACTACCCAATCCCTTCTTGAGTGCTTTGTGGCGGGAATTTCTAGTACAGCACTGCGTTCGTCAAATGGGATGTTCAACCGTTGCCCCCTTGGCGCCTTTCGTTAACAGCAGGCTAATGCCGACGCCACGCCGGGTTTATCTCCTTCTATACTTCCCTAATGTCGCAAATTTTGGAGCTTTTTCATTATTCACTCACTCAGTGATTCTGACCGGAAGGTTGGATAGGTGAGGGTAGAGCTCACCTTGGACTATGCTACAGCCGTGTAAACATCACATTCACAGTAGGGGGCCAATTTCGTTCCCTGGAACAACTCGCACTTCGATGATTTGGATTTTGGGTGTCCGAAGGTTCAAACCCGAAACCCCTTCATCATCAGCCAACTGCTCTACTCTCTTGGTTCACCTGATCAGCACCTACTTTGCTACCAAGCTCCAGAAAAGGGGATACAGTTGCATTAAAATCTGGTAAAAAATCAAACCATAAAATGAGGTTAAAAATTTTCTAATGAAATCCAACGGGAAAGAGCCTGGTTTTCCTTTCCATCTCAATCCAGATCACACTTTACTTATCTGACGCAATGAATTTGATCAACAATCTCTCCATCTCTAAAACCAAGTTATAATCAACGTATCGAGATGCAGGACCTTTACTACATTATTCAAACGAGACAAACTACCAGTTTTGGTGCTACGTCAGTTTCCTAAGATGGATAGCATTGACGTTGATAGCGTAAAAGAGAAGCAATACATGTCCATGCAATTCATTCCGATGTAAAAAAAATCCGACCATATCAAAATGAAGCGGTACCTTAGAGAGGGATACCATTTTACGGTTCAAGCTAATTAGGGCTACAAAAATAATAGCCACAGAATAATCGAGTGCTAATATTAGGGTCGACTTTTTGATTCCCCACGATCAATCAGAAAAGGAATTTGTTTTCATTCAAAAATTCATAAAAAATATTTCTTTCCTGTTACCCGTTCGTTATTTTATCCTATAAGGCCCTTAAGGCCCTTATATATAGGCCCTTAAGATTTTAAATGGTGAATTACAACCCCTGTCGCGACGACGGTGACTATTTTTCATTAATTTCCATGAGAAGAAATTGAACCTCACCATTGAATCTCCATCAAATCACCGTGGAAATTAAAAATCCAGGTTTAGTGGTCTGTGCAGTGGCCCATGGCAAAGGCAAAGGTCCATGGTTCGTTTCCCCCTGAACCAGAGGAAAATATTATTGCTCGACGTGTGAATAGGGTGGTTTCCTATTATTTTTTTATTGCCTAAATCGAAATATTATTGCTCCTGGAGTAGGCATTCCACACTTTTAGATTTTAAAATGACGATATCTATTTTTCGCGATTAAATGAAAAGTGAAAATTTTCAAGCGCGCGAAAACGCGACGGCTAAGCATGAATGCTGGGAAAAGCCCGTGTGGCGTTATTCTGGTTCCCACTGCCGCAAAATGTGGTGATCTTGGAGAGAGGATGTGTGCCTTACTGCAATGCAGGCTGCTAGCAGGTAGCGCTTGGCTTAAATAAGGATTATTAATACCCTATCACACGAAGGAAACTTTCCGACCATTGGCAATTTTAATAGGTGATTATTAGATATTTCCCTGAGCTCTATGCCATATGCATGCATTGGTAATCTCAGGCGATGTAAAACTCCTATCTACTCGTATAGAAACTAGGTCCCTGTGACGTCACGTGGAGTGGTATCGCATGGGCGCCAATCTAGCCTTTTTCAAATGCGTTTAAAATTGACCATTAACAATCGTCAAAACTGGGATTTCCAAAACCAAATAATTTTTATATTACGAATACACTAATGGTGATTACGAATCGCAATCAACGCCTTTCGCTATCTTTGATGAAGGAAACTACCCTATTCTCAGGCAGTTTATCGGTTGAAAATATAATCCCTTTCTTTCAGTGCGTGGAGTGATATACCGCCGATGTTTCTTTCAACACGTGATTCCGTTCCCACCGGACGGAGGTGGGGTCAATTCAGCAGAGAGGAGAGGGAAAAAAGCCTTGTCGCATAAGGTCGCCACTCGCGGAATGCGCTCCGAGTGTTTTGGTGCAAACAAGACGCAAGTGCAGCAACACAAACACGCGGAGCGAGGCAAACACAGCCCACAGAGCTGCTGTCCACAGCAACGATCAGATCGGGGGAATCCCCGCGTAATAACTCCCGTCTCCGCCGCGGGCGAAGAGGGAACGATCTCCCACCCTCCCCACCCCAAAACAACCGTTCGGACCGTTGCTGTTGTTTGTGCCCCGTGTGGAGAATGGGGGACACGAGGACGATGCATGGACACGCAATCGGACAACGGTGCCACCGATGGCGCAAGACTTGCATTCAGCAGTCATACTCTAACATATCTCAGTAGACAATTTTCGCTAGATATCGATGATGAGCCACTAAAAATGACAGATGGATTCCCTCATCTATATGGGCGTACCCAGCGAGGGGCAGGAGGGTGCAGCTGCCCCCCCCCCCCCCCAGAAGCAAAAATCGCAGATGTCTTTAAGGGAAATAATATTATTTCAAGCAACTCATTTTAAAACCTAATAAAGAGCTTTTACAGTTTACTTAAAATGTTGGTTTCATTCACCTTTTCCATGCTTAAATCTTACCTACAACTTGAACAACCATGGCTTGCCCTCCTCCCTAGTTTTGATCCTGGGTACGCCCTTGCTCATCTATGGTTCATGTTGGCATCCACGACACAGGTACATCTACATCAATAAACTACCTCGAAAGCCACCTCAATTGGGGGGGAAGAGGGGTGTTAGTACGTGGCAGTCGTTAAAAAATAAAATACCACTGATGGGGGCGGGTGAGTGAGTGGAATTGATTTAAGGAAGAGGGTGTGAGTGTGAGAGATGCATTCACGCCTTTTTAATGACGCCACGGAGAGCTCATCACTCCATGGAGAGCGCAAGTCTCTTTTGTCGCACTGATGCTACTCTTGCCTGCAAAGAGTGCAGCTCGTTACCAACAAGTGTTTTAAAATGACCGGCGACACATCTACATACTACCCCGCAAGCCGCCGCAATAGGCTTAGGGTGGGGTGTGTTAGGACATCAGGCGATGATTAATAAAATGAAAATACTTCAACGGAATTACGTCTAGCATTTATTAAAGTCCTTTACTGTTCGGGGAAAAACGAATTCCCATACCTATCCGTTCGGCCAAATACCTCTCTTAATTCCTCGTTTCTGCCGTATCTAGAAATATTGTGGGGTTATAATATTTTGTTCTCCGTGTCGCTCTGAAAAAGGCCAATTCACATTCACTCAAGTACCAAATCTAGGCCTAGCGCGCAGACCCCGATTCTCTAGCGGCTCCTAGCCTTTCTGCGCAGGATCCCTCATGATCGCGGCGTATTCAAGTTGTGGCCGGACTCTTCCATAGCTTGATTGTCAATGTTCGTTAGATATTATTATTTATGTTATTATTGCCCTTTTTTCGATTACTACGAAAACGTAGCGTATTGCCTGATTCATATTGGTGCATACTTACCCCATGCCAAAAACCATTGAAGTGGTTCGGAGGGTATTATATAGATGTAGATCTGTGGTACGAGTTGGTATACACGAAACAGGTAGATACTCGAATTCGCGTTGATTTGTGATTGGGAACTTATCTAAGGTTTTTAGGCTTTCATGGCATATTCTTGTGAAAATATAGCAATAAAATGGAGATGATACATTCATGATTGGACAGCATGAAAGGTGCGATGCGAGCAGAATAAGGTGTCGAAAAACCACTGAAAAGTGGACAAACTGAGAATAAAATAGAGAGAAATGGAAGCTGGACGTATCACCACTTCTGGCATTGAAATCAAAAGTGAGGTTGGTACGGATACGTTAGCAGAGAACTCACCCCAGACTCAGTCACAGACTTCTGAATATCACGCGTTCACGCTAAGGGGCTTGTTTCTTACCCTGTTCCACCTCATATTTGTAATAATTAGTTTCGTTATGTCCGAAGGCTTCATCCCGGGATTTGACACCGAAACCCTTACATCAGTATGCGGGCGTTCTACCTTCCAGGCTACCCAACACACCTTCCGGGGATGTATTGCCCATTCAAATATCAAAACATACTTCTCAGCATGGCTCAATAACTAAACATACGAAATTTCGAGACTTGCAGGCCCATTAAGTAACTGTTTACGCGGTCGGGAACAAGGACGTATCCAAGATTTTTTTCTGGGGTTGCGCACAAGGGTCTGGCAGGCAAACGATCATTTCATACTTGAGATTCAAAATATGATGCAAAAATTACTGCACGAAATATTCTCTTTATTTTAACATGAAAGGTGTTAATATGAAATTAGATGATTGAGGGTGTGTAATACACGAAGTAAAACGAAAGTAATGTTAACAGTATGAAAAATATTGTCTATTTTTTATGCGTTTTGGGGGTGGTGCAAGTGCCCCCTCTAAATCCGCCTACTGTCGCGAAGACAAAAGGTCTCTCGACTGGTTCATGAAAATAACTCTGTTGCGATTCGCTACGCACGCGCCCTTTCGAACTTCGCGCCGCGTAGAGTTTCGTGTTTCAGTGTTTACGCGGCGAGGATAGTCAACTTATTCTCGAAATATATTTGAGAACTGTGTCCACAGGAGACTAGTTTCAGTCTCCGAGAGGTCCCGATACTAAAATCTTGGAACGGAGACTTTGGTCTCGGAGATTCATCTCCATAATGTGTCCGGTGAAGGAAAGTGATTGAAAATCACGGCGCGATGTTCTTATTCTGAAACCTGTGAACAGTCTCTGAAGAACGAAATTGACTCGAAAAAAGTTGGGAAGTAAGCGTGTCCACTGAAAACGATTGAAGTGTCCAGAACTTATGAGACCAGGGGCGTAGCCAGGTATTTCGTTCGGGGGGAGGGGGTCCAAAATCAGGGGTGAAAATTTTGGAATTGAGTTTTTATATTTCGAGGGGAGGGGGTCCGGATCCCCTGGACCCCCCTGGATAAGCCACTGTATGGGACGTTGTTTCCGAGAGTGATCTTTCTACCAATTTCAACTTGCGACTCGACTCTCCAGACTCAATATTTTTAGTCTTCAGCGGACGCGTGGCTACAATAATTTTTTTGTACTCATAGGATCGAGAATATTGCCTTAAGCTTCATTCTGATGATCAAAAAGAAAGCCGACGCACCTATTCATTCTCCCGCGGATTTCAGTGCCCATCTCGCAAATTCGGTTGACATGTTCAAATCGGTCAGATCACTCTCGCAACCGCCCCTCGCGCAAATGCCAAGCAACGCCCCCTATCAACGGACCTTAGATCAACGCCCACCTCCGACTCCACCGATAATACAAGGTTCACAATGGGGTCATTCACTCAGACCAGAAGTCGAAATGACTTTGAATTTCTAGGGATATGGTGGGAAAAGGTTAAGTAACGGTGAAAAATATATCTTCCTCATTCAGCAATTCTCTCATAATTTAAAAATAAAAACAAACGCGAATGTTGAATCCCACTTTTTATGAGCTGGCGACGTCATTACAGTTCATTTACTCGTACAGAGATAATAACCATGGGCGTACCTAGCGAGTGGCAGGGTGGGGGGGGCACCTTCTCTTTAGCCTTTAAGCAAAATCAGCACTGAAGTGAAGCGAAATTATTCAACAAATTTTCTTGAAACCCACGAAAAATGATATGTATTAGTACAAGATATGTAACTAAAACAAAACTGATTTTTTAAGGAAATAATATCATAAACTAATAAAGCGCTGTTACAATTTTCTTAAAATGTTGGTTTCATTCACCTTATCCATGCTAAAGTGTCACAGCTTGGCTTGTACCCCCTCCTAGACCACGGAATGCCCTCCCCCTAGACCATGGCTTGCCCCCCCCCTAGTTATGATCCTGGGTACGCCCTTGATAATAACCCATTAAAGTAATGAAACCCACACAGGAGTGTAAACAGCAATGAACCGCGCGAGGTCAGTACAAGCTGCGTCGAGGTGCCCCGCTCGGCAGGAGTAGGTTACGTCATCAACTTAGCTGAGAAAGGGTCTGCGCCGCTAAGTTTTCGTCGCAAAGAGCTTGGAAAGTAATCGACGGATCGTAAAACGGAAATATACTGGTCCGTTTATATATAAAACTCCATCAGAATTGAAAAAATTACGTCAACGAGCCCATTGACTTCTGCTCATTTGATTTCGGCGCTCCATTCCGCATCGGCGAGCCCCCTCGATGGATGCATTCGCCCGGATAGACACCGTCACCACACCAAAACTCCCCCTCTGCCGCAGACTGCGTCCGAAAACACACGCCGCATCCCCTCCCCGCACCAACAAACACCACCAAGCACAACTGTCAACCCCCGAGAGCGATAGAAGCCCTGCTCCAAGAATCGAGAGGTACATCTGATGTGAACTCTGTATATATATAATTTTTTCAAACTGCTACTAAATCTAAAAATTCACCAACCATTCTCTGGAAGCAACTTAACTCAATCGGCATAGGTAAAAGCAAGAACATTCCCAGCCCAACGAATGTATCCCTTGATAGATTAAATCAAACATTTTCACAGCCACCAAATGAAATTCCAAATGAGGACAAGGAGCGAGTCATACAAACATACTCCATCAAATCAGCCGCGACACATAACCATACTAAGAAGCTTACTTGGAAACCTGTGACTCAAATGCAAGTACACTCTGCGTTTAAGTGCATCAAGTCTAAAGCTCAAGGCTCAGATGGTATTCCCCTTGAATTCATTAAATCATTACTCCCATTAATTCTACCATACCTCACCAGCATTTTCAACTCGTCACTAACACAAGATCATTTTCCCATTCAATGGAAATCTGCCCTAGTTAAACCCATACCAAAAAAAGGAAACACTCAAGATCAATTAACTTTTCGCCCAATTTCTTTTCTTTCAATCATTTCTAAGGCTCTAGAAAAACTTGTTCACGAACAAATCACTACCTATCTTAAGCAAAATAAAATACTCAATGATTATCAATCTGGCTTTCGGCACGGACATAGTACCACCACTGCTTTAGTTAAAATAACGGATGATATGCGACGCTCCATGGACAAGAAAGAGATCACAGCACTCGTACTGCTAGACTTTAGTAAAGCCTTTGACTCGTTAGACAAAGACATTCTTACAGCTAAAATCCATTGCATGGGTTTTTCTCCTTCTGTTGTTAAATGGATTACTTCTTATCTCTCTGATCGGAAACAGAAAGTAATTGCAAATAATTTGGAATCCTCTTGGATCCACCTTACTAGAGGAGCCCCACAAGGCTCCATCCTCGGTCCACTTCTATTCTCACTTTACATCAATGATTGCTCATCAGGACTAAATTGCAAGTATCACCTCTATGCAGACGATCTACAAATCTATTTGCATTCCACAGTCAATAATTTAAGCAATAGCTTGATGTCTATCAATGATAACTTAGCATACCTCCAAGAATGGTGCATTAATAACTTCCTATGCATAAATCCTAATAAATCTCAAGCAATACTAATTGGTTACCCAAGAATTTTAGCGAGAGTGCAGAGGGATAAACTGCCAAATTTACGTATCGCCGATTCCCCAATTTCTTTTTGCGATGAAGTCAGAAACTTAGGATTAATTATTGATCAAAATCTCTCTTGGGCATCACATGTAAATAAAATCACTAAATCTGTTAATCAATCACTTTATCCCCTATTAAAATTTAAATATGTCATCCCTACATCTCTTAAAGCGCAATTAGTATCTAATTTAATATTACCTTTATTTGACTATTCTGACATTGCCTACCAGGACCTTTCTCAAGAACTTAGTCTTAAGCTTCAACGTTCCATGAACAGATGCATTAGATTCATATTTAACTTACAATTATCGGACCATATAACCGATTATATTAATAAACTGTCATGGCTGAAACTTGACTCTCGACGCCGGCTGCATACTCTTTCTCTCCTATATCAAATTCTAAACACAAAAACACCTCCTTACCTATCATGCGAATTCAGGAGTCTTGACACTGTCCATATGACTAACACAAGAGGGAATCACAATCTTGTTATACCTCATCACCGAACTGTCATTTACAACAAATCATTTACCGTTACTGCATGTAGGGAATGGAATAATCTTAACCTTTCAATTAGGAACTCATCATCATTGGCATCTTTTAAGAGGAGGCTACACAAAGCACTTTTCACCTCACAACAAGTAGGTATACATGACACTGAGCAGCACCTGCGACAAAGTGATATGCATCACTGAATGCTTGTATATATATACATGTTATATTTTATATCTTAATTGCTTGTGTAATATTTGTGTATCCTATGTATCTCATGAACTATGTTGTATTTTGCATTACATTACATTTTACATTAGCTTTCACTCAGTAGGTTTTCGCAGGTTTTTCACGCCCCCCTTCTTGTGTGGGCGTTTTCCTGCAGTGGGTTTTTTCGCTGAAGGATATTACACCCTTATCCTCATTTTTTTCCCACCAACTTAAATCTTTTTTACACAAAAATTTCACATATAGTTGTTTATATTTTTTGACATTTCACAAACAGTGTATATTGTATATTCTTGGTACTGTAAACGTTTGTCTAATATTTTATAATATGCTTGCATTGACGTTATCGAGGGGTTAGGTGGAAGAGGGGACTTTCCAGTCTCAACCTCGCCCGAATAAAGGCATTTTATTATTATTATTATTATTATTATATGCTGAAACGGAAATCACGAGCAAAATAGTTCCTAGGTTTTATAAAATAATTTCGGAGAATGATCTGAGACTACTCAATGGCTTTAAAATATGATTTAGATTTTCTTGGAAAGAAGCCTCATCATCATCAGTTAATCACCCCGTGCCATACACCCTATACATACTGAAGCTTAGAGGGTTCTAGGTGAACCCTCTCGGGATACAACCACCGGGGCCCGGAACCAAGCCCGAGGCTTATACGCCAGGACACCCGGGGAGGGGCTGGAGAGGAAGGAAAAAGGAAAGAAGCGCCGTCGCGATCGGAGCCCGCCGACGCCTCCAGGGAAAGGAAAGGAATGGAAGGGAGGGAAATAGGGATTAAACACTCCAGCGCTATAGAAGCGAAGGAGGCCCTACCTAGCGAAACCAAGCATACGCAATTTTTCTTCTACCAATTCTAGTAGACTTTCCTATGAGGAAAAAAAATCTATCGATCGAATCGGTAGATAACCCTATACATACTGTCCCACATGTCGTGTGTCATTTTTGACCTCTAATTTTAGTAACTTCGCATCGAGCAATATTCATGAAAATTGGCATACATATGGCCACATTTTTTTGTTGAGTGTAAGCAATATTTTATAATTTTGACCTTTTGACCTCACAAAATGCGGGTCCAAACAAAAAATTTGAATTTTCCTGATGGGGTTTAAATGTTAAAAAATTCGAGATAGACAAAAGTCTGAATTTCATTGACCAAGATGTCAATTCTTTGGGTTTCGGACACGAGGAAACCGACAATAACACCTTTATGTACGAAAATTCAACTGTTGACCCGGTAAGGTCATAGTCAAGACCATAAGTGTGGCAAAAATAATAGCATACTAATAAAGGTGTCGATCCATGGGATTGAAAGGCTGCCAAAGTCAATGGTATTGTCCTAAAGGCCGTATTATCCACTAATTGACCTCCAAGCTTCAAAGGAGATCAAAGGTCATAAAGGTAAACGTCGGACCACCGTGACAACTAACGTGTCGAACCATGGGTTTTAAAGGTTGCCCAGGTCAGTTTTGCAGTTTACGGATCTGTATTGTTGATTTTTGGACCTCCTAAGGCCATAATTGGGGTCAAAGGTCATAGAGGTAAACGTCGGGCCATCATGACCACCAAAGTGTGTAATCATAGGTTTTAAAGGGTGCCCAGGTCAGCTTTGAAGTTCATGGATCCGTATTGTTGATTTTTGGACCTCCGAAGGTCATAATGGGGTCAAAGGTCATAGAGTTAACCGTCGTGCCATCCACCCGGGGAGGAACGGGTAAGAGATTTTTAAGTGCGAAAAAAACGGCAATAACTATAACTTGTCCAGATTGGTGTTGATTAACCTATAAGCAACTTCAATCTGGACTAGATATAGTTATTGCCGCTTGCGCAGCACCTTTTTTAGCACTTAAAAAAATCGCTGACCCCGTCCCGCCCCGGGTTCCCCTGCAAGTGGCTCGCTGGGTATCATGTAGATGTGGATGAAAACGATTACTACTGATTCGTTCTCGAAACCATAAGTGATACCGTTTCAAATGAGACCTTAGTTCGTAAAGTTTAATTATCATGAAAGCAAACGGAGAGTAAAATGTAAAACAAACACTACAGAAAGTAAAATATTGGAGTTTGAAGAAGTTTAAATACTTCCCCTGAATCATCATCACAAGTCAACAATCCTACCATTCATATGACGCAGCTCTCCAACTAAGTTGTCACATCTTCTGCTTAAGGTTTTCAGTAGATTTATATTTTCTTCCACTCATCTTAGCACTTCCTCCTTCCTTACTCGGTCGATTCATTTTACCATCATCACCCTTCATTAGCACCATATTTTGAATGATTCTAATCTTGACTCTACTGCACCCGTCAATTTCCAAGAGCAAGTCCAAGATGATTTATCAGTCAATTTCTCAAGTCCAAACACCAACCTATAGTCAAATCGTCCAATTTACTGATCCTTAAATGTGGATAAGATAAAGGTAAACATAATTTAATAGAATTAGCGATTTACTATAGATTTGCAAAACCTAAAAGAAATTATATGCGTTTGGAGATGAGGAGTATAATTAATTTCCATCAATAGAGTCAATTCAGTCGAGATTTTAATTTTGAAAATAAATGTTTGCCTTCTTGCTCAGGATGTCTCGTCATTTCCATAGTCGTCGTTCACACACATCACGCCCACATTCACTTTATTTTTCCCGGTCCTTCCAACCGACATTAAGTGGGTGAAGTTACCCTTTATTGATTGTACGACTTATAAACTGTATAAATATTCCTCAAATAAAAGGTATGACATTTTTTATCATAGCACTGCGACATCTCACCACCGATTATTTAATTTTCCAGACCTCACAGATGACATAGTTGCTGTATAACAACTCAACTCATCTGGAGTGAATAAACCACGATTGCGACCTAGAAATTTGAGAATTTGATGATAAAAGAGAGAGTAGACCTATGGGTATGTTAAAGATAAGGAAAGTTTACACATTTTACTTAAATAGAAGCAATTAAAAAAGAGGACATGACGAAGAGACAAATAATCGGGGTTGGAGGAGACTACATTACGTCACATTTCAAATATCACTATTTCTCCCATAATGTTATCGTTATTCCGTGAAGTGTAGCATGTTAGAAAGATATAAGGCGAGTCTGAACAAAGTAGCTTGGTAAATAAAAAAACTTAGGCATCCCAACACAAGGAACCCAGAATCATTATTTTACAATTGAATTAAAAATAAGTTATTTCAATAAGCAGAGCACCGCGGAGATAATAATATCTGACCAATTATTATATAATTTAAAATTGAATGAATAAATGCGAAGTGAAAAGTTTATTCAACAACTAATGGTTACGTATTGAACAGATCCTCACTACACATTTAACATGGAAAGTAAAATTTATCAAAATTATATCCATAAAAAAAGAGAATCAAGTTATTGTTATGAATAGCATAGTTTCCACGGTAATATCAACTTAAGGATAGCATCAGAGTGGCTATTTGTTTCCATTCCGAGTGAGAATAACTCATTTCTCCGGATGTCCGGAACACTTACTCGTTCTGGAGCATCAAGGAGAATTTAAGAGCCAACTGAATATGAGTACGTACTTCCATGGTTACTTAATATGAAGTTGGAAACTCAATATCGGCTTCCGTCACTGAGGAAGTCCTCTCGGAAGCAAGGCTTAGCTAGAGGTTTCCGGTCGTTCAGCCTCCCCTTTTGGCGACCAAGTTGCCTCAGTGCCAACAGCTGCAGGCTGCATGTATCCAGGGCTGCATTTAAGGGAGGTCACCACATCAGAGGAAATCGTCGCAGTAAACCATTAAATTATCTTTATTATAATTGGCGCAGGCGTACTTAAAGTTTTCATAAGGAAATAAAATGTACATCGCATGTTCCACGCTGAATATGTAGCCATTAAGTACTCGCGTGGGTTCTACATGACCCGAGAATTTTTTCATTGAATTACATTTACATTCAGTTCAATATTTAAGCAATTTGCGTCCCATTTAGTCTCATAGCCTGCTTTCCTCTCTCTTTCCATGCCATTTTTGGGTCCAGGTAAATACTGAGAGTTTACGTTTTGAGAAACACCGCTCTACGACTCGTCGCGAGCGTTTGTGATGCAATTTTGACATACGATGACAGTACTTGAAAATTTTCTGATAGGTTATTTCATGAGACTCAAACCACTGAATCTTATGGGAATCAATATGAGATTCTTTGAATAATTTCAGTTTCTAATTATTAAAACCATGATTTATTTATAATCATGTTACCATTATTACTTTAAAGGTTTAAATTTTGGGTCAATATGATCCGTCGCGAGTAGTTACGCCGTAACGCCGATCTCATGCGATTACTTAGGGGTTAATAACACCTAACTAGTGATTATATCTAGACAACGACATAACATTATCGAAACCATGGTCGGATTTAATTAATATTTTGTGAGGAACGTAAAATGTGAATTTCACATCTGTAGGCCGTGGCTACACACAGTCAATCCGGAAACCTTACACAATGTGGAAATATTTTCAGTTATTCTTAGGTGACGATGAATCACTCGCTCTCTTCATTGAGAACTTTTATTTTAGTGCTAAAACTGCGAAAAATCAGGCTGCAAACTAGCGTTGTCTTTGTTTTCTAACATAAGTTTACACATAACTTGTTATGGAAAGAAATTTATCGATTGATAGCTGTGAACAATAGTTACTTATCGTTGCATGATAAAATTATGCAAGGCAGCAATAATGAATGTAAATATAACAATGTGACGCAATGAATAAACGCAACTTCCGCGTTTCTTTTGCCAACCCATCCACGACGTAGACGAATAAACATTTGAATATGTGATCGTGACCTCCATGCGGGTTTTGGGCACTCAATAATAAAAGTAGAAGAAACAATTTCAATGCAAAGATAAGTAAGCAATAAAGGGCGTACCCAGGATTATAATTAGGGGGGGCAAGCAATGGTATGGGGGGCAAACCAAGTTGTGACATTTTAGCATAACAAATATGAATGAAACCAACATATTAAGAAAATAATAACAGCGTTGTTAACATTATAACAAAGTTGAGACATTTTAGCATGAAAAATATGAATGAAACCAACATTAAGAAAATTATAACAGTGCTTTAATAGTTTTTCTAATTATTTCCTTGAAAAAATAGTTTTATTTTAGCTACGTATCTTATACTAACACATATATCATTTTTCGTGGGCCTAAAGAAAATTTGTTGAATACTTTCATTTCAATTCAGTACAGTTTTGGCTTAAAGACTTTTGCGATATTTGCTTCTACGGGAGGGCAGTCCCCCCCCTACCCCTCGCTGGGGGCAAGGGTCGGGGGGCTACGCCCATGTAAGCAAGTGGCTGCATTATGCAATGAATTTGCTATTCTACGTTTTCAGCCGAGGAAATAACCACAAAAATTAAACTATAAATAAAAGATATTAATAAAACTTCTCCTTGCCTGAAGTCGGGCACACAAAAGCGATTAATTAGACTAAAAAATAAAAGACAAATATTGAGCTGACGCAGGAGAGTTCACTCTTATCTTTTGATGGGACGGAAACCATCTTTCTAGTGAGAGTAGAAGTACAAGAATGGCTTGGGGAAAAAATTTTTTTGAAGTGCAGGAACTCAGTAAGGGTGTAATGAAGAGAGTAAAGATTGAGGGAGGAAAAGCTTTTGACGGGGATTGGTCCGGATTCTGATTTTATTTTTTTACTATCTAATTAAGTGTTTTAAAATACCTAACATGGGACAAGAAGTTTTCTTTGAAAGTCTCGCGAATATTACCTGACGAAAATATTTTGAACGTATTTTATTCAAAAAATAATTATTTTAATATTCTCATTGAATGATATGATATAATTATGTAATGACGACTGCGATAGTTAGGTAATTCCTCTTGGAAGCAAGGCCTTGCTTGATACTTCCGATTATTTAGTCTAGCATCCCTGTGGCCAAGTTGCCATAGTGGACCACCACCAGCAGTCCCGCCCGCTACAGCTGTTGAGGACCACTCTAAATGGCCAGGTACGCTTTCCATGCGAAAGAAACCCATGTGCCCACACTTCGATGATAATTCCATTTCGTACCCCCATTTCGTCCGCTCTCCAATGATTCGAGGTAACCAGCACAGGAATATGAAACCCGCATCTATTGATTATGAATCAATATTCACGTAATACACAATAAATTCGAGACGAGTTTTTCTTATTAAATAAGAGGTGTGACCCTTGGGTGACCATCTTGGCGGAGGAGCATTGTGGGAAATGCGAGTTGAATGGGGGCCCAAAGGGAGAGGGAGTGGTGAAATGGGGTAGGGGTCGACTGTGATTATCATTGGGAGTGACTTTGAACAATGGGGTCTCCTCTAAATCCACATTCGCGTATAGTGAGTGCATTAGTGTATGGCATTCTCGATGGTGAGAGAGAGAGAGAGAGGTTTCTATACTGGATTGGATTGATGGTAGCCACCGACTGGAAGCGAAAAAGCGGTCTCCACGGAAGAGGAGACGGAGCAAATGACGATCGCGCCGCGCAGCCCTCTCCTCCCGCACGCATTATTCACCCAATGAGCGCTCACAATTCGACGAATCCATTTGCGCCGCGGGCCCCACCGATTTCCAGTCAAGTGGCCCCCAAAAGGGAAACAAAGGCCCCACGGGGCCCCCCTTTTCAGTGCGCAGAGCGAGTCCTTTTAAGGGGTAATCGGCGACCAGGGGCTGCTGTTGTCGTCGTGGACCTCTCGCCCGCATCTTTTCCTCCGAGATGATTATTATTTGTCCCGGGATGAAGTGAGCGTGCGGTTTTGAAGAGAGCAGAGTGCACACTTGGAAGGACATGCGCGGATATACTATATGTATGTACTAACACGGCCCCTCTCCACGGTGGACACATGGGACGAACCCCCTCATCCCCCTCTTTTAACTAGCGCGCGCAGGAAAACCAAATATAAAGCTCGCTTGAATTGAATTCCCTTTTCGTGGGCGGTGGACTGAGATAAGAATCTTTCCTTCCCTCTTCTCGAAATCCGTGGAAGCGTGCAGCGAAGCGTGAGGGTAGGAGGAGGAGGGGAGGGCTAGAAACAGGGCCCCCCACTTCAGGGGCGACACCCGGCCTCACATGAGTACGAATGCGGCCGGTATGGAGAGGAGATTTAAAAACACCGGATACAGAGCGTGGCTGCGCATTTGATGGCGTAAACTGTTCGTATCGTGAATAGATGGACACACGGATAACAGATTTAATATCTCAGGGCACGCCCATCGAACAAAAAATCACCTTTCGGCAAAATTAGCAGAAAATGATCCCAGTTTTTGCCAACTTTTCCTCTTAATGCATTTATCCACTACTTTTCCGTCCAAAATTATACTACTCAATATGCAAAGAATAATAATGGGAAAAGATAAAGCTTCATTCCGCAAATTCCATTTGATAGCTCAATCTGCGCCAACCATGAGTACGATATAAATTTGTAACGATAACATTTAATTTACAAAAATACCTGGAAGAGAAAAGATACAGTCAACCAATAATTATGAACCCACTAAAACTTTCGTCAAGCCTTCCACGTGATATACTTCGATTATATATGCACTTGCTCTATTATAATTAGCGTGAAAAATTAAGAGGAGAGCATGTAAATGCCATTCTTCGGGGCCAACTATGATCCATGTCCAAGAGTCATTAACAGCTAAAAGTAAAATTTTGAGAAGAACATAATGATAAATGGCAAGATGACGGAGTTACATAAAGTTCGTTGCACGGATACGATTTTCACGAAAGATTTCTTCAAAACTCGTTAGTCATATTTCTAGTTCTAAGAAAAATTATGCCAAAATGACAGAATAAGATCGGTTGAGCGGTAGTGATACGTCCCTTTTGTAGTGATAATACAAATTCTGGTACGGTTGGAAGAACCGATATCTGCTACGTTCAGTTTACAAAACTTATTTGGCAGTATTTTTGAATCCAAGAACGGAAAGGAAAACAACAGAAAAAATATGAGGGATTGGTAAGGAAGTATGAAAAATATAAAAATTATGAAAGTCCAAAAAGAATAGTTGATACAAAAATTGACTGTAGAGCTGCGCAAACCAATCTTACGTAAGTCGATCACTTATGGTAATGAAAACGAGGCAAAGCCAGGAAATTTTCACTTCGCCACGGAAAATTCACACGCAGCAAATAAAATTAATGAATTTTTAAGGGAAATGAGGGTCTCATTACATTACCTCGCCGGTCACGATATGAGAAACAAATTGAGTTTATAACAAATTTTCTCCCAGAAAATTTATAGGATTATCAACCGAGTTAGTCGATTAATTATCAACAATGTTAAGGGGAAAGACTGACCCCTTATCAATGAGGTAAAAGGAATTTGACGTCCTTCATTTCCATTTACGTCTTAATCAGGAATGACTAACAATTATACCTCGAAAAGTCAGTTACAATATACCATCTCGCCCGATTGAAAACACAAGAATGTTTTTTTTTAAGTTTCTTGGCAGTGAAGGCTGTGGTTGTATTTCATTTACTTCAAATTTCTCACAATAAATGAATTTAAAAGTGTTGGAATGAATAGTCCAACTGACACCGGGTGGCTTTTTTGCGCGCTGTTAACCCGCATGAGAACGACTCAATGGATATGGAACAGGGAAAAAATCGTGGTGTTTGCTCAAAAATGAACTGCAATGTTCACTCGACCGAAATTGAAATCCAATTGAATAGAATTTCGTTTCCACACTGACTTTCGTTTCAATTGTCCGACATAATAGATTTGTTAGTCACATTTGCACGGCGGAATTCTCTTTGGAGTCCGATCTTCAAGACTGAATGATATATCCGTGCACTGAAGCGAACGGGGTCCACCTCTCCACGCCCCCATTTGACCCAGAGGGGATAATGGGGCCTTCCCACAATGCCGCGTCCGTTCGCGCGCACTCAATGGTTCCGGCGGCGAAGGATTTGTTGTGACCGCCGCCTGCGGGGCGCTGGTGGAGTGGGAGGAGGGAGTGGGGGAGGGGGTTGCATTAAGAGGTGAGGGGAATGGGTTGCCCCACTCTGAATCCCACGGTGTTTGGACGACATGCAGCGTTCAAACCAGACGCCTGAAAAATCTCAGATATGCCCCACAATTCCAGCTATTGTCCCGTCTTCAGCAGGCATTTCTATAAATTTTCCGTCTTCCCAATTAATCCAGTCGATAACATCATGACCTGCTGCAATAATTCATGTCACTCTGATTTTCGATTCATCGTCAGAACAAGAATCCGAAATAGGAATCCATTTTTGTGACTCTATAGGGCGTTTGCGACTTTCGCAAAGAGAGAATATCCCTAAACTTTCGTACTTTTTGCTTGCTTCCTTTTGTTACGGAAATCATGCATGGCATGGGATCATTTTCCATCGGAAATTTAAAAATCACATATACTGCTATGGCAATTGACCAAAATAAGCTCTTAATACTCTGAAACTCTTGAGATATGGCTCTTTTGATATGGAGCATTTGAGTGCTGACCGCCTCCAATCGTTTCATGGACTTTCCTCTTCAATTCACAATGAGGCCTATTCCCTTTCATTCTATCAAAAAATTCTATTCTTTTTCTTGCTCTCCCTCGTTTACCCAAATACCTACCCTGTAACACATACAGCATATTTATACATTTATACACATAGCCTATATATTTCCTTCTTTATAATGTTTAAAGTTAAATATTCGCAATAGAAAAAAAGTCCCACATATTCTTCGCGAAGAGATCAAAGTTTTGGCATTAGCACAGACCTTGAAGAAGCTCCTACGTAATAGTGAGAGGTACAAATGGAAAAAATCTAAAATTGCATTTTTTTCCCTCGGAGGAGTAACAGTGGTCTTAAGACTTTGCAGTACTGGAGCTTTACTTTCAATGTTCGTTCACACAACATGCCAAATATCGAAACTAAACAGATTCGTGCGTTAGCTGCTTATTTTATATTAATGGTTTTATTGGCCTATATAATAAAATGTAAAACTGAATCATATTTAACAGATAGATCAAGATTTTTAATTCTGATAGTGCCACGAATTTCATTCCATAAGTTTTAACAGGAATGGCACTGGGGACAATTCATTTGCACGATAAAATATAATTGACAGTGATTGATTGATATGTCGAGAGAGAATGGAGGGGATTTATGGAATAGATTTAGGCTTAGGGAGATGGGGGAGATGACACTCTTTATCATACGTTGTTTTGGCCCCATCTGTATTCAATGTCTGCCTCTACCTCGGCAACAATTTTTACGACGAATGTACTTCCATTAATCGATTAGGATTAGCTATCGTTCATAAACGGGACTGCAATTTTATTGCAGTATTCATAATTTTATTTTCGTACTTTTCCCTTAAATTTCAATTCTTGTACAGCACTTTTCACCACTGGGCTACATTATCAGGTACTTCTACATTAAATAAATGCTCATATCTCTAACGCCTTCTTTCGCCCTCCGTGTACAACACCAAAGTTGAATATTGGAATTTTCTATAGTAAGATATCCTTCAGTTTAAGTTTTTCTCCCGTTATAAGTCTATGAGAGGCAGAAGTGAAGAGATTGGCTGTTTTACAATAGCATTCTGAAATGAAGAGAACCGACTATCCATTATAGCTGTGTGAATTCATTTCAGTTCAAGAGACTAAATACAATAACAATATAAAAAGTGACAACGAATAAATAGAGGAGAGAGAGGAAAACATCCAATAGCTGACAGATGAGGCAAAGCATGAACTGTTAAATTGTTTCATGATAAGTAAAAAGGATCGGTGGAAAGAGGGAGCGAGTTTAGAAGGGAAGAGAGGCGATATAAAGGTGAGCGCTTGTTTAGGGAGATTAGGTAGATGGAGTAGGGAGAGCGAGCGGGTGGAACGAGTCGGTATTCTGAAATTCAACAGAAAAAGGGCAGTCTATGGAAGAGTGTAAGATATAATGAAGTAGTCTTAAATCCACATAAAGTCTATGTTAGGTTTGTTGGTTATATAAATTGAAGACAGAATAGCATTGGAGGACATATTGCGTGATTCTATGCCCGACTATTTTGGCGAAGAAGTGAGGGATGCAATAAAAGGTTAATATATTACTCAGGGCTGATATGGGCCTAATTGGAGAGCAATACGAAACTGTGGGAAGGACGGTAGTTGAAAATTATCCATAGGACAATCCCGCGAAGGTCAAAATATTTGTATAAAAACGGCTCTTAGGTAAGAGATACTTAAGATGAAATATATATTAAGGCCAGTATCCGTGAGGGAATGATAAAACTTGGTCTGGTGTCCGTAAAAAATAAAATAATAGCTTTTTAGGCTAAAAATTTCAGCTAAAAAAGCCGGTCAAATTACTATGAAAAACAAATAAGTCACGCACAATATACATCAGACACGAGTTTTATCAAGAGGATGATAAATAAAAACGCAATATTGAAACGGAAAATGTTTCCCATGCATACGGGTGCACAAAAATGTGTTCATTTAAATATATAGATACGAAACGTGAATATCAAGTATCCGTTTTTTAACATAGAATAACAGCTCTTTAAATATCCATCTCACAAGATTTTTTTAGGATATTTAAGTTATAACCAGAGCAAAGTAATCAATTTCCTCATTGTTAAAAACAATACTTCTGAGGCTTAGATGATATAAGTAACTCCTCTCCTTAGGAATGATAATAATAACAATAATCCCATTAAGTCGCAGTGTCCGAAAAGGGTAAAACACAAAGATAAGAAAATACGGAGAACTTGCTGCTGAAATCAAAGATAAGTGGAAAATGCAGTCCTTGGATGAGAGTACTGTGGTTATGTCTAAAAAGGGAATCGTATCAAATGAAACAATTACTTACAAAACTGAAGAAACCCAAACTAGAAGAAGTTCTATCAGAAATACAAAAATCCATGCCATATTGTAAGGCAGTATCTCTCCATGGAATAACGAAAAAAGAACACAAGTGAATGAGACTTGATCCGTTTGGTTTGGAAAAAACTTGTGGTGCAAAAGACATAAAATAATTGTAACAATAATAATAGTTACAACAAGTCGCAAAAAATATTCACCAATGATTGGTCTACCAGCACAAATTAGTAGATACCAAGAACCAAAATTACGAAAACTACCCCAAAACTGTGCTTGAAAACAGTTCACATAAACTAAATTACGATTTTCTGTTCGAAATAGGTAAAACCGTTGACGATAATAGGCCTGATATGATATTAATTAACTAGAAAAAGGTTAAATAGTTGATATTGCAGTACCATTCTCACACAACATCGAAAAGACAATAACCGGAAAATAAACTAGTACAAGCATTGGCAATAGGACTAAAAAGAATATGATACAGGTTTTTGTAGCGCCTATTGTCATCTCTGCTACCGCTATCATCCCAATACAAATACAAAATGGTTTTACAATACTCAACCTTAATCCAAATATACACAGAAACTACAATAGGGCATAATTATTTCAACTTGCCACACCACGAGAAACTATCAACTCAACAGAAAGGAAAATAATTACTTTCGTGAGAACCAGTACTCTTTACATAAAAATACTCAGTGGGAACTAAAGGAAATGTAATGAAAAAGATAACAGTAATAATGACACAAACACACTACCCAAAATATAGGAATTTTTTTGTGAATCACCGCAACTTTTATTACGACTAACGAGCAGATCACCGTAAATATATGTGCTTTCTTAATTTAAGTTATCACAGGTTGAGGCCATCCGATTCTCAGATTGTTAGCCCCCTCTCGTGGGATAAGTTTCTGAACTTGAGACGGCGATGTTTAGGTGAGGCATGGCTGAAAGGTGAATCGGACGACTCCAGGTCAATAATGGTCAATCGACGGATCAAGGACATGCGAATCGGTAGCATTTCAACGCATCGGCGATCAGAGAGGCAAGAGGAAGACTATAAGCTTGGCAGGTTGGTATTCGAGGACCAAACGACCCAACTCAGACGAGCATTCTTTCCGCCGAGCAAACTGCTCCCTCATCGATCACAAATGTTTCCACGCGTGCAGTCGAGTTTGAAGGTGGGAAATCGGAGCGGAGGAAAGACGGACCGAAGTATTTTCTCATGGCCTCGGTGAGTTGGAATGATCGCTCGGAACGAATAGAAAAGTAGGTGGAGCGTAAAGCTTTGACATCTTGTACCATGGAGACTTGATAGAACCCACTGCCCCGATCCTTCCAGTATAAGCTGTAGTAATTCTGACAATGCGCTAGCCTTTTCAAAAATATCCGCAGCGCGGCAACGAGTGAATGGCGATTCACTAAATTTTAATATTTGCAAAAGAGTGACTGAACTTGCGGGGAATACCATTGCCATGCCAATAGATGGTAAATATCTTCTCGATTACAGATTACGGATAAAAGCTTTAATAAAAGATCAATTTTCCCGTGAAATTCTGATCACTCCATTGTTAGTAACGCGAATGGCGACTCTTGTAAACCCATTTAAGTATGAATTTTAAGAAAAGCATAGTGAAGAGTTTGATTTGCAGTGTAGCGCTTTACGGTGCGGAAACACAGAAAGGACGAGAGAAGACTGAAGGTGTTCGAGATGTGGGTGTGAAGAAGAATGGAGAAGGTGAAGTTGACTGAGAGGGGGAGCAACGACGAAGTACTGGACGTGGTGGGTGAGGAGAGGCAGCTTCTGGACGAGTACTGAGGATATGATTATCGAGCAGATCACCGTAAATATGTGCTTTTCTTCTACCCACAACCTCCAATTTAAGTTATTACAGGTTGAGGCCATCCGATTCTCAGACTGTTAACCCCCTCTCGTGCGATAGGTATCTCTTAACTTAACGTAAGACGGCGATGGGTATGGATGGATTGCTGAGCGGGGGGGGGGATGTTGAAAACGGTGTTAGAGGGTAAAATGTTAGTTAAACGAGAGGAAGGAAGAAGAGAATAGGATATTTAGATCGAGTTCAAGGGAAGAGGCCAAAGTGGGAATTTAAGAGGGAAGTCCATGAAAAGGGGAGTCTGCCAGAATTCTTCTTAGATACTCCGTGGAAACCTACCTCAATCGGTAGAATGCTTTAATAACAGAGAATGAGCGGTTGGAAAAAAATTAATCCTCAATTTATCCGTTATCGGATTCCTGGAAAATTGACGTCTTAAACCATTCCGCATGTATCGTAAATCTACTACGTCACGAGCTCATTATAAGTGGTTCACCGCCCTTGGGCAACTACTCTCTTCTGGCATTAGTTTTCCGTGTTCTGTTCGATGTTCACATACTTACGAGCGATTTCTTCCCTTAATCCTTTATAGGCCAACGTATTTCGTGCGATAATCCAATCAACCTGGCTAGCATTGGAGATCTCAACGCATTGCTTTTCACTTTGGACGATCTTTCTCGGAAGAAACAGGTTTTATAAAATTATAGTAAACTACCGTCATCTCTTGGAGTTTTCCCAAACTACGTTGATGCTTAATGACGTTCTATATCACAGCGAGGAGATCATTAACTTGTGAATCATTAGTAAGTTTAAAAAAATTAATTTATTATAATGGTCATGCGGAAGTCCATAACATTCTACCTTATGTTATTCATGGAGTCTCTTTTGACTTTATTTGCCATTATTATTTAATAATTAATCAACATTTTTTCAAATAAATAAATGAGTGGTCTCTTTTATGTTATACTTACTATAATTAAATGTCACAGAATATTTTCACTTCAAAATGAGGATTAATTACTGATTAAGAGCAAATGTATGGTTCTCCCCAAAACGAGGAAATGAACCAAAACTCTGATGACATTGCTAACACATGAAGAGCGTGGCAAATTTGGTGTTATTGATTTTAAACTTAGGATAGCGTGGTAGAAATGGGAAGATGTATCTTTCGTTGTAATTTCTTTCCTTTGCAACTTTATCATTCAGTGAATCAACGTGAAGGTTGGTTTTAATAGGTGAGGTTAGACCTCAACCCGAACTAAACCACAGGTACATGATTTGCACACATAACAATAGGGAGCCCAGTTCCTTTTCCTGGTCCATCTCGCACTTC
Organism: Ischnura elegans; assembly: GCF_921293095.1. NCBI lineage: Eukaryota > Metazoa > Arthropoda > Insecta > Odonata > Coenagrionidae > Ischnura > Ischnura elegans. The sequence goes on along the minus strand of NC_060249.1, from coordinate 116,847,825 downwards.
TGGAATTTTGTTTTTTGGGATATCTGAAGGTTTCATCCTGGTTTTGAACCCGGGACTCCTCGATCAGCAGGCAAGCGCTCTAACAACTAGCATACTCAGCTCCTCCCCTTTCCGTATGCCGGAACTATTAATAAATATCAAATCCGGTTCTGAGAGAATGACTTCAAAGGCATATGCGTTACGTCCATTAGTTCTCAATGCTTCAATCTAAAAAGGTAGATTTGGATAAGCGAAGGAGCAGAAATGGTGATAAACTCTCCCCAGAATTCACCTCGGTCGTGCTGAATTTGGGGGTTAAAATTCGGGGTTGCAAATTGGTGCAAGGTTTTCTTTAGATTCACAATGTAGAAGTTTCATACAATGACGTTGTATAAGTCACTTGGCGAAAGTGAGCGGTAGTATCTAATTTTTTTAAATATGATTTGATGCTTTCCCGGCGGATTGTGTGGGTAAACTGTTCTCGGGATTCCCACCGCGTTAATTCTTTCATAACGGCAAACGTTTCAAGCTCCGTCTCGGCGCTCATCATTAGCGCTGAATTTCGATTTATTTAATTTTTGGTTGCTATGTCTCATTGCTGCAATAAATTTAGTTAATTAAAAAGTATTTTATTTAATATAATAAAATAAAAAGAATGATTCCAGGTCTTTAATGAAACCTATATGAAACAGTCTATTTCCTTATGTGACCTTTTTTATAAATAATATTCTCTAACTGTAATGACGAGATAATTTGGTCAACTGCATCATGATTGGTTATCTCTATGACGCGAGATAGCGTTAGTTTCGGATTAATGTATTTGCGAACTTTCCCTCTCTTCTAATATTTTATGTAGAACGGGTTTCCAGGTATTGCTGGTGGGGTACCCAGAGTCTCTATTGAAGTAATTTATCTCCAGCTTAATTTCTATAGTTTCATTCGTGAGGCGATTCCGAAAATATTATATTAAAACGTTAGATTCTACCTTTTCTCTACGTTTATGTAAATAATATTCTGAAAACAGGCTCCGCCAATTTGTTATATATTTATGAATAATGATTTAAAATTTTTTTTAAACCCTCCAAACGGAAGAAAAAGGATCATTAGTTATGTGGTGTAACAATTTTGCTAATAAAACTATTCAAGAAACAACTGCATGAGGATAAATTTGGCAATTTTCAGGAAAATCGAGGGTGGTGGTTTTTCGCTAAATTTCTTCAAATTTGACCTCAAATATATGTTAACGTGAAGGCACAGGAAAGAAATAATCTGGCAAGCTATGCACAGTTTATTTTAGAATGAGTGCGCGATGTTACAACTTCCTAGGTAAAAAAAATCGTTTTTGAGGCTTTGGCCAGCATTTTTCGATTCTAGCCCACTGTGCGACCGAACTAATTCAAAGAAAAACAATGCATACGCAACCCTCCTCGGTGGTGGCTGGATTAAGTCCCCGCCAACCAAACTTAAGATCGCGGGTTCGATTAGTCTCTACCCAGGGCGCGGTTTTTTTGTGATTGCCCTCCGCTGCCATTCGTTATATTCCCTCGCTCTAAAAGCCTTAAATACGCTGTTTTCGGAGCTGTAAAGATAAATAAAAATAAACCCAAAAATAAACGCAAAACGAAAGAAATCGAGCAATGAGTACGTCCTTTTTTTATGTTTTCCCCATCCGAAGAGAACTCACTTGATTCACTCGGGTTGTCATTGGACTGCGGTCGCATTGACCGAAGTCGTTGGTTCGTTGGGGAGAGAAGAGAGCAGAGGAGAGGGGGAGGGGGGCCCTTTTCGGCTCCTCTCGGGTTCAAACGACCGTGAGCGCATTAAGTAAACTTAAGCGGCTCAGATACGCCCGTGGGATATTATAGGGAAGAGATTCAGCCCCCTTCCGCAACCACCGGTCGGCCAGACACAGACAACACTCTCGGCCAGACACAGACAACACTCACGCGGCAAATGGATAGCGAGGAGAGAGCGAGCGGTGTAAACGGACAAAGCCCTCGTCCACTGCGTGTGATTCCGAAGATTACCATTCTGGGGATCAAAAAAAATATTTATTTCCATAATCCTCCTGCTTCTCCTTTTCAAGCGAAAAAAAACCAAATCTTCAATTGCTAAAAAAAAGAAGGTTGGGTTTTGAATCGGCATGCTGAATGAAATAAAATAGTATTACTCAACGCTTAGACTACTAACGTTCTATCGTGAACATCATAAGAAAGCAAGCAATCACGATTGACAAGACAACAGATACTTCTCTGAGGCCTAATACCGCTCTACGTGAAGCTACTGCTGGTGGTAATTAATGAGAAAACGCCACTTGTAAAATAAAATCCCATTGTGATTTATTGATAACTTACGCTTCAAAAGGACAAATCACAAAACATTTTACGACAGGCCTAAGCATAGGGCACGTGAGATTTTATTTATTCCTTTTGAATTTTTGCCATTTTGGTGGATGACAACGTTATTCTCTCTTATTATTATGGAAAAAAATACCCAGATAATTATCACGCAAAAAATCTCGATCTGCACATCAAATAACGAAAATAATCCAGTTAAGCAATATGAAATTCACATTTGAGCTTGAAAAGATACAAATATTATGATAAATCTGATATTGATGATGATAATGAATTTTTACACTGAAAACACAATGGACCTCTCAGTACCTCCAGTCTGTCAATACACTACCACAAGGCACCGGCATTGGTATTAGGTTCACTCCCTTTGATGTGGATATTAGTTTCATTTTCATCTCATAGAAAATGCTGTCCCTGGGCCATCCGAGTGACATATTAAGCCCCTGAGTAATATTTCTCAAGGTTAAATGGAGACATCAATTTAGTTCCATGACGTTATTTACCAAAATATATTTTAGCAACTCAGACATTCCCTGAAAATTTGATGACGATAACGGCTATATTTAAATAATCGAGAGCAGTTTTTCAACTTAATTCAATCATTGAAAAAATAAAAATGCAAGAGATCGTAGATACCATTGTAAAATGTTTGAATGGTATGATCATAATTAATCTTCTTTCATCAGAAGATCTTATTCGTGTATCTCAAATAAAACTCCAAGTTCGGCATGTTTTAGTACGGCAAGTCAGTTGTAGTATTTTCACTGCACATCTTCCTCCAACCCTCCCCGCTACTCTGGGCTGCCTTAAGCATCTGTGTGTTCCCCTTGTAACAGTTGACAAGTCCAGCAGGCCATAAAACTCAATCGTTACATTTGTATCTCCACACTATTCATTTTTTGGCCCGACCTATATAGTCAGCTCGACAAACGGGGAAGTCGCTACCAGTTGCTCCACCCTCCTGAAACACATCGTGTTTGCCCGCACCTTTCACACCCTTCGTCATTAACAGTGGTCGAGCCCTTCACATTACACTCTCACGCACAAGGCAGGCAGGAGAGGAGGGAATCGGCCCAAATCCCGCTCGGAGGGTGGCAAACCCTCCCCCCCTCTTCCCTGACCCACCCCCGGCACTTTGTCTGTGCCCATCGGGCCGTGGCGAGACAGCGGGGACCGAGTCGTGGTCTCCAAGCCCATCTCCAGTAATCCCTCTCCAGGGTGTTTTGTGATCCCCGCACCCGTCATTATTCCCGATGCTGGAAGAGGGGACCCCTCTTCCCCCCTCCCCCAAATAGCTAATGCGACCCCGCCACACTGCCCCCCCTCATACAAAGGCAAACACAAGCCTCCCCTCCCCCGTACAGGCGAGGGCAACAAGGATCCGAAGTGGGGAGAAGCGCGGGGGTTCCTTGCGGTGTCCTTGCGGTACCCCTCCACGCACTTGGCGATGCCTCGCTCTCAATGCGCGTTAATGGCTATCGTGGCTGCGGTCTCTCTCGCCTTCCCATCAATTCCCACTCTCGACACTCCCTGCCACAGAGATTCGAGCTCTTCCCATCGATTACCGACTTCACTGACTCATATCCAAAATAACGGCCCTGACGCAGGGGAAGCGTCTTCGCAGAAATAGTAAGATTTATTCTGGAAAAAACTCAGACCGGGAGAACAAGCACAGGAATATTCGATGATTCAATATCAGGGGATGGGCGCTTAATTCTTCCTTTCTGATGATCTTGGTATTTTTCTTTGAGTTTCCGCCGTAATATCTTATCCACGATACTGAATGCCATATGTAAGCCCATTTTTTAGCGCAATCGGCACCGAAATCAGTTCCTTTCTGATTTTTGGATTACGGTTTATTCCCCATGAGTCTTAAGTTTTTTTCCGTAATCTATATAACATGAAACCCCTTAACGACCACTCATTCATTCATTCACGTATACAAATGTTTGGGGTGAACGAGACAAGATACGGCAAAAAGTCTAATGAAGACCCCCTCTAAAATTGTCTGAAACCCCAGGAAAAATTATGAAAACACTAAATTTACAATTATTTATCCGTCTATTCAATTAAAAGTGAGTATAGGGATTAGTTCAAAAAATGGCCACCAAATTCCAATGGCGGCGCGGCAGTCATACAAACGGACAATCATAGCAACATATTTGTTTATGCAAACAAGAGGAGCTAAATTGGGAAAGAACATAAAGGAAATGAAACGAAAAACTGATAAATATAAGGTAGGAAATTAAGAAAGTAATAATTGAAGTGTCTATTTCTTTGCGTCTTCTTTCCGCAAGAACAAACATCTGTTTAAATCAAAGCGCATTCAAATCAAAAGCGGAGAAATGTAAGGTAAGAAATTAGTTGTTGTTTTTGGTATATTACATCGAGAGTGTGGTGGTTATTAATTTCAAAGTTAACAAGTGCTCTAAATGCCATATTAGAAATATGATTCGTGCTGTTGACTATAGTTCGTATCTTGTTGGCGATACACGATTGTAGTAAAAAGACTTTTAAACAAGTCTTACATAATATAGGTTGGTAAAAATGATTTTATTATCGTGTTTTGTGATGGTGATAACTTTTTATTTTTGTTCACGTTCTTTTTTCCGTTAATTTCCTTTTTAATGTACAATGTTATCCGTGAGCTGCAGGAGTGAATAGGCAGTGAATAATACAATATGGAAGATAAGTGCAAATAAAGGTATTTCTTATTCAATTATTTGTCTTGCGAAAATCACGTTTCCTTGAGTGACTAAGTTATTCAACTGTGAAAATTATCGAAATCATGACATTCACAATGTCTTGTACACCAAAGGCTGTGATCCGTTACTCACCAGATTTATTTCGCATTGCGTTGGATATTAAAGCTGAGATATTTGTGTATCCCGATTCATTAAAACTTTAAATAGAGGTATTTCTGAAGTGAAATCATTCGCGATCAGGATCAATAATATTTCGATAAAATTCGTCATACTAGCCCCAATTCATGCTAAGGCGCATTTGTTTCTAGATATTGATATTCAGTCCCTACGTAATTCGCTTACGAAGCGGGGAACAGCTGTTACATCTTATTCGTATATGATATAAGAATTTGGTTGAGTTTTGTGGAAAATAATTAATAAACGTGTTTTTCATTGTAATTCGTAAAGTCGTTATGCTATGATATTACGTATGCATTGGGTGTTGCAGTGGAACGTGGTCTCAACGTTTTTTGTATTTGAATTGAATAAGTTAAAGAAACTCGTAGAAATTTATTTTACTTTTTTAGCCCCTCAGAAAAACTTTTCTCTTTATAAATATTTACATTCATGTTGTAGCCTACGTACCATGCGCTCGTTTTACGTGAAAGTGTAAATATTGCCTATACCTAAGCTAGCCAGCTTAAAAGTAAACGATCCTTAAGTAACAAGTAGCAAACAAAAAGTGTAAGACCTCCCACAGTGAGCATAACAGGCCGTAGGCCTTTTTCGGGGGGGCCTAGGGGGGGCAGAGCCCCCCCAGCGAGCATAGCGAGTACATAGATATGATTATACAATATAAATATCCCTCTTAGATTCACCACGCAAGTATGCCTACACAACACTCTCTTAAACAAAGAAGTTTTCAAAAACTGCCAAAAAATAAGACTTATGAAATACTACCATTCATTGCTTACAGGAAAATATTTTTTTTTCGTATATGAAAGCCAGAAGTCAGGAGTTGGGAATTATAAACGCAGTCCTACATATTTGAGAATAATAAGGGACTATAAGGAGCTCCCCTACTCGATTTATATAAAAAATATTTTTGACATGTGCGCAAGAGAAAAATGACAGTGGAGTCGTACGATAAAAATCATGAGACAAATTCACCGATCAGGTTAAGGTAGGTGCGGAATGATTTAATAGGAAGTAATTTCTAGATGAAAGGATAATATAGGGAAGGATATTTACTATTTATGAAATCAATCAGTTTCCTTCTTCTAAATTATGTCAGTAGTTCCCATCGATGAAAACAGTAGTTTCTGGCATGAAAAATTCGGTTCGAAACACATTATGAGTTGGTGATGGTTTTCCGGGTTTACACCGCGTTGATACACCGGGTTTACACCGCGTATCAACGCGGTGTAAACCCAGAAAACCATCACCAATCAAATAACCGCGGAAGCCACCGTAATAACATTATGAGTTGCTTGGAAATTGCGGTATTTTTTATTGGTTTCTATCGTCATTGGGGTGGGACGACTCCACAAAGTGCTTTTTGGTACCTAAGCATCTTTGCAGATTCCTTAAGTTGCGGAATCGCGTTCACATACCAAACCAAAGGCCACATGTCAGATCTTTTTTTGGTACTGATAACAACACACATGATGGATTGCGAAGTGATTCGATCCATTTTTTTGCGCCACAAAAAGCTTTTTGGAATTAAATTGCCTCGTTTATTTTTCGATTCGTTTTTTTCCATTTGTGGCGTTTTCCGTAATTTTTTTCACCGACATAGGTGGAAAGAGTTTTTGTTTTCGACAGGGCAAGCGTTAATAAACTCCGCTTCGAAAGCGTTACGCCACAAATTTGTCGCAGAGGGTGGTTTGCCATTTGCTCTTTTCATCGAAGACGGTGAGTGATAGATGCAGATTTCAATTCATCACTTTCTTCGATGTTTTCCATTTCGTTTTTTTTCAAAAAAATTCAGCTTTCTCTTCTTCTTTCAAGTCCTAGAGTCTAGCAATTTACAGAAAGACTGTTGGTCCTCGTCTTTATTTTGTTCTGTGGTCGTCCGCATTTAATAGAACTCGAAATTCTGTGGTATTTTGTATCCTTCACTTCTGGTTCCTGAGTTGATTCATTTATGTCTTGATGGATGTAATTTTGCATCACATTTCGCGGTCAGAAAATCCGTATTGTAAATCTTATCTAACCACGGAAAGATTGTTCGAAACGTTACACCACAATACAGTAAAAGACTTAGCTGAAGGTTGGAGAGCTTAGCTCGAATTCAACTAGAGAAGAGTGATGCGTGTGGCTCACTATCCATTAGGAATCCTCAGTTACGACGGAGCTTTTGTTTCCCCCTTCGCCGATGACAGTTGTCGGAAACACAAGAACGGATACTTGGCCGTTAATAAACAATCCGTGGGGAGCACACGCCCTGCCCTTGCGATTTATACGTCGTTCCCTCTCTCTCTAATTCGAGGCTAATTACATCGCATGCATTAAGGAGACACGCGCTGCCTTCCCGCGACGATTAATTGCCTTCCCGCGACGATTAATTGCCTTCGCGCGACAATCATGACACGACGCGGAGACGCGACCCCTCCTAACCCCCCCCCCCAACCCCAAGGGGGTGTGGTGGCGAAGGGCGGACCGCGGGGGCGGGACCACGTCTCCGCCCCCCACGCCCAAAAAGCCACGCGCCCCCCCAAGCGCTTACTAGTAATGCCCAACGCCGGTCGCTAATGACGACGCAAAGTTTGGCTGAAATAAAAAAATCTGGCCAAAAATGCAATAAAGATTAAGCTCTGATGAAAATTATAAATTAAATAACCGTATGCTATATTGTCATGATAAATAAAGCCTTTCAAGTGCGTATAAATGTTTTTTTAATCGTATTCGTTCGGTAATTTCTATTAATGTAAAGTTTATGTTGTCATATCCTACATATTTCTCCGCAAGCCCCCTCAGTAGGCCTGTGGAGGTAAATTTTAGGACAATACCCGTTTAAGTGTTTAGATATTTAAAAAGAAGGTGTGCGTTAGTTAAGTAATTTAACTACGGACCATCATATACTTGATTTATTTGTTGGTCGAGGTAAAAAAAGTCCTTAGCTTCTCCGTAGTACCTTTGTTATACAATTTCGATTCTTTTATTATCGTGGGCCTTTCTAGCCCATGAGCTATTTTACAATAGCGCTACAATTCAGGAAAATCAAAATAGAGATGCAATAAAAACATGACAAAAAGACACAATAAGTTTCAATAGAAGGGAAAAAAAACCAATGAAAAAGGGAAAAAAGAAATATACCTATGCAAACGCATATACACACTTGCATCCCGAATGCAGATACTCTGGAATTTAGCCGCACAAAATGTCCATACATATGAAATATATTGGAAAAAACTAACTAGTATTTGAAACAAAATGTTGATGTTTAATAACATTGTTATTGTATCCGTTTCATTAGACCGGGCCATACAGTGTGCTTCTGAGATGATGGAACCTTTAAAAAATATCAATTCATAATAGCTCAAGCAATCTAAGCCTAGCACGCAGCCTCTCAGCCTCCGAGTCTATCAATGTCAAATGTTCCGAAAAGTTGGTATTTTTGTGTCTGTTTTACGAACTATTTTCCTCAATTTATTTTGGTAGTTGGTTCTTAGAGTGTAATTTCGAAATGCATTTTTGTGAATCAATGATTAGCCATAAGTCACATGAAAAAATTGTTTCCCATGTTCAGTATCCCTCCCTGCCCCAATCTAACAAATTTAAGAGCTAAATAATGCTATTTACTCGCTTGTGGCAACTTTTGACGAATCGCGCTAATACCCTTTCTATTTCATTTGATTAATGGATATCTGAATTGAATATCTCCGCGCAGGATGCTGTAAGCTTGTCTTTATCGGTAGAAACGCTCGGTATTCATATCGTATGGCTAGTTGTGTAGAGGTTTCCTAAAGATTTCCACTCCACAGCGAACGTAAAAGGCGCCTCACAGATATGAATTAAAACTATGCTGTATATAGCACTGGTGAAAGGGAACCGATAAGTAGGCGAGGGAAGCTATGGAAAAGGGACGGAAAGGAGGGTGAATTAAGGCCTACCAGTTCTAAATACTTTATTCAAACCACTGCTAACGAGGGTAATATCAAAAAGAAACACAGAAAATCAAAAAGAGGGTTTGTTGATCCACAATAGCTTAATTTTAATGGCGCAAGTCGCCTGAGGATAGACATTAGTATCATTAGTAGAGAAAAGCTAAAATTTTCTTGAAATAAATCAGCGACAGTGAGAATGTTTTTAACTACCGGGAGTCATGAAAACTATCACGAGTCTTGTAAACTCGACTAAAATATTTATGCGCGGTTTCAGCAGTATTTGAAGGAATATGTCATAAGTTGGTCTGGTTATTTATTTCCAATTTCCCCATAAGCAGCACGTAACGGCCTGTACAACAAGGGTTCCAACCAGGGATGCCGCCAAACGAAAAAATTGGGGGGGGGGGGGGGAAACCGGGGATCTTGCCCGGGAAATTTCATAAGAAGTGAGTTTATAGTTTTTAAATCATTTTAGAAGACTCATATGATCAACATTAGAACCCTGATAACTCGAATCTCGATATCTGAATCCTTCGGGGAAAATCGACATGCCTGACACATTTTTTCCTCACACCCGTAACGAATTTTCGAGGTGGCTCGGGCCCCCTCAGGCTCCATGGAGTCGGCGCCACTGGTTCCAATATTAACAACACGCAACACAAACATACATGTTCCGGATAGGGACCACCTACCCAGGCGGGACTCGAATCCGCGCCAGGTTCAGTTGTTGCCGACAAGTTTTAGCAATTGGTTTAGGCAAGTTTTTTTTTAACTTTGGTAAAATATCTCTCGGTCCTCCCCATCTGCTTCAACACGGAGTATTCGCCACCTTTCAGCATCCTTCTCTCCAAGCCAACATCATCCACTTCCTCTATTTTCTTCCAGCTCTTCGCACATTTAACGGGCGCAACGATTTCCCCGCATTGTTAGACGCGTGCAAAATCCACTGTTTTTTCAATTTGGAATGCTGTTTACGAGTTTTCTGCCCGGTCAGAGCCGTTGGTCATTACACTCCATGCATAACATGTTAATAGTGTCCCGCTCCATCGCCAGGCTGCCACACACTTACGCAGCTGAAAGACTTCTCTTCCGCGCCAGTAAATCTCACGCCTGAACGGAATCGGCGAACGATTTCCACTCCGTGGGATTTATACTCTCACTGGTCTTTGGAAAATAGGGAGGGGAGAGCTTATAAGTAACCAGCGACCGGTTCTAGGCATTGTTCGTACTCGTTTACCACGAATTTTCTTGCTTTGTTCAATATTCATCGTCATCATAAAAGTCAACAATCATAAGATTTGTTTGATAAGCATAGTAAGTATAAATTAAAGGACAATTTTACTTAGTTCATTTTTAAAAATTTTGATTAATTACTAAATAATGCACTGTATTCTATGAGATACTTTGCCCATCATGGCTAAATAATTAATTTAAATTTGTTGAAAAGGATTAATAACATACTCAATGATAAACATAACACAGAATGGTGTGGACGTCTGAGTGTCCATAAACGATTGAGCCATAGCGGTCCAAAATGAATGTCTGAAATGGTTATTTCTCCGCCATCATTGAAGTGATTGCTGGAGCTATCGCTCGGAATTGATAGAAAAACATGACCGCTCGACTCAGGCTTAAGTATGCTATCTCCACATACCCAAATTGAAGCGAGAACGACTGATACAAAGTTTTCGACAGCGCCATCCGTATGCCTCCCGGCAGGGGCGGAGCCAGGATTTTTTTCTGAAGGGGGGCACAAGGGTCTGACAAGCAAACGATCTTCTCAGACTTGAGATTAAAAACAAGGTACAACAGTTACTGTACGAAATATTCTCTTTATTTTAACATGAAAGTTATTAATATGAAATCAAATGATTAGACATCCGTAATACACAAAACAAAACGAACGTCATAATAACATAGTAACAAAAATTGTCTATTTTTTAAGCGTCTGGGGGGGGGCGTCCCCCCCCCCCCCCCATAAATCCGCCTATGCCTCCCGGCAAGTGGCTTGGTTTCACGTTCCACCCAAGCTTGAGCATTAAAAAGTTGCCATGTATTACATCTCATGACTGCGTTTGGGGTGCTTTAAAACAACCCGAAAAACATCTGCATTCTAAATGTCCCGCTGCTCTCTGTCCTCTATCAGTGATTCAAACCACAGTTTGGGGAACAAGTGATGGTAGAGGTCACCCCGGACTAAGCAACAGGAATTGTCAGTGGTCACTTATGGGAAATAGCAAGCGACTAAGCTAATATAACTCTCATTTTACAATACATCTGTGATTTAAAGGTCGATTTCCATAGTTTTTCGGACCGAAAATAAATAATTAAAAGTTATTTTATGTATTTATTTTGAAATAATTTTGAATCAATAGCATTATTTATTTAAACAGTAAATTTAAAAAATTCAAATGGAGCTTAATTTTTTCATAAAAGGTAGTTAGAGTATCTATCTGATGAATCTAAGTTCCCAATATATTGTAGCACACTTCAAGCGATTAATATTATTTATGTTCGGAATATTTTTAAACAGCCTATTGCGAATGGTTCAAGAAAAAAATTTCTGCCTCACTACACGTTGGCCCTTCTCCTAACCTCGTAGTACAGTTTTATGAGTGATATGTAATGAACCTCATTTTTATGTTAGCATTGCATAGCTACGATTTATTTTTAGAAACTATATTAATTTTTTTAAATATAAAATATGTCAAGACTGATGAAGTAGATACCGTCAATTTGTGAACTCCTTCTAATTTGCTAATTTATTAGACATTTTTTGACTTAAAACCCAAGCCTTACAGTCGAGACTCTCGAATATTCCCACAATCAAGGTAAAGGAGCTAGATTATTCCCTCTCCCACGCCGCGATTAGAAAATTTGTGCTTTTGTCGTGTTCGGATGCTACACCCGGAATATAAACCTGGGACCCTTCGTTCAGCAGCCTATCGCTTTAGCCACTGGGCCATCACGCTCCCCTCGCTATATTACACCCTCACAGAGATGCAAACCGAAGGTTGGTCTGATAGGTAAAGATAGAGCTCAACTGGACCTCGGCCACCGGCGTGAGAAATTCACACATTCAGGGTAGGGGCTCGGTTCCTTTCCCTGGCCCACCTTGAACTTTGAGGATTTTTTTTGGGATCTCCGAAGACGTCGCTCGAATTTGAACCCAGGACCTTCAGATCAACAGCCAAGTGCTCCATTCACCACGACCACTCGCTCTCCATAGGGACACCGAAATATTACTCATGCAAATCCGAAGTACAACATCCTTTGTGGCCGCCGCCAGAAAATATACTTATTCTTATCAACACATGCAAAGGAAGCCCAACGCACAGCCTCCGAGTCTCTATCGGCTCTCAGCCGTTTAAATTCGTTTAAAATCTCCCTGACGCTTTCTGTACGCTATTATCAGCTTTTAACGAATCGAACAGCTTTCCTTTCCCTTTTATTGCGTTAACAGATTTATCGTTTATGTACCGTATCACATATGCCCGCTGCTTATTCGAGGTGTGGCCGGCCGGGCGAGTACGAAATAGCACCTCTCTTTTACTTTTTCATCCGAAAATCTTCCCCCACTTTTCATAAACAAGACATAGACTTGACGAATCCTAGTTTCTAGAGGGCTCTGCCACAAATATTCCATTTTTGTGTTTCCCACGATAGTTTCGAAGCTACAGTAACTATTAGATACTTATATTAATCCGTCGCCTTTATGTTGATAACATCCACAGCATATAATACGTGGGGCTAGTTGGTCGACCTGCGCAAGAAATGTACCGCCGTGCATTTGCTCATATTAAGTTCGAGCCCCACTCTTAGCTCCACGCATGAACGTTCCGATGATATAATTTTTAAGTCAGAGTGATCACTAATTTCGCGATATATAATAGTATCGTCAGCAAATAAACGTATTTTACTGCAAAATTGGGAGCAGAGCTCATTTATCTATATAATTAACAAAAGAGGGCCGATTTCGCTACCCTGTGGGACACCTGATGTCACTTTCACTGCATCAGAAGTCTTTTATTTTTAATATGCCGAACTTATACTATATCACGCCTGAATCGGTTGAAATGTGCACACATACTTCTTCACCGTACCGCGCCGTGGACGAGTAGTTACTTAGAATAGAGCTTCACTGGGGTAAAGGCCGTTTTACACGGTACACGGAATTGCGCAGTCTGACGTACGTGTGAAGGCGCAATCAAAATTGCGTCGTGTAAAGCGGTGAATTGCTAGAACACATGCGAGAATGCGTGGATGCGAGACGGCAAAATAGCCCCTGTTCTAATTTCGTTCATGCATTCGCGCAATTCCACGCCATTTTAGAAATTAATGCAGCTCTAACCTGCGCAATTCCGTGTACCGTGTAAAACGGCCTTAACAGCGGCTCCAGTTGCCCCCCGAGCCTCGAATTGCTGCCGCGAGGGGGAGGCTGGGTTGGTGGTATATATCGGCGTCTCCGTCGAAGGAGCGATGAGGGGATATAAAGAAGAAGAAGGAGAAGAGGGAGAGCGGAGTAGATGGAGGGAGAGTTAACGAGAGGGCCGAGGCGGAAACCGGAGATGCAAAACACTACACCAGGGCCGTTGAGTGTGCAAACGGCCGTCTCGTCGGCCGAAGGGAGGAAGGAATAAGGGGACACCGCCGCGCCCGATAATCGAACGAGGCAGTCGATCAAATTCGGCTGCGAAGGGAGGGGGGAACCAGGGGTACCACACTCTAACCACCCATTCCACCTCAAAGGGTAAGGAACATGGAATTAATATTGACGTCGAGTCGTATCCGATGAGGTAAATGCTACCAAATACAGAGGCTATCACTGCGCATTCACTAAGGATTTTTTTTACCTTCCTGAAGCGGTTTCACAGAGAAAAATTCAAAAATGTAAGAAGACAGTAGATAATGCTCCCGTTGCATAATCAATGTAATGAATATTTTAATCACTCTTCATAATGTGAGTAAACTTGTATCGGGATTCCCACCAGGTTAAAAAATACATTTATGCGTATTAAACCCGCTAGCAATGCCGAGAAAAGTTTACTCGTATAATTCACCATGAAAGTATGAAATCATGTTTCACTCTCCATAATGATATTATACTGAAGCTAACTTAAACTGTTTTTGAATAAAAATCATACCACCCTGCATTACATAACCGATTACCTTGGAAATGGAATCTCGAAGTAAGCCTGAGAGTTGGACAAAAGCAGGTGAGAATCTTGTTGTTTTTTGTCCTCATTGCATGTAATGGAGAGGAATATTATTGAAAAATTTTTTTTAAAACAATGAACTAACTTCCGGCGCCTAGCATATACGTTTTCCTTCCATTGAACTGAATCTGATGAGCTGCACAATTCCCACGATCGTTCACATAGTTCACACTGAAAGAAAAAAAATGAAAAATGTAAATCATGTATGATATGTAACATAATATGGTAGAAGTTATTAATAAGGCATTGCAATTTTTGCACTGAATTGATTCATAGGAAATGTCTTCGTTAACCATTTTAAATGAGTAATTTGCAGGGAAAAAAAGACAAAATACGACCAATGGAAATGTGTCGATGCACATGCCTCATTAAATGTGAAGAAAAGCGATGCTATTCGTTAAAAAAAAATAAGTGATGATGGTAGTGAGCTGATGTTCGCAAAAAATCGGCGATATATTCGACTGATCGATATATCGGAGGAGCCCAAGTGGAGACTCGGGTCGAAAGGTCTCCCCATTGCCCTCATGGTCGATCTCCTTGCCAACACCACCTCCTCCGTCCAATCGGATCGGGCGTCTTGCGAGAAGACGGTCCATGAGGAGAGAGAGGGGGAGGGTGGGCCCGAGGTATCGCCTTTCGAATCGGGACGAGCAGATTCTCCTAACAAGGTCCCGTGGGGGTGCCTCCCCACGCCCCCTCATGATTTGGGGCCTCAGTGCCGTGATCATAATAATATAATGCACACAAAAATCGACACCATCCTTCCAACCCCACTTACCACCCTCCCTGGCCATATGACCCCTGCCAAAGGGGTCGCCTTCCCCTTCCGTCTCTCCTGCTCATGTAAGGGACATTAAGGGGTTCTTCTTCTTCTTATTTGGCCATTCCGGGGGTCCTTCGCTCCCCTTTTTCGGTGAGACTAAGCGCCAGGTTTCAAAAGTGATCAACCTCAGGATAATGTCCCTCTCCTCACAAATATAATCAATATTTCAAAATGTTTTAACGAAAATAAATTAATAATATTGTACGGCAAAGCTTGGAGGCAGGTAATTTTATTTCAAATAATCCTTTCCGTGCCAATTTTATGGCTACTAACAGTTTCCATCCTGAGGGCTACATAATAAATATAACTAGCTCCTACGGCTTTGAACATGCATTAAAATTATTTAAGAAAAGAATCCTTAATAATATCAACTTCTTTCTTATTTTATCCTACAATATTCTCACAAGACTCATTATATTCATTAATTCTTCGCTGGATACCATATGCTCGCTGTGGATTCAAGGTGTTGCTGGACGAGAGCGAAATAACACCTCTATTTTACTTTCACATCCGAAAGTCTTCCCGCAAAACACCTGACGGTACTTAGGCCTGACGGTACGTAGGCTTCTTCAGGCCACTGCCACAAATATTTCTTACATGTGTTCCCCAAGGTTCGAAGTTATCGTAACCCCCAGATACTTCACTTCATCTGTCAACTTTGTGTTGTCAACATACACAATATATACATGGGGATATGGACGACCCACGCAAGTATCATACCGCCGTGCACTTGCTCAGATCACTCGGATACTTCACTTCATCTGTCGCCTTTTTGTTGAGCACGCGACGAGTGACAGTCGGCTCGTTTCACGTCACGATCGAGTGTACGTCAATGGGAGCGACTCAACAAGCTCGCGGCCACTTCACATCCGCTCGCGGTGGGAAAAACCGTGGATTCTCTCCGTTTGAGGTAAACAAACACCTCAACTGTGGCCGAAAACAATTGAGGATCGTGGGAAAGCCTCGGGCGTGTGGGAGTGTGACGGCATCGGAATGGAAGCAAGCCTTGTGGTTGTCGTGCGAAACGTAAATATTGAGAAGAGGGAGGCGATACATTCCATCTCACAGGGAAATCGCCGATGGCCAAGGCATTCCCCCAACCATTCCCATTCTTAAACCTTAATTATTCAAATTTTGAGACGAAAGTATTCTTAAACTTGTAAGTGTACTAAGTATAACCAGAGAGGAGTCCTCAGTATAACATATAGGATATTACAAATGAGTTTATTTGAAGAAAGGGCATAGCCGAATAAAAGGGTGAAAAGTCCCCCTTCCGGGAATTTTCCCGGACTTGGGGCATAGGATTCGGGATAAAAAAATGGCTAACCTTCCCACACTTCCAGCCTGCTAGAGGCCCACTAGGGCCGGCTAGCTCGAAAATCCTATTTCCACTGTTTTTTAAAAATCTCGGCGTAGAAAACATATTTTTCAATGCAATTTGCGGCATTTGAAAGCCTTGTTAATGGAGCAAATGCCCAATTTTTTTCACAACATTTCAGTGGCATAAGGAGAAATGGCGTCGATTTGAATATTTCAAACGCTAGTTTTCATAAAATATTTTTGAGAGGGCCACAAAGAAAAAATATTTTCCGAAGGTGTATTTAAATACCTTTCGGGCAATGTAATGAAAAGAGAATATTTAGGTGGTGGAACACCGCGAAAAAAAAAACAAATATGCGATTTTGGCAATTTTTTGCCGTTTTTCCATGACCTGTGCCCCCATAACGCCCGGTTCATACCATCTTGCGCATCCTCTCCCTAACTTCCACTCCCTTAGTCCTCTCACTAACGCTGAAACTCATGCCGATTGTAATTTCAACCACAAAATGATGCCGATACTCTGAAATCAATCTTGCAATCGGCACATCTAATGAAAACTTTCATGGAAAAGGGTGACATTTTGATCCGGCCCTGGTGGGCCTTCAGCGGGCTGGAAGTGTGGGGAGGTGAGTCTTTTTTTATCCCAAGTCCGGGAAAAATTCCGGAGGGGGGACTTTTCATCCTCTTATTCGGCTATGCCCTTTTTATTTATTTATTTAAGTTGATTCACATTCAGAATTTCTGCCAATTTAAAGTGAAACAGTAACAAAGAATATAAATAAGAAGTTTAAAATTTAAAGAACAACAAAAACTGGTGGCGGCGGGATAAAGTCCTCGCCTACCAAGCCAGAGGTCGCGGGTTCGAGTCTTGCCTGGGTAAGTTTCCCTTACTCGGGGCATGGTTGTCAGTGCGCGTGAAATTGTTGAAACGTTTATCACA
The DNA here is from genome assembly GCF_921293095.1 of Ischnura elegans. Lineage (NCBI taxonomy): Eukaryota > Metazoa > Arthropoda > Insecta > Odonata > Coenagrionidae > Ischnura > Ischnura elegans. The sequence continues at coordinate 116,830,397 of NC_060249.1, read as the reverse complement.
CCCCGATGTAAAAGGAATCTCAAACTGTTTTCGGTGGAATGGAAATAAAAATAAATAAAAAAACACAAGAGACAAGATTACAGAAATACAAATTTTATAAAATTCAACGAAAATATTGAAGGGTAAGAAGGTGGAGCTTAGTTTTTTACATTTACGTGGGACATAGCAAAGTTGATGAAAGAGTCAGAAGAGAGCAGGAAAGGATCGACGCTATCCGGTAGAGAGTTAAGAATTGAGGAGAGGCGGTAGTACAGGGAACGTTTAATAAGAGAAAGTCTGGAGATATGTTAGTGAAGAAAAGAATGGGAACGAGTAGAACGGGTGGGGACGCGGACATCAACAAAGGAAAGTAATTCAGGAGAGTCAATAATCGAATTGAGAAGATTATAAATTAATTTAAAGTTATTTTTAGCTCTTTGATTGGAGAGATTCGGGATGCCAAGGGAAGATAAGATGGAATCAGTCGGCGGAAATGGGGAACTATGTACTTTACAATCCTGGCAGAGAAACTTGTTATACTTTAAAGAGATGCAATGTTAGTTGGGGTAGTGATGGACCATGCGGGAATGCAATATGAAGTGATTAGCGGAACAAATGTTGAAAAGAACGATCGAAGGGGTATGGGGTGAGAGATTTCCGTGAAGCGGTAAAGAGGACCTAAAAGTGAGTGCTTTAGTTTTAACCAATTGGATGTGGTCGGAAAAGTTAAGTTTGTTGTTAGTTAGATCTTTCACCGCTAGGATACGATTGCGCGGATAAGAATTGATTGAGTAGTTAAATGTGTGTAGTTGTTTTTTAAGCGATATTGAGATAGTACTGCATTTGGATGAATAACTGAATAAGTTTCCAGGTGTAGTTTTCCAGGTTCCAAGTTGATTAACTTTTAAATAAAGATTTGTAGGGAATGGCCATAAAATATTAAAGTTTCTGATATTTTACTCTTGATAATCGTTCCGATGCAATTGCCTAAATTGCATTTGAGCGAGGGTAAGGGGTTCACCTATAGGTCTCAAAATTTTCAGGCCTTATTTTTGACCGGTCCCACATTTTTTTTTTCATTGGGCCAGGTGGATTAAAAAAAATCGATTTTTCCGATCCGCCCTAACCTACAGCCCAGCAGTCTGCCTTCCCCCCTCTCCTATCTCCTCCCCTCATTTTTACTTTATATTCCGGCTCCACATTACCATCGTCTTCTTGGTCATCTGACACTTCTCTTGCCAATTGGTTGATATTCCATTGCTTGTTTTGGAATTCTTTCATTTGGCATTTGAAGTTTATGTATTATGTAATAATATATATGCAATTATCGCAAATAAAAAAATAATATTGTAGAACACCTACGGCATCGGGCACAATGAAACAATCACCGTAAGGAATTAACATATGCTTTCCTCGGTAATTCATTTCTGAATGAATCTGAGAAGGATTGGTACCATACGGTCTAAATTGATGTAGATGGAGGTGAATATCAAGGATCAAAATAACCAAGTTATGGAGAGGTTTGAGCGAGTCAAGTGTCAACAAATTTCACAGCGAATTTCACCCTTAGCGTGATTTCCTTGTACCCTTCCCCACGGCAGCTAACGAAGTTCTTGCTTATGCTGTACTTCGAGCAAAACAATTATAAATAGGAATACCGTTTAGTATTAAATAATTTTTCAAGTCACTGAAAATATCATTGATGTATCTATTTTATTTCGAGATTTTAAGTAAGACAACGTGGAAGCGATGTCAAAATTGGCGTGAACAAATTCAACTCTTGAAATGGTTCAATGCAACCGATTATCCACTTTATATCCTCATCATGTGATTGCTTATAACATCGTCTCATCATTTCTCCGAGGACGGTGAAAAAAAGTATGGTAACAAAGAAGAGAGACTGAGATGAACGAGAGAGGAGAGAACGTTAAAGAAACGAGAATAAAATCGGGGACAATAAGAGGTCCAGACGGAGATTCCTTGACTTGGTGGAATCTCTTGAAACGCGATGATGTTAAACGAATTAGGCTGCGAGCCGCCCGAGACTCGGAGGCTGCGCTAGGATATTGCTTGAACAATATGGTAGTTTCCTTCATCAAAAAAAGGAAATGCATTGATTGCGATTCGTTACCCACCATTAGTGAATTCATAATATACAAATTATTTGGTTTTTTGAAATCCCAGTTTAGACGAATGGCAACGGTCAATTTTAACCTCATTTGAAAAAGGCCAGATTGGCGCCCATGCGATGTCATTCCACGTGACGTCACAAGGACCTAGTTTCTATACGGGTAGATAGGAGTTTTACATTGTCTGAGATTATTAATGCATGCATGAGGCACAGAGCTCAGGGAAACAGGTCTTAATAATCACCTATTAAAACTGTCTAAGGTCGGAAAGCTTCCTTCGTTTGATAAGGTAGTAATAATCCATATTTAAGCCAAGCGCTACCTGCTAGCAGGGTACTCTGCTACCTGCTAGCAGCCTGCGTCGTATCAGCGCCCAAGCCTCGCCTCAAGGTCGCCTCACAGGGTGGCAGCGGGAACCAGAAATACGTCACATGGACATTTCCCATCATTCCTACTTAGCCGTCGCATTTTCACGCGCTTGAAAATTTTCACTTTATACACGTTTAATTGCGAAAAATAGATATCGTCAATCAAAAATCTAAGAGCGTGAAATGCGCACTCCAGGAGTAATGAACTTTCGATTTAGGCAATAAAAAAGTAATAGGAAACCAACCTATTGAGGATGGATATCTTTAAGAGCGACACGGAGAACACAATGCTAGAACCCCACTATATTTCCAAGAAGAGAAACGAGAGAATAAAGTCGGGGACAATAAGAGGTGCAGACGGAGCTTCCTTGAGTTGGTGGAATCTCTTGAAACGCGCTGAAGTGACCGCTTGAAGAGCAGCCCCTTGTCGAGGAAACGGCATAATCGAGCAGTAAAAAGGATAAGTCGCATGAGGCGAAGTCTTGGAGCGAGGCAGGAAGCAGGTAATGAGTGGTGAAATACATTTGTGAGTGCGTGTGGACACACAAAGGGATGAATCAAGGGAGAGCATCCCCACATCACCAAGACAACACGCATCGGCGGAGACACAGCTGCGCCAATTTTCGGATTGTCGCTAACAACTGGCAACGGGGAGGGGGGGGGGGGGGGGGTGAGAGGGGCAAGGAGGAGGGAAATAAACATGGCCTTAACGTCGCTATTCTCCCCAATTCTCTTTCACACTCGCTACTCCCTACACACAGGCCTCACGGAGAGTTTCATCAACTCAACATTCGCTCTTCTTTTGTCCTAGAATTGGCATCTGTATACCCCCGTTTTTCTTGATTGTGGAATGGTTAGTGACATCATTAACCAACATCAATGGAATGGTAAGTTATCGAGCGTGTTGAGGAAAGATTTTTGGATGAAAAAGTAAAGGAGAGGTGCTTCTTCGCACTCGTCCGGCCACACCTTGAATATGCAGCAAGCATATCGATGGCTAAGTTCTAACAACATGTATCTCAAATTCGGGCGGTTTGAAACAGGCATCATAAACAAATCTTAATAACATTTTAAAAATAAAATACAAGAAAAAACAACTCTTTGTTTGCAAATGAATGCTTCTTTTTCGATTTTATGAACTTTTAGTTTTTAATTTGAGTGTAACAAATATTAATCGTTTTTTTTGCTCTCCTGAAAATCTGGTATTTTTGAGATACGTGTTGTTAGAACTTAGCCATCGATATGGGATCCGGTGAAGAAAGCCTTAATGTGTGAACTGAATAAAATACTAAGGAAAGCGGCGCGATCCGTCAGAAACTGCTATGGACGTACAGGCAGCGTTAACCAGTTATTAAGCGAATTTGGAGCCGCTGAAGATTTAAAGGTACTTATTTGGTCGATATTGGGATTTCGGTATTGATTTTCGAACGATTGTCTCGTCACACAAGTTATTGAAATAACCTTGAATATGCAGTGAACATAATAATATATTATATAATATATTATTATGCTCATATATAAAATAATAGTATATAATATGTTATTAATCTGTGAACTCAATAAAATACGAGGGAAATCTGCGGAATTCAAAAGTCGCATGCGAATTCATAAAAAAATGCCAGGAGCATACGGAAAGTGTTGCACAGATGTTAAACGCATTAGGGGTGAGAGCTGCCAGAGACTCGGAGGCTGCGCGCTAGGACAGAGACGTAGCTAAGAATTAAGGTCAGGGGGGTTTTAGGCGCAACCAATACTGGGAGGTCTTGGGGGTATGGATAACCCGCCAGGGTATGCGGAAGGTGCGGGGGCCCTCCCCCAGAAAAATATTTAGATAAATGATTGAAAATGGTGAGTTTTACGGCTTTCTGAGGGATATTTTAGTAATCCTTAAACTATTCTATAAGTAATATCAATCCATTTAAGTAAATTGTATTAAACTTAAAAGTTTCTCTGAGCTCTGGGGGGTATCCCCCAAAAATCCCCCTCGCTGCGCCACTGCGTTAGGATTAGATTGCTTAAGCAACTGAGAATTAATATCTTTCAGAGCAAAAGGGAGAATATTCTAGAACTCCACTATCTTTCTAGGTCGACCGAGACAAGAAATGAAGAGATATATTTTGCCCAAAGGCTAGGTATGGGAATTCGCTTTTTCCATAGAACAATATAGGACTTAACTAAATGCTAATCGTACTTCGTTCGAGCATTTCCTTTTTATTTGTTAATCGCTGGTATCGTAACACCCCCTGCCACACGCCTTTTTAGGCGGCTTGCGGGGTAGCATGCAGATGTAGATGAACATTGCTTCATCTCTGACATACTACAGCAAAGAGTGGAATACTAGCGTTTTAATTTTAACCTACAGACACTGATGGATACGGTTTCCCGCAAGCCAATGTCAAAAAAATGAGATCTCAATGAATAATTTCAAAACCACTTGTCATCAATGTTGGAATTATTGATAATCCTCTCTTTTTGTATAAAAATCCTGAGGATACTCACAACATTTTCAATGGTAAACGTAAAATATTTGCAGAGTCTATCCGTGCAGAAATTGATCCCGATGAATATAATTCGCCAATCAATTAAAACAAATCATCATGGTTCAACCGATGCCAATAAGCCGTGGTAAAATCTTCAAATTATTCTGAGAGAATGCAGCATCAGAAGGGGATTTGCCTGGAACCAAAAATCATCCTGAATAGATAAAAGATAATAGTGAGGGTCGGTACGAGAGAATTATGACAATCGTAGGAAACGTAATATTAGCATGCTTGAACAGGTAGTGGAGCGTTTGACACCCGATCGGAGGGTGTCGGCTTCAATGCCTTCTGACGCCCCCGCGTAAAATCCTGGAACTGTATGTTGGCCCAAGGGAAAGGAACTGCCCCCCATAACATGAATGTGTGACATTGACACGCTTGTGGCTTAGTTCGTTGCGAGCTCCACCCTCACCTATCCAAACCAACCTTCGGGTTGAATCACTGAGTGAGAGAGAATGGATTCTGAAGGTTAGGAAAGTGAATATTTGTTGCCTTGAATGAGGAAGCGCGAGCTGCCAATTTCGAAACTTGAAATTTACTGTTCCAAGAGAAATGGAGGACCAATCCGAGGGAAGAGAAGGTCCAGAGATTTTTCCATAGATGTCAAATTAAAGCAGTGAAATTAAAGTGTGGTTTAAATGTTTAATGGTCGTGTGGGATTCAAGACATCTCGATGCATGCCATTCACGAAGTAGGCCTCATACCTTTTTCCTCTCCCAATATTTTCCTCAGTCTCTGTTTAATCAAATCAGAGATTCACCTCATTCACCCTAATGCCGGCATCAACACGTTTTTCTTTTGAATCGACTCACCTTGTCAAAGCAGACTTTAGATATTAGCAGAATTTTCTAACGCAATTTTCGAAAAGTGCGGAATGGAAAGCCTTAGGGAGCCAGTCGCTTGAGTATTATGAGAGGGGTTATTCATGGAAGCACTCAATAAAATTAGATTTACAGTGCGGTATTCTCTAATGAACACTGGTGAAGTTAGAAGCGACTTATCTACCGTAGTGTAGTCACCCGCTCGAGAGCACTCGAGAACGGGAGTTCTGTGGAGAAAAAATCTTTACTCCCACCCTTTCTGCTCATGGTTTTACGTCTCCATTGGGTTCGGGTTGGTGTGGTGGCTAGAGTTTTGGCCTCCCACCCAAAGGTTCCGGGTTCAAATTGTGGAGATTTTTCAGAGACTACCACTTGCCAAGTGCTTTTTGGGGAGCACTTCAAGTACAGCAACCGACCCTCAGATGAGACGTTGAGCCGTGGTCCCTTCGGCGCCTTTCGTTAAGGGCAGGCTAATGCCGACGCCGGGTGCCTCTCCTCCAAATGACCTTACCGTCGGCCGCTTCCTCCAATTATAATACCATTCCATACGTCACCATCTTCCTAAACCCTTTTCAACCTCCAACAGCGAAGTCATCACGAGCTATCACTGCGCATCAACCATCCATGACCCTTTCCACTTTTTTGCCGCCACGTCAAACGCCTAATAATCTCAACCCATTCCAGCCCCTCACCCTTTCCCTGCCAAACACAACCTCCCTTGTCATCGCCCCCCTTATCGCCGCCACTTTGCAATCTGCACCCTTTTCATGGTGAAGCAAAACCCAGCACTGTTCCACAAATTTTTATTTGCTGTCGTCTAGTTTCGACGGCTATAGCGTCATTATCAGGAAAAACTGTTTGCCTTGTTAATGACGCCAGAGCCGATAACTATCGATATGATCGAGAAATAACTGCATTTCAAATTGTAAATGATTTTCGAGTTCTACTTACATGGAACATTTTAAGGTTATTCATGATAAAACAGGAACCCAGTGCTGTTCCACAAACTTTTCTTTGCTGTCGACTAGTTTCGACGGCTATATCGTCATTATCAAGACAAACAGAGTCTCTCCTCCTGTTAGTCTTGGTTTTTGTTTCACCATGAATATGTCATCGTTTCACCAAGTCACGCCAAAATCAGTTTCAATTTCGTTCGCATCCCCTCTTCGTTCGACTGTTTGCCTTCGCCCATTCCCTGTTCTCTCTGTGTGACTCTCATGCCTCTCTCCCATTCCTTTTCCTCCACCGCATCTCACTCTCCTCTGCTCTTCTCCGCATTCACTCCTTTCATCCCTTCCGACCTCATTCCCCCCGCCCTCTACTCCTAACCCACTCAACCTATTATTATTAAAGTATTCTACCGCTTAAGGTAGGTTTGCATGGAGTATTTAAGAAGTACTCCGGCAACCTCCCCTTCTTTCATGGACTCCCTCTTCAATTCACAATAGCGCTTACCACTTTTCATTCTACCTTTAAAAAAATCCTATCCTCTTCCTTTCTCTCCATCGTTTACTCAACATTCTACCCTCTAAACTCTTTCCAGCATCCCCTCCCAGCTCAGTACCCGCTCCATCTACTTGTATACCTTCTGTCTTCTCAGTAACTCATACCGTATATGAAATACCGCTGATCTTGGCTCTAAATGTTAGGCCCTCGCGGTCCATCAAGGATGGCAACGCGAGGACCTAAAATCTTATCGCCATTACACATTACCGCGTACATACTACCGCTAAGCGCGGCTTTAGCGCAAGTTTGAGGCTCTCTATCGATTGCACCTTCAATGTATGGTATGCGGAGGAGGTGACGGAGAGCTGAGGTCATTTGCGTCATGAGGGAAGGGGTAGGTAAGGAATGGTGGAGAAAAACCCGGCGTCGGCATTTGCCTGCTCTTAACGAAAGGCGTCGAGGGGACCACGGCTTAACGTCCTATCCGACGGACGGAGTGTTGCGCTTGAAATGTCCTACACATAGCATTCAAGCAGGGATCGGGAAATCTCTGAAAATTCTCTGCCACCGCCGGGATTTGAACCCGAGCCCACGGGGTGAGAAGCCAACATTCAAGCCACCGCACCAACTCGATCCCCTTATAGCTTCATTGAAGTCCATTCTCCCTCGCGTTGCCATCCTTGATGGACCACATGGACCTAACATCTAGATCCATGAGCCTCGGTACAATATCCATGGGAATTAGGGAACCTGGATAGCGTAGTGGTCTGCGCAGTGTTCCGGAAAGCCAAAGGACCATGGTTCGATTCCCAGTACAGAGAAATTTTTGCCATGGCAATTTCAGTAAACTACATCATATTCTCTACACTCCAGAGATGCATTCAGTGCCCAACGATTTATGTCTGAATCCGCCTCTGCAGAGTCAGGGATTGGAATGTCGACTTTTCCCACCCTTCTTCGATGCTTACATGGTGTGTGTGGTCCCGAAGGTCTTCATAAGTGGAGGCGGAGAGTTTCGAGGCGGGGAGCGTGGTGGAGGGGGCTCCTCTGTGGAGGATGAGGGGACGAATGTGAGTGGCGGAGGGTGCATGTTGTGAGAGACGGTGGAGCGGTTGGAGTGGTGGAGGCTGTTTGGCGGAAGGGAACGACGCGTGAGATGGATACGGTGCAAATTGAAATGTTTGGGAGTCGGTGAGTAAGAATGTGGGGTGAGTGGAAACGTTTTCATCCTGTTGGGTCTCTCCCTTTCAGAGGTAAATAAGATCAGAGAATTTATTGGATGAACACATTCCCATGCCGTCGGTGGCAAAAATTCTTTTCAAAGTGGCCTTTTTCACCTTGTAACCTCAGGAATTTTGGACGAAGATTTGGAACCCTAATTCCAGCCGGGCGACGGCGCTGGGAAAGGACTTGCTCTATGGGTAGCTTCTAACTTAGTTTTGATCGTTGTGTTACAATGGTTAAAATTAATCTATTAAGACGTCGACGTCAATGACTGTCATAATTAATTGGAAATCGACATGAGGTTTTGATTGTAATCAAGTCTTGCGAATGTCATGTTAAATCTGTTTATTTATTTGGAAGAATTTATCAATGTAGTGATTTTATTTAGGATTTTATGGCCTTATCTAACGTTTTTTTTTTTCGTTTTTCAACATGAATTCACACAGTACCTGACTTTAAGTAAATAAATTCCTTAAATGTAGCAATTATTAAAAGTACTTTTGAAAAGCCCACGATTTTAGTGATTAATTAAAGAAATTCTAAATATGCATTCTTGTATAAAAGCGTTTCAGGCTCGATTTTGTGGAAGTGCGATATATCCACGATAAAAGAACACAAATGGTAATTTCCACACTTAAATTCAAAACTCAGCAACCGACCATGGTTTCAACACATTGTGTCATATTCTAGGTGATACTTTTTGTATGTTTTCTGTTATCGACCTTCGTTCATTTGTTCACCCAAACTGTTTCCCCCTCCCACTCCCCTCAAACCAATTCCATACACCCCTACCTCCTACCTCGGCCTGGGTATAAATACTGAGAGAGTGTTGCTTGAATCATCTTGAAAATGACGCAATGTGTTGAAACTATGGTCGGTTGTTGAGTTTTGAATTAAAAGAGTGGAATTTATTTACCTTTATTAATACTTTTATCATGGATGCGTTTTTGTATTTGGTACAGATTCTGGATGCATTGCTTTCATACGAAGTGTAAGGGAAGTCATGCAGTCATTATCTTTCGATCTTTACGCATTCCGGAAAGGTTTATCGACCACTTGCGATTCCCAGCTCAAGATAGTTCTACTCCCACTGCGCCATTCAAAACAAGTGCTTTTTTCATGCTATGCTGGGAATGTTTTGCATTCAACGATCGTTGCTATTAAAAATCAACACAGGCGCACACAAAATGATGAATATTCACCGCTTATACTCAAAAAAGTAATGTTTTTCCAAGCCTTTGGATCGCACCGCAGCGCATGTTTCACGTAGCAAACATGATGATACTTAAATTACAACGTTTATTAGCTCATAGGTGAATATGTAGAGTAGCGGCACGGCTACGTCTTATTTTGACCACGATTCCGAGTAAGCAACGAATTTCAACCTAATATTGAGTCAAAGCGATATTTAAGACAAAGGGGAAATAAAACTTTTAGAAACAGAGTGTACTCCACGGCCCAATATTGCCATGAGAGCCTGTTAAAAAAAACTCATATTTTTATGCTTCATTTCCAGAAATTTAAATATGGAAAGCCATAATTTCCTTATTTACAGTCGATCAGAGGAGCATTTTTAGAAATTTTGATGAAAATTAAAGTCCTTTAGTTTCTTGGTGGAACTTCAAGAAGTAAAACTCCCTATCAACCGGGCATATTTTGAATTTTTCGCGACGAATAATTATATGAATAAATAAGAAAATTATAAGGTTTAAGTTTTAAGAGTACGTAGGTTACACTTTTGTTTACATTTGCCTGTTTCAAATACATTAAAATTTTACATAAAACAATTTCAGTAAGAAAAGCATGAAAAATAATTTCATATTTCCTGTAATGGCAAATGTTGAAATGGGTTTACTCAGCGTACTCTAAGAGTCACAAGAAATTTGCTTTCGTTAAACGTTAGAGTAAACGAAACCAAAAAAGACCGGTTGAGCGGGAGTCAGCGCGGAGTTAACGCAACTCATAACTTGAACACAATGCAAAGAAGGTATTTATGCCAAGGATGACATTAACCATTAAAAAAATCATTTATCCCAGCTGGAATTCGAACCCGGGCCTCCCGATTTCTGGCCAGGTAGGTACATAGCCGATGTTAGCTATGTTCACTGAGGTTGGAATCCGTCGTGAAAAAATTATTTGGCTTAAACGGGATGCGAACCTGGTATTCCCGATAGCCGGTCAGGATGTATCAGTTACTCCACAGCAACACCTTCTGCCGAGGCGACTCTCAGGCCGGGTTTTTCCTAATTAAGTGTTGACATCACTGCTTGAGACGTCAACTTAATTAGACGATAACTGGATTAACATGAATATTGCACGGATGTCATATGTTAACGCCGACAATTTTGTGTGTAAGTTCTTGGGATATTGATTGCTGCAGCAGCAATGCTGCTACGGACTTACATTTCTTGGTAATAGGGTAGTTTCCTTCATCAAAGAAAAGGAAAGGTATTGATTGCGATTCGTTACCCACCAATAGTGTATTCATAATATAAAAATTATTTGGTTCTAGAAATACCGGTTTAGACGAATGGCAATTGTCAATTTTAACCTCATTTGAAAATGGCCAGATTGGCGCCGATGCGATTCCACTCCACGTGACGTCACAGGGACCTAGTTTCTACACGAGAGGATAGGAGTTTTACATCGTCTGAGGTTACCAATGCATGCATGAGGCACAGAGCTCAGGGAAACATGTGTTAATAATCACCTATTAAAACTGGCTAAGGTCGGAAAGTTTTCTTCGTTTGATAAGGTATTAATAATCCTTATTTAAGCCAAGCGCTACCAGGTAGCATGGCACTCAGCCACCTGCTAGCATCCTGCGTCGTATCAGCGCTCAAAGCCTCGCCCAAAGGTCACCTCACTTGCGGCAGCGGGAACCAGTACGACGTCACACAGAGTTTACCTAGCATTCATACTTAGCCGCCGCGTTTTCGCGCGCTTGAAAATTTTCACTTTTCATTTAATCGCGAAAAATAGATATCGTCATTTAAAAATCTATTATCGTGAAATACGTACTCCAGGAGTAATAATCTTTCGATTCAGGCAATAAAAAAATAATAGGAAACCACCCTATTTTTCTATTTACGTGTGGAGTCATGCTGGAAGTTAACGGAGCTGCGGGGATGCAGGGAGAATGTGTTGAGTCAAGTTGGGTGCAAAATGAGAGGTCAGTGTGTTGGAGAGGGTGGTTCCCGAAATGCGTGGGCGGGGTCCATCCTCCGCTGCCAATGGGCGGAGTCGAGCGTTTTGTGTCCGTGTCGGCGAAGGGCCAAGGGGAGCAATATGAGGAGGAAGACGTGCATGTGACATTCGAATGTTTTCCAACACGAAAGCGGCTTCTTTTTTGAGCTCGCTCCGAGAATGCCGCGCTGAAAAATGACTCGGGATGGTTTCGGGTCGCCGGCCCGTCGACGACGTCGTCGGCGCGTCTTTCTAGTCGGATGCAGGATAGATGAGGCGTGGGGGGAGGAGGGCGTTTGCTTGCAAGAGTCTCCCGCGCGACGGGCAAAACGTCAAGAGGCGCTTTCTTCCATTCCTTCCGAAATGTGTTCTCCTTTCTCCTGCTCCCATACATCCAGGGCGCGCAAAAGAAGAAGCACGGCAGAGAGAGAGGAAATGGCTCACAATGGTTGGGACACTCACTGCTCCCACCAGAGAAGGATTTGTGGCGGCTCGTTAAGAGGCGATTTATTTCTTTCGACACGGAGAAAGAATGAGTTTGGTGCCCCTCGGTTTTTTTTCTTTCCTTTAAGGAGAGGGAGAAAGACGTCGTTCTCCTCCTCAAACCCTGAACCCTCCCACAATCTCCCGCTTTGCGGTGAAGGTGACTCTCTGATGTCTCACTTTTGAGGGACGTGGGCGGTCTGTATGAGGGAAAAAAGTTCATGTTTTCAAAATTTTCAACCTCTGCTCTTCCCTGAAAATGAATCAAAGGTATTGGCCAAATACACGAGGATGTGCGGTACGTCCCTAGAGGTGGAAACCTGTATAGGTTAACGGTGACACAGACACCCAGAGCTGGACCAGTGGAATAATAATAATTTTTATTATTTTATTTTTGTGCGCCCTTAGCCAATGAGAAAATAATTGAACATAACTCTTAACAATTGAAAATCGAGCGAGATATAAAAACGATTGAACAGAATACAATCCAAACAAATGCACTCTGCTAGGACCGACGATACAATTGAGTCTATGCAATGTAACAATTATTAGTCTCGTCAAATTAGCCCAAAAACTAGGGGTACCCTTACATGAATTCCCCACAAGCTGAAAATTTACAGGAAAGTTACTGATACCACTCTGATGAAATCCTGAAAACTCCCCATCTATCCCGTGAGTGCACAAAAATTATTCGAGGTGAAAGGTAACAAAAATGTTTTTTTTTGCATTTTTTGGCCAGAAGGTTATTTTTACGATAAAATTTCCTCCGACCAAAATTTTAGATCAGGACATCATCTACAAAATTGTAATGTACTTTTTCTCTAAGATTTACAATTTCAGAGAAAAAGCCATTCGAAAGTTAGCTGGAGTTGTCCAATAACGTTCGGAAAGCGCAACAATATAGTCATGCACATCACGGAGAACGCAGCTCCAGCTAACTTTCGAATGGCTTTTTCTTAGAAATGGTAAATCTTAGAGAAAGAATCATGCAAACAAAATTGTAGATAATTTCCTGCTCTACAATATCGGTCTGAGAAATTTTTATCGTAAAACTAAACGTTCGGCCAAAAAATGCAAAACACCCATTTTATGACCTTTGATCTTGAATAAAATTTTTTGCACTCACGGGATACTTGGGAACTTCTCAGGAATTATTAGAGTGGTATTTTTAGCGTTCCTGTAAATTTTTAGCTTGTTGGGAATGTAATCAAGGGCCAATGTCTATTTTGACCGGGCTAAATTTCATTATGACACAATCCTTTGCGAACATTATGCAAGCACAATTCAACACAAATTACTCATCCCACATCGGTATTTCAGTAACTCGGGGGTTGCCAGTCCTTCGTTTTTACGTCGTGCGGAGAAAAGAAAAGCAAAGTATTCAATTCCAAAGAACATATAATCTAAGTTAGAAACACTTGTGTGAAGCGAGAATATACGAGGGACGTTTTTTTTTCAAACTCCGATCGCTCAGCAAAAACACCGTACAAGCGAAAGGCGGGTACTGCGCGCATAGGGCGACTACGCGTTCTCCGTACCACACGCTCAAGCCATTTCTGTCCGTAAGTTGTTAGTTTAAGGGTAGTGGAAATCTCATCAACAACACTGCCTCAATTGATTCTACCTCCAAGTGTGCACTGCGGAGACACAGCCAGAAAACTCGCCGAATGCCTTCAGTATTGACATGTCATAGGGAATATTAAATGCACAGCGGCTAGAATGCGAAACAAAGTGAAAAATTACGTCAATTCCCATTCAAAGCAAAAGAAGAGACTTGCTGGCTTCTGAAAGTGTTCTGCTCCATGACAACGCCCGTCATCTCAGCGCTGATTCAGCCCACCTGCTCCTTGAGCAATTTCAATGGGACATTTCGATCACCCGCCGTGCAATGCCGATCTATTGACTATAAGTGACTTCCATCTTTACGCTGAAATGTAGATGTGGCTAGATGGCAAGCGTTTTCGAACGGGTGATGAGCTTCAGGTCAATTGCAAATTTCATTGGAAGTCATTGGCGGCAACATTAGGTATATAAAGAAGGTATAGAAAAGCATGTCCACAGGCACGACCAATCCCTCAATCGCCTAGGCGATTATGTCGAAAGGACACCACAATTGTGCTCAATATTTACCAATTAAATAATTTTAATCAATTTTTTTGTCTTCTATTCATAGCCCATCGGAGCTTGAAAAAAGCGTACCTCGTCCATTGAATGAGGCCAAAGATGACGAAGAGAAGAACAGAATAAAAAAAATAGTTCTTACGTGGAATATAATGGCAACTGGAGTTAGCAAATACCTAGAGAGAAAGGGAACACAGTTAAGTTGGAATTGTGCAAGGCGAGGTAGAAAAATCAGGTACAGATAGAAAGACAATTATTGGGTATTTTACGAAAGGAAAGAAGAGCGTCAACGTGTGAAAGTGATTGTTTTAAAAGTAAGGCTTTGAAAAAGGGTACTTAATGGCAAACAGGCAATTGGCAGAATATTACTTGCTGAAATTTGCGCCATGAATCTTTTAGCAAGTACTCCACCTATCCCTTTGCAAGTTTACTTTAATTGCAACTTTAGTTTTTATGACAGTGGTTTATTGAAATCTGCCTATCAAAGGGAGAGTTCTCTATCTCTCCTACTTTTTTCACTTCGTAAATTAGAAAATTCAATGAAAGCTTTAATGGATAAAATTAGTAATGAAAGGTGGCTTATGTAAAGAAATAAGCAATCCCACTTAAAGGTTTTTTTGCCATTATGCATTACATCGCATCGGACTATTGCATAGCGCATTTGCGTGGTCAATATTTGAGAGCTCTTAATAGTTTCAGTACATTCTAAGGAAATTATGAATTTGTGCAGCCATTTGAAACATATTTCTATTTTCGCTGATGCTTGAGAGGCGAAGACTTAGAACCAACGATTTCTCACCTATTACAACATACGTTCCGACAGTTTTTGGCCAAAAAAGATGGATACTACATAATAGCTGCAAAGACCAGTTATTTATTCTTTAAATGAAAACAAAATTAAATTTTCATTAAATACAATTATATTTATATTTTAAATAGTCTCACTAAGGAATATACAAACGCAAGAAAGAGATTTTTCACCAACCCTTACGATTGTTTGCGAACCCATAGGTTTTTAAACGAGTCATCATCATTAGTCAACAATCCTGAGATTGGTTTAAAGCAACTCTTCATTCCTCCCTCCTACCCGTAGCCTTTGCATGGCAACGTATTTCTTTTCTTTTACATGCTTTATTACCTGTCTCATGTAACTCATTCGTGGCCGTCCCTTGCCCTTCTTCCCTTCCACCTGTCCTTCTACGATTGTTTTCATCTGGTCATCATGCCTCATAATCTGGCCGACTAAGTCATCCCGTCTTCTCTTTACGGTTTTTAGAAGACCAATTTTCACCGATTTTTCACAGTACCTCGTCATCGTATCTCATTCTGTCGATCCGTTTCATTCTCCATCATTCTTCTACATCACCACATTTCGAATGCTTCCGCTCTTGACCTCTCTGATGCCTTCAACGCCCAAGCCTCGATCCCATAAGATACATGCTCTATACTTGGGACCTGATGAATTGTTTCCTAACTTCTATGCTTTCATTTCCAGCTGGAAGTAGATTACTCTTTTTGTAGAAAGCCCTTCTCGCCTGTGCTATTCTACTGACTACTTCTTTCTTGCTTCGTCCATAGTTTTGTAATTCGGCTTCTTGTTAAAAAAAACTCTTTCACGTCTTTAAACTTTTGTTTTCCTACTGTGACTTTTGTCCTGCCCACCTCCTCTTTTACCGCATACCTACTAATATCTTAGTCTTCTGAAACGTCGGCTCTGACTGAACTGCTCAGCTGTCGGGAATCCCGTGAAGAATTCATCCACATCGTGCGCCAGGAAATCACCAAGTCTCATATCTTAATCTTCCGTTTGTTGTTTTTCAGCTGATATCCGGCCATGATCCATTCCAAATTGTTAAAGTCTTCTTGAAGACTTTCCCTGTCCCTGCAATGAATGCTATGTCATCTGCTCAATTCAAAGCCATACTCAAACAAAATAAATCTATTGGGTGCATCTTTTCTTGATTATCAGTCTTATTTGGTAAGTAATTACACTATGGTTTAGAAATTTAAGGGGTTTACGTAGTAGACGCTTACAATAAATGTTTCAAATATGATGATTTTACTCCAGATGAAGTAAAGTTAGTAAAAGAGATTTGAAATAGTGAACTCATGACAAAGGACTCCTACATAATGTCACAAAAATTTCAAGCTAACGGCCTAAATTTAAGATGACAAAAAACAAATACGAAAGGAAATTAAACTAGTCTCTTAAGTGATTCATCATTTGTTAAATCTAGACGCAATCATGTAGAAATTTTCAGGGAAAATAAGGTAAGCATTTTACACTGTTTGCCTTCTGGAAAAAAGGATAAATATTTATCAGAAGTAGAACACATTATGTGAGACACAGGCACATGTTGAAAAGGGTTAAACGCATTTCCTCAAAAACTTTCAAGACGGTAGTCTAAATTTTAAACGAGAAATACGTAACAAAAAAGGTAAAATGCGTTCGGTCGAGCGGTAGCGATGCATCCTCTTGTGTAGGTCGACTCCCACGCTCTCCAGACCGCTGGCAAAGAAAGCGGGCCTCCCCTTCAACCCCCTCACCCCCACAGGCGCACCCTTAACTACCTTTCTCTCTTTCCTTTCTTATGCGAGTCAGCCACCGCTTGTCTTTATCAGCACCGAGTAAAAGGCCGACGGGGCCATTAACATTTTTCTTCCCATAGGACAGAGCATTCTGCCTTCGCTAGCTGCAACTTAGGGGCCTGACTGTGCCCCTCCAAACCCCATTCGAAGGGACCCTTCGCTCTTCCAAGAACCACCCCGAAGAGGAAGACACAGGAGGGTGAGTGAGCGCAAGACGGTGGCACTCGGGGGGTGGCTTGTTCCCTTTCGACGCACAAGTGGTCGATTACGCGCGGCCGTAAAAACATTAGCGGCGTCACACTCACCGCACCCCCCTCCCTCTCTGTAACGCTCTTTGCCGTCAACCGCACCATCATCTCGGGAGCGGCTCTCTGTGGGACGGGAAGCCGTTTCCGGATCGCACTTCCCAACCTCCCCCCGGCACACCACAATGGGAATTCCCGGTAGCTCTCCCTTTCACGCCCCGTTTACATTAAAGGCACTCACCACGGCTCCATAATGGCTAATTTGGCGGGTGTTGCTAACGTAGATTCACGCGACCTTCTCGGAATTCTCTTGCGCACACATTGAAAGGCAAATCTTCGCCCCGACTTGAACCTACTTCGTAAAAGTAAAGAGAATATCAGCATAAGATTCATCTTAGCCTCCATATTTCAGTGTGATAATACCTGTTTGAGAAGAGAGCAACTAGCAAGCATTCAAGGGGAATGGTACATTTGATATGATTGGTTTGGAAGCCAAGGGGTACAAGTTATTACAAGGTACAACTTTTCTATGCAGAGTTAGGTACAGATTTTAGGTATAGAAAAAAACGAGATCAAAGAGATGTTTAGTAGTGCATTTGATTTTCCACTCGATGTCAGCACAGGACAGAGACTCACTCGTATCCCACGGTAACCAAGTTTTTGTGTATTTCTTCTAACAGTTAACTTTACCTACCTCTGTTGAGAAAAAGAAATCAGTTGTGCCCCTTGGCGTCTCACCCCCTCATATGTAGTCTTTAAGATGCGATTGAAGAGAAGGGGCAATAGTTTGGGTTGAAGAGGATGCCGCCAAGCCCGATTCCCCCCCACGCTCCCCAGAATGGGAAGTTCCGGTAGCTCCCTTCTCACGCCCCGTTCGCATTAGGCACACAAATAGTTCCATAGTGGGTAATTTGACGGGTGCTACTAACTTCGATTCGTGTGAGGGTGGCATTTATTTATTTATTACCTATTGCTACAAGTAGGCTATTGCCTGGCATGAGATTATAATAAATGGATGTGAAGTTCTAGGGACAAAGTGAAGAGACAGAAAATACACCTTTAGTATATAAAATACATTAATTCATTAAACGAAACAACTAACAAATGAAGATTGAAAAAATAACCCAATCTCCAACTCTCCCTAATAAATCACAATTACATCAACCAATAATTCTCTTAAAAAATTTGGCATTTGCGAGGAAGATCTTAAAAATATCTTCAAGTAGGTCGTTTCACTCCTCCATTCCTCAATGTAAGGTGGAATTTCTCAAAATGTCCGTTTTCTGCTTCTTGAACTTAATTTTGAATTTATGATCGTTCCTTCCTATGCAGCAGGGTGAGTCTAGTTTTTGACCTATTTCCTTCCAACCCCGCTCTTTTATAGAGGATTTATAGACCCCACGTAGCCTATTTATGGCCCTTCTTACGTTTAATGGTTTTAATAATTAACGCAACCTTCCCGGAATTTTCTAGCGGACACATTGAAAGGCAAAATTTCGAGACAACTTCAACCTTCTCCGGCAAATTGGTGGCGGTAACATAAAGTCCACGTCTGCCAAACCGATGGTCGCAGGTTCGAGTCCCAGCTTGTTAGGTTGTCCCTGATCAGTGCACTGCTCTCCACGATAGTCCAAAGTTGTTGATTGTTAGATTCCGTCGCTGTAAAGGCATTGAATACGCTGTGTATGGGGCGACGGAGATAAAAAAATTAATAAGAATGTAATTTTCGTTACAATGCTCCCTCGCATTCATATTTCAAGGTGACGGTACAATATTCATAAAGGGAGTAACAAGCAAACATTCAAGGAGAAGGTTATATTTGATATGGGGTCCTTAAGATGCAATTGACGAGACAGGGCGCTACTTGAGGGCGAAGAGGAAGCACCCTTCCCCATTCTCGTCCCCGACCTTCCCCGCTCACCACAATGGGAATTCCCGGTAACTCACTTTTCACGCCGTTTCCATGACACTATTGTCCCATGATGTCTAATTTGGTGGGTGTAACTAACCTACAGTCACATGAACTTCCCGGAATAGTCATAGGGCCATAGGGCAGTCCTCATGCTTCAAACCTTCTTCTGCTATGTTGCGTGAAAAGCAGTTAAATGTTCGTAACAGGGTTTCTTTATATTCATATTCTAAAGTCGCAGTGCCAGCAGATGAATGGAGCAACGCGTCAACGTTGAAGAAGATGGTTCGCGCGATCTTAAAAGAGCACACAAACTTTTGTAATATAAATGGGCTTCCCACCTTATATTTTTTCGAAACTACAATTTTAGCAAAAACGATCAACTATTGTTTTATTTTTGTTGAAACTTCGACTTGATAATATACGATGCACTTAAAAAAAGGTTTACATATTTAAGGGGTTTATAAAGCACTCTTAAAATTGCATTTCGAATATGACAATTTTACAACATATGAAATAATGAAGCAACATTTTTGCGTTTGAGACAGTCAATTTATGATAAAAGATTACTATATATTATAATTAAAATTTCAAGAGAAGAGCCGAAAATTTAACACAATAAACATGCAATACGAAAGGAAATGAAACGAGTCTTTTAAGTTACGTATTAATCGTTTAGCTCTGTCGCTATTAATTAGAAATTGCCACGGTTAATGAAAGTACATATTTTACAACATTTGCTTACATATATTAAAATTGCATTCATGCACCTTTTCGAAGGTAGAATATTTCTATTTGAGATACAGACACATATTGATAAAGGTTTACCTCGTAAAATTTAATGATTTTAAGACGGCCACCTTCGTTTTAAATGAGAAATACGAAATATCTCTCTCTCGTAAAACTTACATTGACCCAGGTTTCTCGGGCAGCCGTCTTTCTCAAGGTGTCCAAAGGTATCTCATTGATAAGAATTACTGAAGAAATTATTGGAGAAGCGGGATGATAGCATTGGGTCAAGAGGGATGATTGCTTCAATAGCACTCATCGGTCCCCACCCTGTCCCTGTTGCTTCCTATACTCTACGTTTCCATTCAAAGATGTCTGTGTCCATGGTGACTTATTCTGGCTAGTAAAACTATTTTACGTTCGTGTAACCTCCCCGATATCGTCTCCAAAAAACAATCGATTCCTAAAGCCAAATGTATCTTTCTTAAATCTCACAGAAATTTACATATAAGAACGACGGAATGTCGCTTTTCAAGACGTTGAACATTCAGTACCCCTCATGCTTTATGCTCAGATACTTCCATGGTAGTCTGCGAAATTCAAATTTATGAATACCCTGAAAACTACTTCCAAGTACGTCCCTTTACTTAATTCTTCTGATCATGCTCTATTGACAGATGCCCGAAATATGAAAGGGCTTTCCAGCTTAAAGAATTTTTTCGAAGCTTCAATTACAGCAAAACAACCAACTCTTGTTTTTATTCAAATTTCAGCTCGAAAATATATCATACACATAACGTGGAAAGCCCCGGATGACGGTCACAACAGAATAATACGAAACATTGAAGTTACATAATTCGTAGTTAGCAAGATAGAAATTAAGGTTTTATTTTTATAAAAGCAAAGAAAACAAACAACAAACATTTTGACACAAGACAAATTGAGGGTCCGTCATGTTGCCATAGTCGCGGAAAAGGAGAATATACTGAGGTAATAGGTTATTTTCCTAGAATGGGGTTTCCTTTTATTTTTTTATTGCCTAAATCGAAAGATTATTACTCCTGGAGTACGCATTTCAAACTTTAAGATTTTTAAAGGACGATATCTATTTTTCGCGATTAAATGAAAAGAGAAAGTTTCCAAGCGCGCGAAAACGCGACGGCAGAGTACGAATGCCGGGAAAAGCCCGTGTGACGTCATTCTGGTTCCCGCTGCCGCAAAGTGAGGTGACCTTGGGGCGAGGACATGTGCGCCGCTAGGCGCAGGCTGCTGATGCAGGCTGCTTGAAGGTAGCAGAGTACCCTGCTAGTAGGTAGCGCGTGGCGTAATTATGGATTATTTATACCTTATCAAACGAAGGAAACTTTCCGATCATAGGCAGTTTTAATAGGTGATTATTAAGACATGTTTACCTGAGCTCTGTTCCTCATGCATGCATTTGGTAATCTCAGACGATGTATAACTCCTATCTACTCGTATAGAAACTAGGTCCCTGTGACGTCACGTGGAGTGGCATCGCATCGGCGCCAATCTGGCCTTTTTCAAATGCGGTTAAAATTGACCATTGCCATTCGCCAAAACTGGGAATTCTAAAACCAAATAATTTGTATATTATGAATACACTAATGGTGGGTAGCGAATCGCAATCAATGCCTTTCGTTTTCTTTGATGAAGGAAACTACCCCATTAATTTTTGTTCCTTGAAAGATATTGTCGGGGCCACAGGGCACTCAACCGGCCACTCCCAATGCAGCTACACCACTGCCCTTTACCACTCCAGGCCTCTTGAGTCCAAAGCCCCACCCATTCCCTTTCAAACCCGCTGACCGCATTGACAATCACCGGTAGCTAGCTTCCTTTCACGGCCCGTTTGCATTACACCATGGTTCCATAATGGATAATTTGGCGGGTGTAACTAACCTCATTTCACGCAACATTCCCGGAATTTTCTTGAGGCAGCATTACACAGGATCCGGCAAAAGACGCACTAAAATAATTTTTTCGGCATTCTTGAAACTCGCTTTGGCTGTGTAAGCTAAGCAGTAATACGTCTGGGGCTTCTTGCTCTCTTCCTTATGAAAAAATTTATATCTTATATACATTGAGTCATTGCAGAGTTTTTTATAGCGCTATTCTATTTCTTATCGTGCCCTTTTCCGCTTTTTTCGAAAACTACGTAATTTACATTTATTTTTGAATTAACGTCGCTAATTATATTGTGAAAATAACTTCATACTATAATAATATAGACATCATATTGCCTGAAAATCTAGCTACCAACCTTTAAGTGATGTTGATGATTTCTATAGGAGAAAGTGAAGAGGAGTCATTTTTTCGCAAAAATTCCCATAAAAGTTGAGTTATAAAAGAGTAACGTCGATTTTTGCGCGAATATGTAAGTTGACGACAAGAAAGTACAGTATCGTAAAGATACTAGCAAATAAATAACCTCAAGTTTCTCCAAGTAAGCGAATGACAAAGCATCGTCAAGCAAGTCCCGAAACCTTCCCCGCTTCATCATCGTGAATATTCGTCAACTTCCTATCAAGATTCTTTCAAGAATCAACTTTCAAAGTTTGTTCAAGGGCCCCATAGGCTTTTGATACTATATAAGGACAGTCAATTATACCATATCAATACAATACAATCAGTTCGGAAGTAAATGCAGAAAAAGTACCATTTAGGTCCCGCTAAGACCAAGCGACTTGTTAGCAGGTGTCCTCTTTGAAAATTAATTTGTTTTTCTGAGTAGCTTTTGGATAAAACTTCGCTCGTACAGATTTAGGTACCAGATGACATTATTTATGAGAATCTAACCACTATATGCTTACTTTCGCCCACGATATGCGCAATTCTCGTGAAGTTTTGTGAAGCAAAGTTGGCGTTACGTTTGAAGTCATTCAAAGCAGCTTTAATTTAATTAACAGTAAGTATAAATTATGTGAAAACTATGGCATATATTTTGGCTTGGCATTACTGATATAAAATCAAGTGATTTTGGCGTGACTTGGTGGAACGATGACAAAACAAACAAAGTTTGTCGTGAGAATGACGCTCTAGCCGTCGAAACCAGTCGACAGCAAATAAATGTTTGTGGTAAAGTACTGGGTTATTTGCTTCACTATGAATTACTGATATAATTCCAGCAAAAAATTGGAGTGAAACAACGATAAAATAAGCGTATCTTACTTCATCAGAAGATACAATATTGAATTTCATCGCATTCACAATGTTTAAAATCAGATCTGATGCTTTCCCGGCGAATGCATTCGAAAAAGGGTATTCCGGCTTCCAGCTGGATGGTCTCCCTCCATTCTGCCGACGTTTCGGAACACCAGTCGGGTTCCATCCTCAGGGCTAAAGAGGATGAAACCCGAAACGTCGGCAGAATGAAGCAAGACCACCCGGCTGGAAGCCCGAATAGCCTTTTTCGAATGTTTTAAGTCATTTAATGTGAGTCGTGGCCACATATAAGGAGAGAGAATTTAAAAATTATAAACGGAATGGATTATTGATCCTGTTCATGATAAAAACCGATAACAAAATGCGCCGACGAATAAGTTAGTCGTTAATATTCAAACGTTGCCATACAGAGTGTCCTTATAGATAGAGGTAGCAAGCGACCAACTGCGATGGCAGAAGATTGTATCTGATGAGGTTCCTCAAGACCAAAATGACAATTCATGAAATTACGGTCTTTACAGAGCGTATGCAAATAGGAAATCGTGGTAAGTACCTCCATTCATTTTCTTCCTACAAAGCCGTGAATTTAAACAGAGAAATGCGATGAAATTCTGTTTCTGAGCGAATATTGAAATAATTATATTTATTTATTTTCGCCACCCCGAAAACAGCGAATTCAAGGCCTTTATAATGGCTCCATCCAACGAATAATAACGTCGGAAGATCACAAACACCCATTTCATGCACAGAGGCAACCTACTCATGCGGGACTCGAACCCACGACCATCGGTTTGACAGACGAAAACTTTACACCACCGCCATCGAAGCCACCTATTCTAGTCAATATTTATGCCAAAAAATGTTCGTACCATCAGTCAATACAGAAAAAAACGAGCTATAATTTGATGTATTTCATTTTGAAATCACATGCGAGATCTTTGAGATATTGGTGTTCAAAATCGGGTGACATAATCTTTAGAATGGTAAGGTAGTCGTGGGTGAAGAGGGAAGAGAGCTTCCGTAGACCTCACTGACTCCCACCCCCATTCCTTCGCACCCCCGCTGACCGCACCGACAATTCCCGGTAGCTCCCTTACACGCCCCGTTTACATTAGGGAGGTAGGTACACTAGGTACGCTTCCGAAATGGCTAATTTGGCGGCCGTAACTAACCTCCGCTCACGCGACCTTCCCGGAATCTCCTTAGACACGCTGCTCCTGACTTCTGGCGAAGAGTTGGAAACGGAGCGCAATTGAAAATTCTTAGTATTTGAATAGAAACTATTTTTCGGGGAGTTAAACTTCTTGGTATGGTATGGTACTGTATTTGGAGGAGAAGACAGACAGCCGAAGTAATTTGCGCCTTGAGGGAAGGGTAGAGGAGGTAGTGTGGAGAGAAACCCGGCGTCGGCATCAGCCTGCTCATTACGAAAGGTGTCAAGCAAAGCAAAAAAGCAAGATGTCAAGGGTGGCTTTACCTCTCATCCGACGGACGGAGTTTTATACTTGAAGCGTAATCCACTCCAGGGGCGGATCAAGGATTTCTTTCTGGGGGGGGGGGGGAGGAGCACAAGCAAGGCTGCATCCAAGATTTTGTTCTGGGGGGCACAAGGATACCCCGAAATACAAAACGAACACAATGATAACGGGACCGTATTAAAATTCTTGCATATTTTTTTAGGGTCTGGGGGGGGGGCACGTGCCCCCGTGCCCCCCCCCCCCCGATGATCAACTCCACACCAGTGGCGTAATTAGGAATATTCCTTGGGGGGGATGGGAGGGCCCGGGGGCGACCCTCCCTCGAGGAGTCCGGGAAATATTTTGCAAAATTACATGCCTAAAAATACCTTGTACACGATTTTGACTCTTAACATTTAATTTTGAGAAGATGCAGCTATTGAATGTCAAAACAAGACATTAGTTTAAAATATATTTTTAATTTCTCCGAGGCTTTGGGGGGGGGGGGGGGGGGGATCTATACCCATCACCCCCCCCCCCCCCCTAGTTACACCACTGCTCCACACTCAAGAAGAAACGGGATTGTCTCAAGAAAATTCTCGGCCACCGCCAGGATTTGAACCCGAACCCACGCGGCGTGAAGCCAACACACTGAGCACTCACCAGCCTGGTCGCCTATAAGCTTGTTTGCTGGGAAATTTTATTGCAAGAAAGGAAGGCAGAAATAATATTAAGATCCCCATCCACATTAACATTACCTATCCTAATTGAAATACTAGAGGGGAAACTTAAATTCGCGATAGAAAGTTGTGCGGAATCGTAGGAGGAGGAAATAAGAGTGTCATGATCAGAATGAAGAGTGAAGGCCTCATGACGAACTTATGAAATAATCATAACGCAGAAATAGGGAAATAATAGGGTGGTTTCCTATTATTTTTTATTGCCTAAATCGAAGGATTATTACTCCTGGAGTGCGCATTTCACGCTTTTAGATTTTTAAATGACGATATCTATTTTTCACGATTAATTGAAAAGTGAAAATTTTCAAGCGCGTGAAAACGCGACGGCTAAGTAGGAATGATGGGAAAAATCCGTGTGACGTATTTCTGGTACCAGCTGGGGGATTTCATCTCAAATCAGGCAGAGGGGTGTCAGGTGACCATCAACGATTTCTCTGAAATTTATATATGTGAAAGCAGTATCCTTATGATGAATAACGATGACTTTATCTCTGCTCAGAACTGAACCGTCTTAAAGTTACCGCCCCTTGAACATTGCAGTGTCAGGCCTCAGAGTAAAAAATGAAAAATCACATAAATGCTGATTACTAAGGAACCATGGCCCATAAAGCAGTGGTTATTGTTTTATTTTGAAGAGAATTCATTTATGCACATTATGGCATATGTTCTGCTTTCAATTAAAATAATAAAAAAAGGTAGTATTTTTATACTTTTTAGACAACTAAAGCTCGCTCTGTAATCCACACAATCAAACAGGCTGTGACACTAACAAATTCAGATATAATGACATATGTACAGTACTCAAAATCTCACCATGAATGACTTCATTGTGTGTTTCCGAAAAACCTGGTCAATTTCAAAAATCACTGAAGTGTCTTTAGAAGAGAATTACATTAGTGTCTCATTTATGCATCCACATGGTGCATCGAAATGTTCCACATGGCCCAAAGTAGAAGAAAGACTTATGTGAAGTGCCATTGAAAAATACTCTGTGCAAATTGCGACTCATTCACAGTTTCCAGCCAGTAGCAGTGGGTGCTTGCACACATTGGATGCCATGGAAGTAAACAAGATTGAACTTGCTTTCAGTCAATAGATGTAACCAATCATTCAGATATGAACTTTTCACTGTTATGAATGCTAAGTAGAATGAAACGGCATATTTCCCCCCTTGAATGTGTGCAATCTTGGTGTAAAAGAGTCGAAAACATGCCTAACTTTGACATGCCTTAAAACAAAAAGCATAAAAATACTACCTTTTTTTATTATTTTAATTGAAAGCAGAACATTTAAACTACCCGCTGAGAAATTTTAAAGAAAATAAAAGGAGGCCTTTTTTAGTAATAAATTGTTAAATAATGACTAATTTTTATTGTTTCGACAAGTCCTATTTGTTTATTATTGCTTCAAATGACTTGCAAGTTATGCCATAATGTGCATAAATGAATTTTCTTCAAAATAAAACAATAACCATTGCTTTATGGGCCATGGTTCCTTAGTAATCAGCATTTATTTGATTTTTCATTTTTTACTCTGAGGCCTGACACTGCAATGTTCAAGGGGCGGTAACTTTAAGACGGCTCAGTTCTGAGCAGAGATAAAGTCATCTTTATTCATCATAAGGATACTGCTTTCACGTATATAAATTTCAGAGAAATCGGTGAGGGTCACCTGACATGATTTTGCACTATCTGCCTGATTTGAGGTGAGCTGTCGGCGTGTGAGGTGACCTTGGGGCGAGGCTTGAGCGCTGATACGACGCAGGCTGCTAGCAGGTAGCGCTTGGCTTAAATATGGATTATTATTCCCTTATCAAACGAAGGAAACTTTCCGAACTTAGGTATTTTTAATGTGTGATTATTAAGAGATGTTTCCCTGAGCTCTGTGCCTCATGCATGCATTAGTAATCTCAGACCATGTAAAACTCCTGTCTACTCGTATAGAAACTAGGTCCCTGTGACGTCACGTGGAGTGGAATCGCATGGGCGCTAATCTGGCCTTTTTCAAATGGGGTTAAAATTGACCGTAGCCATTCGCCTAAACTGGGATTTCTAAAACCAAATAATTTGTATATTATGAATACACTAATGGTGGGTAACGAATCGCATTAAATGCCTTTCGTTTTCTTTGATGAAGGAAACTACCCTATTGGGTATTGTTTGAAATTTTATACATTCAAATTAATAGTGCCTATTAAATAAAAAAACTTTGTAAATTTTACGTAAGGAAATGAACTTTTAATAACAACCAGTTTCGTTGCTGTGCGACATCGTCAGGTTTAAATACAGGATGCAGGGAGAGTATGAACTTACATACATTGAGTCAGTAGGGGTAGCCAAGTCATCACACTCTCTCTATATCCTGTATTTGAACCAGACGTTGTCGTACTTTTACTGCGACGAAACTGGTTGTTATTAATAATTCATTTATGTGAAATTTACAAAGTTTTTTATTCAACACGAAGCAATTTCACCAAGACATGCCGGAAACCATCAATTTTAATAGTACCTGAACGATTTAATTAGATTTGTGGGATTCCCCACAGTAACTACCACAAGTGAGACCGTGTGTATAACTCTACATATATTTTAGGCCGTAATCAGTGTATACTGGGGACTACAACGGATCATGTGACATGCCATTTTTTTCCTCGTCCACTCTTCCCAAAGTCTCCTGTTCCGTAGAAACACCCGATATCCCCGCAGGTGTTTCTGGTAAGTCGATACCCCAATTCATTCCTAGAGAAAAAATATCAGATTACAATGTTTGGCTATAGTTACACATCTCACTCGTCTGAGTCTTTGACTAATTGTAAGGGGTATCTATTACCGTGGGACTAATGGCCACGGACTTGAATCAGGGAAGTAAGCGGTATAGGAGGGGGAAGTTGCGCGCGCACAGCACAACTACTCTCTAATTTTCCTCACGCAGATCGCGAAATCGAAAGTAGTTCATTGAATGCTGGTTTGATTAGTGAGAGAGTTTCATCCTTTTTAAAATATTAATATGAAACGTGTTTACAAAAGCGGTGCGCAGAAAAGAAATGAGAAGAAGAAAAAACTTTTTTTCTGTTAATAATATCTCAAAAAACTTGAGTGCTTGGCTGAAAAAGATCAGCAGTTCCTCTACCGATTCACTACACAATGAGAGTTTAGATACAGATTCAGGTACGTTGGAATATTCATATGCATTTTCATTTTAATGGTTTAAAATATACCGTTCGATGCCGCGCGATTCTTTCTTTTCTCCATGATCACATTTATTTTTTAGTTTGTTTTATACATATATTTTAATTTTTTGTGCGTTTAATAATGTAATAATAATGATAAATTCGTTTATTTCGTGGACCTTGTGGCCCATGAGAAAATTATTGTACAACTTTTACAAGTTCAGCATGACATTACAATCATAAAAGAAAAGAAAAAATGAAAAGAAATAAAAAAGATTCACTCGTTGCAGACCGCCGTTAACTTACAGACAATTCGGCAAAACAATATTAACGAAAGGAAAAATATCATACTGCGATATAACTGACTAATTATTACAAGAAATTAGGGCGACAATTTAGTTTCTATTTTCAATATATTGCGCCAAACGAAAGCAAAGAAAATAAACGATGTTCTATTTAAAATAAAACCTGCAGTGTTACTCCTGATACCAGAGGCGGATCTAAATTTGGACCAAATGGGGGTTGGGAACTGGGGAATTCACCCTTTCCGATTCGCGGATATAGGATAACTAGGATTTTCAAGACTCAAAATCGGTGAGTTTTAGCTAATTATTTGATACAGTAAGACACTACTGTGCACATGTAGTTGACCGTTTTGTTATTAAAATTTTTATGGTGGTCATTTACATCTACATATTACTCCGCAAGCTCTCCAAATAGGCGTGTGGTGGGGGATGTCAGGACACCCGCCGTATTCATATGAAAAGGAAATTTTCTAAATGAAATTATGCCTAGCATATATTAAAGTCCATTGTCGTGCGGGGGAAATAACTCGGTTTCCTTTTGCCTAAATATCTCTCTTATTTTATCGTTTTTGTCGTACCTGGGAATCTAGTGGGCGTCTTTGATGATGATCTTTGTGTCGCTCTTAGAGATATCCATTCTCAATTGCTCAAGCATTCTAAGCCTCATCATTTTTATTCAATGCACCATTAGAAATACCAATTTTCCAATTTTTTATTTTGATCCCATAACAGGCCAATTTTAATCAAATTTCATAAATTCCAATTTTTTTAGACTTTTATAATTAAAAAAACAAAATTAAAATTGACTTTTACGGTATAACAAAAAAATTTGTGTTCCAGCGTTTACGATAGGTCTTTCCGAAGTCAAAAAGGCTTACATTTATCTGTTCTTCTTACAAGTAATCAGACAAAAAAGCGGCAGAGAAAAATTCATAATAGAAAGCTGGTTATTCATCGTTCAATAGATATAGTTTTATTTATTGGAAAACAAGGTATTGTCTAAAGAGGAAAAGCTGCAGTAGGAGCTCATACGCATGGCTCTTTGGAAAAGTAGGGCATTTTCCTTGAATTGGTATTGCTGGTAGGAAATTATGATGCGATTTTATAAAATCACGCCAAGAAATGTTTTGAAGAAAGCGAACCTAATAAAATGAAAATCACCAAAAAAAGACATCCTTAGGAAAACAAATTAAGGGACGAATAGATCGGGGCTCCCTACTGACGTTTTTGTCAAAACCTTTTGTAAAAAAGCTCATCAAAGTTGTTGGATCCATGGGCAGAAGCGTTATTTTTAAGAAATGCAAGACAGTATGATATATAGTGTAATGGTAGACACCACTCAAGATATAGCTGTCATGGACCAATTGGGTGGTTTCCTATTATTTTTTTATTGCCCAAATCGAAAGATTATTACTCCTGGAGCACGCATTTCACGCTTTTAGATATTTAAATGACGATATCTATTTTTCGCGATTAAATGAAAAGCGAAAAATTTCAAGCGCGCGAAAACGCGACGGCTTAGTATGAAAGCTGGGAAAAGCCCGTGTGACGTCATTCTGGTTCCCGCTGCCGCCGAGTGAGGCCACCTTGGTGCGAGGCTATGAGTTCCGCTACGATCCAGGCCTTCTAGCAGGTAGTGCTTGGCTTAAATAAGGATTATTAATACCCTATCAAAAGAAGGAAATTTTCCGACCTTTGGCAATTTTAATAGGTGATTATTAAGAGATGTTTCCCTGAGCTTTATGCCTCATGCATGCATTGGTAATCTCAGACGATGTAAAACTCCTATCTACTCGTATAGAATATAGGTCCCTGTGACGTCACGTGGAGTGGCATCGCATGGGCTCCAATCTGGCCTTTTTCAAATGAGGTTAAAATTGACCATTACCATTCGTCTAAACCGGTATTTCTAAAACCAAATAATTTGTGCATTATGAATACTCTAATGGTGGGTAATGAATCGCAATGAATGCCTTTCGCTTTCTTTGATGAAGGAAACTACCCTATTGGCAATTTGCGTCCGGTATGTGGTACAAGGGAAGGTATATGAGAGGTTGTTAGATTACCAGTATTAGACGATTCAAATTTGTATTAGCGAATAAAATCAGAGATAGAAAAGTTTGGCATTTTAACCTCCAATATTGCTGGTTGCTCAGTTGACGGAGCCAGCAACATGAAGGACTGCTATAATTGTCTTCAGGATCATTTTAAAAATGAAAACGAAAATCTCATTTACCAAAAAATTTGACAATTTAAAAAAGGAGCCAGAAGGGAGGACGAGCGTTAAGGACCCAACGGAAGAATTCTTTATTTTGGTGATTCGAAGAAAGGGTTGTTTCTGAGGCTTGTTTCAGAGCTTCATATGCATGTGACAACGTTGCAATAGTAGGCGAGGGTGAGAGGTGCGTTTGGGGGACAGCGATTGGCTGCAAACCGTGCTGGTGCAGGATTATCCGCCCCCCCCCTTTTAAACTGTCATCGGACAACCCTCGTCGGCTGGACTGTACACTCACTGCATGGGTCATGTATTGATCTTGGTGGTAGCTGATTCCACTGATAACTTACTTCAGGTAATAAATTTACTTGGACTTGTTAAAGAATCTGGTGTTTTGTTCAGCTCGAGTTACAAAAGAATGCCCATCTGGGAAGAAGAAACAAAATAAAACACAAAAGCCCGCGACAAACTCTACAGACTACAAAAATTAGGAGCTGCCAGGTGGTGCAGTAGACATAAAGATCTTTTATTTATTATTGAGGAATAGATTTTCAGACATGAAAAAGAAAAAAATACACAGAAATTGGATAATGCCATGAATGTGTTTAAAAAAATGTCAGTTGGGTATTTTGATTAAAAAACTATATTTATGATGGGAAATCTGATCAAGCATTGGTCGATATTTGAAAATCTATTCATGACTATGGGATTAATTGATTTCTTTTTGGCCATATCACCTGTTTCAAAATATTTACAAAGCAAAACCATTGACTACTCTACTGCGTAGAGGTTAATAAAAACTTTGCTTCAATAAATTAATAAAAAAGAGTGAATTGAACTTTGAAATGTTATATTCCAAAACAAAACGATGTGAAATACAATTAATAACAACGTTGATTGTGTGATTTATGTAGAATTCGTGGTAAATTTCAAGGGAAAACAGAGTGCCGAAGAGAAAAGTGATACCTGGAGAAAATGACAACGATGAATCTGAAGGCATTTCAACTCTTCAAAACTACAAACTAATCTATTTCAAAATTGTTGATTGTGGCAGTACTAGATTTGAAGAACGATTTCTGCTAAACAGAGACATTTTAAAAGATGATTCTTTGCTACACCTAAAAACTTTAGTAAAATCATCAAAATGACACTTCTGCCAATGATGTACATTTACAAGTAGGTATAATAGGTTAATCACTGCTAACGCATAGTCTATTTTACATAGTCCGAGTAAAATTATTCCACAACTAAGCCATTGCAAGTATTAATATTCCTAAATTGTACGCGGAAAAGCCTTTCAGAGCTTCGAAACGCGATTTTCTGTCCCACAGCAGTCGCTATCCAACCCACCGCTTGCTGAATTTGATTATGCGTTCATTTTAGACTACACGGATTTTAGATTCCTCGGATAAACTTTTGCTCACTATACAATGGACTCGTAATTTTAGTACTCAACATGCACAGATATATTTTAACATCTTTCATCGAAAAATGCACAATACCCTTCTCGTAATACTGTGTTCCAGATTTTGATCCTTTTTTCATCCCTCATCCATCTAGCGCCATCTCTATCGTAATTTTCCCCATACTCCTCGCACCACCCGACGAAGTCTACCCTTCTTTGATATTTATTTGTAAATACTGTTGAATATTATTTTGTTCGTTGTTGGTTACGTTTTGCTTAATAGTAAATTATTCTCTCGTTATTCTGTGTCCTATGCAATTGGCCTCGTACTGTTTTTGGACTGAATCAATAAATAAATAAAAGTAATACTCATTGCATACCAGCCTCGTTGACCGGACACAGGCCAAGCACCCAGTGCAACGACACGCGGTCAGATCAGAAACTAGGAGAGTGCTAAGGACACGAACATGCTACCATGCAGTGACTATGGGGGAATGAGGGGATGTATCCCTCCCCCCAAAGCCTCATATAAATCAAAAAATTATTTGAAAATCTTGTCTGAATTTGATGTATAATAACTGCATCTGCTAAAAGTTAAATTTTAAGTGATAAAATGATGTAAAATGCATTTTCCGGCATGTTATTTTCCAAAACTTTTCCTAAAATCCCCGTTCCCTGGGGGGTAGCCCCCACTAACCCCCTCATCGCCCCCCTAATCCCCCTAAACATAATTCTAGCTACGCCACTGCTACCATGCAAATAAAACTACTAGGTTTCGATAGAAAAACGGGATCGGGTTGTGGATATTAGGACGGGGTCACGCGGCGCCCGTCAGCTGTCGAGCACGTGGAAAAAGGACGACACGGTGCGACGCCGTCGCGGGCTCGGCGTCAAGAGGCGAAGGCTGGCACGCGTGTCTGCGGGAGTGGGGCACGCGCGTCGGCGGCGGCGTGCGCGGGGAAAGCGTGTTTACCCGACTGAAAGGGTTGAGTGTTGGGTGCGGTCGATTTGTTTTCCTCCGAATGCAAAGAAGAGGGACGCGCAGGGCGGGGGTGTGGGATATCTTCCGCTGTGAATTAGAGCATCCCTTAGCCTCGCAACCGCGCGTGACGTGACAGTAGAGGCCGTCCCGACAAAATATCCCCCCCCCCCCGTCCCCGAAACCCACACCAAGGCCCGTTTTACATGAACGCAGAGGATACGCGCTATGAGCGTGGACCAGGATCCATTGACATTAATGAAAGCTACATCAAATCAGTACTGCACACTCCCGATTATTCGGGCTAATGATAGGGAGACACGGCACGAATAATCGGAAAACACGGATAACACAAACTTTCACTTTAATGTCTTGCAATGTTAATAATTTACGAAAAACAAACAATACATTGTTATTTATGCAGTTATTTCTGTTATTTGCTATGGTAAGTGCTTCCCGGACTCGTCGAGAGCTTTCTTCGCCAGTTCGAGATCTTTTTAGCGGCGATAACATGGTTGCACTCGTATAATTACTGCTCCATATAAGACCTGGTTTCGAAACACGCCATGTAGTCTCGTCTCGCACAAGTTGCCCGGGTTGCAACTGCTGCGGGACGTGTATTCGTGATCACGGAGCGCGGTCGCGCACTGCAAGGCTTGGAAAACTGGAACACGGAGCTCCCGTGAATACAGCTAGAGCGCGATCGTTTCCGTTTTACGAAGGGGATTCCAACGGAAATAATAAGCCCGGTGTGTCCTAGAATTAATGCAGCAACTCCGATGATTTTGCGTCCGATTTTATTTTTTGATAAAGATCGCAGACAATATTGAACGAGAGTGAAAATCATGCACGGATAATCCGCAACACGGATATACCGCAGCCGGATAATCGGGAGTCTACTGTATCTTTTTCTAAAGTAAATTTTTTCATGATATGCATTCCAAAATGTTTCGGTTTATTTTTAAACCTTTATCTGGGCTTAAAAAGAAAATAAATGCATTATTTAGATACACAAACAAATTGATTGAAAGAGAAGAAATACGTGGGCGAGAAAAGATTAGTTGATAGGAGAATTGAGTGGAGAGCTGCGTCAAACCAACCAATCTTAGGATTGTTTACCAGTGATTATGATGACGATGATCAAACAAAATAAAGGGTTACAACATTTTTTTATATTAACATTTAGCATAATAAAAAAGAAAGAACTTCAAATGTAAATTTTAAAAAGAAGAAACTAGAATTTTAATGTGCAATATTTCGAATCCTGCCGCGTGAACGGCGGTGAAATATACAAGCATTGCTTTAAAGTAATCCTTCTGGACCGTGAATCGAACCACGGACCTTTGGCTTTCCGCCATAGTACGATGTAGGTACATAGAACACCTAGTACTCTGAGCCTCGGTATAATTGCCGTGGTAATTAAAGACCTGGATAGCGTAGTGGTCTGCGCAGTGGCCCTAGAAGCCAAAGGTCCGTGGTTCGTTTCCCGGCCCAGGGGAATTTCTTCCCAAGGCCAGTCTTGTATAGAATTTAATACGCCATGACGTAGGTTTAAAAACAAAAGTAAAACGTCCGAAGTAGTTGGAAGCCTCGAAGGACAAGTGGGAATACAGTGAACGAGAAAGCCTGACCGATCGAAGAGAAAAAGTAAGATTAAATATTTTGCGAGAATTTCAAGTAGAATACTTTGTGCCTGGTGATCAAAATATTTTGAGAAAGCCTACTTATTATGGTAGAAACATTCACATGGATGAGATAGGGAAATAGACTGCAGAACCGATAGATTTAAGACGCCGTTTTTTCGAACTAGAAGTTTTATTTGTATGGAAGCATTTTTGTGTCCTTAGCAATATCATAGTTTCTGGGCTGAAGGCGTGTCGTTGTCCTGAGTACTTGGCCTGTTTCCGGCGAACCAGTACGTTTCTGATTGAGGCTAAGATAAGTGCAGCACTGCTGCATGTCTGATGTGGAGTCACCTCGTGCCACACATCCTAGTAGTGGATTTGCTCGGTATCTCGTAGGTAGGTATATATGTAAGTGAAAGAGGGTTTACGGAAGGAAATTTTTCCCTATTCAGACTCGCAAACTAAAAAAAAACAACGTCAATTATACAGGAAAAATATGCGTTTATCTGAAGCGCAACCGGCAGAGGAATTCTTCATTGATATTACACCTTAGATTATACCGCTCAAACAAAATTGGGGTGCAAATACCATTTTTACCATAATTTATTCGAAAGATTTTCCACGAAAGTTCTCCTATTAAGTCGCCATAGCGACGCGAATGCGAGCAACCACCGATACTCATCGCTTAAGAATAAACAAACTAAAGACCCTTGAGATGTGTATGTACACTACCTAAGTATTCTTTTGTTTCCGCTTAGATCATTCATCGCTACTTTCCAATTCAACTTTCTCCATTCTTTTTCAGCCAGGTGATAGAATTTGAAGTGTTCATGTTTAACGGCAAAAAAATTATTCACTACCGCCACGCAAAGCTTTTGGTTTTTGGCATTGAATGTCTAAAGATAGATTATCGATGCCGTTATGATGATTGTAATTCAATACCTACTTGCTTAGCTCGCGATCAATTAGCCAAGGCAGCCTCCGATGGGCCCATCCAAATAGGCACACTTGAAACACATGCTTCGGCTTGGTTACACAAAATTTAAGCCTTCGCTCATATTGCCATGGGCCCTGATTCTCTCCACCTTCTTGGGCACCTGGTCACCGCGGAGGGAAAGTGGGGGGGGGGGGGTTTCCACCCATTGTAATTGATTCCGAAACCGCCTCTCATGTCACGCAGCCACTTAAATCATATTCACGAGACAAAGGGTAAACAGAAGGGGGGGGGGGACGTCCGGAGCAAATGTGTTCCGGGGGAAGTGAAAGTGCAAATAGAGACGCACTGTGTCGTGCACGGCAGTGATTAGGACGCCACTAAGTGGCGAAGGGCATCCGCGCCCGTGTGTTTTCCACGTCCTGCTTCCTCCAAAACCGAGTGACTAAGCCACTTTATCCGAGCAATGTTTCCGACAACTGGGTGGGTTGATATATTTGAATACTATGCACGCATGAAAGCCATCATGCAGTTTTCGAAAATACGAAAATGAGGAAGGTGAAAATGCTACCAGAGTAATATTTAGGCAGGGCCCTGAAAACCCTAGATATGGAGGTATGTGAGGGGACACATTTCGTCAGGACTACATGGAAATGGAATAAAAACCTACAGAATATATATTTAGAATGGTAATGGTAAAGCACGAAATATTACGGAAAATGGAGAACGACAAATGATTACAGAAAAGATAATCAATAACTGTCTTCCATAAGCAGAATTAGCGCAAAATGATCCTATAAAAATTGACAAAATTGTAGGGAATTAAAAAAAATAGCGATTGCTATTTTGTTTTTGCTATTAAGGTGAAGTTATGGAGACTCGAAACTTATAATCAGTATTCATAAAGCCAACTATTTGTTTATGATGTAATTTGGAGAATATTCTATGCAGTAACTCTCTAAAGCGTAAAAACTAGCATAGTATTTACAGTGATTTTTCAAATAAACAAAATTCGATAGAGATAATCTGACTCAGCAGTGGCGCCGACTCCATGGTGCCTGAGGGGGCCCGAGCCCCCTCAAAAATTCGTTATGGGCGTGAGGAAAAAATGTGTCAGGCTTGTCGATTTTCACCGGAGTGTCCAGATATCGAGATTCGAGTTATCAGGGTTCTAATGTTGATAATATGACTCTTCTAAAAGACTTAAAAAACTTTAACCTCACTACTTATAAAATTTCCCGGGGCAAGATCCCCGGTTTGGGCCCCCCCCAATATTTTTTGTAAGTCGGCATCCCTGTGACTCAGTATACATACAAAATCAGTTCGTGAACTCCGAGAAAGATCAAAAATATAAAATTCGCATGTCAGTATTATCCGTGATTAACAGAGATTCCTATGCAGTATTACAGAGGTGGGGGATCACTATCTCTATCATTGTGATAAAAAACAAAGAATGAAAATATCTGTCGTTCTTCACGCTCGCTCTAAGCCGTTATATACACAGTGAGCCGCTCACGGAATAAGCCTCAGGCGTATGCTTTTCACAATTTAAAGGTAGGACAGCCGGTTCATTTTCCTAGGCTACTTCGCACTTCTTCAAAAAGGTTTTATGGGTTTCCGAAGGCTTCCCGCGGGCTTTGAACCCATCTCCATCGAATCAGCAGCCAATGATTTTTCTACATTCTTACATATTTTTTTATCACATAGTACCTCCATTCAATTTGACGTTAAAATGCAAGTATTAAGGCAGTAAAATAATGAAAACAACAGATATGAAATGACAGCTTACTTCTGGTCATATGATTGCTTTATGACAATCATTCTCTCGAAAATCTAAAATTCTACAGTTATAAAATGACGTATGCCTTTTAAATATTACAAGATGTATACTATTAATAATATTGAGTATTGACCTTAGCCGAGCTACATTATGTATGACATAAACAACGGTTTCCACAGACTGTAGTTTGTTCAGCAAACTATTATTTTTGGATGCATTTCGAAAAATAGCACAAAATATTGGAATCATCAAACCGTTCATTTATTTATTTAATATAAATCGCTACAAGTAGGTTTATCATCTGGTAGTAACATTAGAATTAAAATAAATGAATGAAAAGCATAACTACCGAGGAGGAAATAAATGAACATAAAATACACTAGTAGGATACAAAAATACACTAATATAATACCATGTCAATTACAAATAGAATTTGACCTAAATAACCCAATTTTCAACGCTCCCAAGTGAACCATAATGACATCAACCAAGAATCGGAAAGCACTAACTCTTAAAAGTTTTAATGTCTGAGGCGGAGGATCTTCAAAATGTCTTCAGGTTGGTCATTCCACTCCTCAGTTCCTCAGGAAGGATTACTTCAAAATATCCGTTTAACTTAATTTTGAATTTGTGGTAGTTCCATCCTATGTGGCTGGGTGACTCCAGCTTTGGACCTATTTCCTTCAAAGCCCGCTCTTTTTTAAACGCTTTGTAGACCTATATGTATAACCTACTCCTGTGGTTCTCCTTAATATCAAAGGTTTCCATTCCAAACTTTCAAGCATAGCTGTGACGCTGTCCCCACTTTCCTGTTTCCCTACAGTATACCTGGATGTCTTTCTTTTTGATATTTTTCAAGCTTTTAAATATCTGTTTCACAATGAGGATTCCACACTGAAGCAGCATATTTTAACAAAAAACAAATCATAGTCAGTAGGCCATTTATTTAGGGCCGTATTCTTAGTGGACCCTACATATCCGTCCCTACATAACAAAAGGCCCCTACATGCGTTTCTCAGTCGACCCTACATAAGTGGTGGGGGGTAGTTCCGTCGTCAAGTTCTCTGAGATGACGTAGATGATGGCGCAGCGCCAATTTTACACTCTGGTGGTGTAATGGAACTAACTATGAAACTAAGAAAAGACGACCGAAAATTTATGACCGAGCATATTGTTTTTGTAGGGTGTAGGACTGGTTCAGCTACCCTACATCAAGTAGGGCCCATTTAGTTCCTCAAACGGCCATATGTAGGGCTTGATGTGGCGTATATAGGGCGAGATCGGTTTATGTAGGGGCTGATGACGTATCCAGGGTCGGTTGGCACTACAGGGTCGACTAAGAATACGGCCCTTAGTCTCTTCTGTACACATTTTAATATATTTCGTAACCCAATGCAGTGTTTTAAATTTATCCCACCACCTGATTAATATTAATTATAGTTTAGATGCAATATTAAACCTAAAATATTTATAAAGGTAAAAGTCGGAAATATTCTGAGCAAGATGCACGACCTATTTTTAACGTTTCTCCTTAGAGCAAAAGTCATTTTTTTTTTGCATTTTCTCGCATTAGCATCCATTTTATTGGCTGCCATACATGGGGATAATTTATCGCGGTCATTTTTAAGGGTACACCGGTCTTCACTCCACTTAAGATAAGGCCGCAAATAAATTATATTATGTTTCAATGTGGAGCGTCCCTCACACCATCTCTGATTTAATAGAAATAGTTACTACTTTTTCAAACGGTAAAATACATGTATTTGCAACCACCCATGTTGAGCTAGCGTCTACTAAAAATAAATAAACTCCGTAAACTCTCTGAATGAACTGGTGGGCTGATGTCTCTTTGGGAATGGGGGTGTGAGTAGGGTGTGATGGCCTTCACACTGTCGCCACGCATTGACCCTTTCCATTCAGAAAAACGCATTCTGGCCCCTCAACTGGGAGGACGACCCCTGACCCCTCTCTGACCCCCTTCCCCGTGCCTCATACGCCGCGTGCAATCGCCGCTTTTACTCCTCTCGGGATTCGGAGTGAGGAGAGAAAGAAAGAGTGTGTGTGACCTGCACCAATTCGAGCAAATAGTTTCAAGTGTCGGGAGCCGCGCTTGGGGCCACTCCCTTGATGGCTCGGACACTGGGTGGCGCATCCATCGACCACTCTAGGCTGTTGAGCGAGTTACCCACTCACACAAAGAGTCGAAAGCGAATGGAAATAAATGGAGTAGAATGACCGAATTTATTTGAACACAATAGGATTTCTGTAGGAAAAAAAATTGAGGCAGGAAGCCCAATTCTGTACAGGCAAATCCATGATTTAGTGAAACAACTCCAACGAACCTTCTCCCGAGACAATTAAAAAATTAATCGCCACAAATATTTGCTTCTTAAAATTAAAAATTATTATTTTTCACTGTAATTTTCAAAAAATCATGGAACGAAGGGGCGCGGCTAGGGATTAAGTCTGGGGGGGGGGTTTAGGTGCGACTAATACCAAGGTGTGTGGGGGTATGGATTACCCTCTAGGATAAGCGGTAGGTGCGAGATTAATAAATTGCGGAATTTTAAGATAAATTGTTCAAAATTGTGAGTTTTACGGCTTTCTGAGGGATATTTTTATTAACACTAGAACCGCGGACGGGACTTTTTTGTCCCATCGCCCTCTGCAAATGTTTGCCATTCATGTACCTGTGGTTAGATCCCTTTGAAATTTAATGACTTTAACTCATTTTTTATGCTCTTTTGACTGGTTGTATCGAAAATATTTTACGATGTTTGGCTCGCGAGAAAAACGACGATTTACCTAGAACAGCGGGATGGGACTTTTTTGTCCCATATGGGGAAAACATACAATTTCAGTTTTTTTGTACACTTATTTTGTATTTAGCATAATAACTGTTTATTACGAAGGGGATCGATGCACAGATACCGTTATTCTGCCAGTTAGAAGCGCAGAAGGGAATAATCTGTGCACTGCGCCGGCCGCGTCACCTCTGCCCGGCGCTGCGCCCCTCTTGACAAATAATACTTTTGCTGTCAAAATAAGTTTACTGTATTCCTAGTTATACTTAATAAAACGTTTTAAACATTACCTAAACACGTGTTTTGTTCACACAAACCACAAAAAACCGTCAATTATGCTTAAACATGACAGGATCAACGTAATTTCTCAATGGGACAAAAAAGTACCATGCCGCTGTTTTGGTGGGGTTGGAAAGTTAGCGGTTCTATTGTTAATCCTTACACTATTCTATTAGTAATATCAAAATATCAATCCTATAAGTAAAATGGATTAAACTTAAAAATTTCTCTGAGCTCTGGGGGTGGAGGGGTTTACCCCCCCCCCCCCTCGCTGCGCCACTGATGGAACGTATTGCTCCCACCCAATTGTTCATTTTTTTCTCTTTTTATGTCGTTTTCCAAATTTGAACGGTTCCTCACACCAGCAGATTTTTAATTTCCGAAATAGGAATTAATCCTTAAATGGAGATTAAAACACCAGATAATATTGAAGGAGGCGCAAGGAAATTTGTAGTGAAATATCGCAACAATTTAAAGCCTGAATCACACGGTGATTTTTGTCCGTCCCGCAGAGTGATAAATAGCTCCAGCGATAGGTTTCCAGGGACCAAAATAGTTCTGAATCACACGGTCATTCCCACTGTCCCTTTTTCCATCGCTTATTCCGTCTCCTTCCGTATTTACAACCGCCGTTCCAATAAATACAAGCGAAGCGTGTCGTTGTAATTGCTGCCAGCAACAATGCGTTCTGATGAAAGACGATACCAGGACGGAAAAATGAGCGAGTTGAGAGATGGAAAAAGGGAGGGTGGGATTGAGAGCGTGATTTAGAAAATGATTGTACAGTGAGCGATGAGATCCTCAAGCCGGCCTCTATATGTGTTGTCACCCACCGCGCATATAAATATAGTCACTTTTGGAAAAACGTTGAAGGATTTAATAGTCTCTGGTGAACAGGTATTACAAAGAATGTTGAATTGGTGCGGTGACGATGATCTTGTATTAAACTGTCAAAAAAACACTAGTGTAGTTTTTACAGCTAAGAACAACAAATTTTATAACTGCTTCCAACTTATAATAAATGATGACTTTAATGCGGCGGAAGAGTTAAAATTCCTAGGCATTCATGTTTATCAACATCAAATATATCGCGGTCATTTTTAAGGGTACACCGGTCTTCACTCCATTTAAGATAAGGCTGGAAATAAATTATAGTATTTTTCAATGTGGAGCGTCCCTCACACCATCTCTAATTTTATAGAAATAGTTACCACTTTTTCAAACGGTAAAATACAGTATACAATACAAAGTGGGGTATACATGTCACAAAGTCGCCACTTGCGTCGCTGACGGACAAAGTGATACGAGTTTCACGAGGAAATGAGGTATAATTAGGGGTGTTAACCGAAATTCATATTCACGATTATGTGTTCTAAGAAAATTCATAACTTTTTGATGCTGCTTCTCGCAGTTACAAAGATTTTATTGCAATATATTGGAAAAAATGGATCGCATTGCACTCATCAACACGCCGCAGACATTTTTGAAAACCGATTAAAATGCGACCGAAGTGGCAACAGAAATCAGCCTTCTATGGGATGGAATTGGTCCTCCTCTATGCAGTCCTCTCGGCTGGAGCTATCACTCAGAAGGGACGGAAAAAGTTATCGAGTGATTCGGGCTTAACCGATGGCTTGTGCGAGAAGGCCCTCCGTACTAAAGGGGGCGTACTAAACCCATTTGCCGCCCTAAACTAGTCGATGTCTTCCGCCCCCTTACGGAATTAATTTTCTACATTTATCAAAGTCAATGTGTCCACAAGGTCCTCGCGCCTAACGACAGGAACTAGCGAAAAAAAGAATAGCGTGATCATTCGCTAGACCAAAGCTAGACAATGACTAATGTAAACACAGGATTCGCACTCCTGGCGGCCAATTTTGGAACTTTTTCTAAAAAATAAAACGCGCGGGATTTTGAATGAATACGTTCGCATTCTGGAAGAAAACTGTTTTAAAAAATGAAAAAACTGATGAAATAAAAATTCCGGGACTTTTGCCACCCACTGGGAGCTGCCGCCCTACGTCGTTGGCGTACCTGTAAATACGCCCCCCCTGCCAGGGAGTGGAAAAGAAAAACCACGAATGGCATACGAGTAAGCGACTTGAAAACCTCTGCCGAGCGGGTCCTCTCTTCGACTTGGAAGGTCTAGAAGGGCAAGAAACGGCGTAAAATTGGGAAGAAAGAGATTTGGAGTGAAGAGCATGAGGTTAAAGGAAGCTGAAGGGAATTGGGTTGAAACTCTAGTAGCCGTTTTCACCGGAAAACTTTTCACTAAGGACTCGAAGGGCCGTCCTTGCGAGGGCCCGGGGCAATTTTCTCTTTGGGACTCCTCCCTCCCACCCACACCGTTTTTTTTTCGGGGGCCTCCCTGAAAGTGGAGGGCTAAGGACGGATTCTCCCCCTTCCATACCTCTCTTCCACTGGGCGGTCCAGACTTAAGACTTGGGGTATAGGAGCCCCAAAATAATTGAGGGTGTGCAAAAACCCAACTTTTCGATTAAAATTCTTTTGAATTTACATGGATATTAACTTTAAATTTGCGTCGTTTTCGTGAATCAAATATTTTCACCAAGTATATTTACATTGTACAGGCACTTTTATGCTACTCTGCATTTCGCATAATTTACCGAAGAAGAAAGAAGCTGAGAGAACAATAAGTGTGAGGGAGAATGAAAAATGCTTCGGTGTGAATGGAATCTTGAGAAATTGTTTTTCTGTGTGCCGAGTGTCATGTTCTCTTTATAACCTAATTTTCTATAGATTTATATACTGACAAAACATCTGTTAGTCAATCCGCCGCATATTAGTTAAACCAGTGGCCTATCAGTCACCTTTGAGGCGCCTCGCCAGTTACCATTAGGTTATATGTACCTCAGACTCCAAGTGTATCATTGAACGCTATGTTTTCGTGCCGTAATTTAATCCGAATTAAATGTAAGGCAACGTATAATCAACATTACCAGGAGTGAGTTTGTAAACTTTTTTCCCCGTGAAAAAATTACAACAATTTAAGTAAAACATAAAAATAACAACAGAGTAGATCTCAAAA
Organism: Ischnura elegans; assembly: GCF_921293095.1. Taxonomy (NCBI): domain Eukaryota; kingdom Metazoa; phylum Arthropoda; class Insecta; order Odonata; family Coenagrionidae; genus Ischnura; species Ischnura elegans. The sequence goes on along the minus strand of NC_060249.1, from coordinate 116,786,704 downwards.
ATATTAATAAATATTTAAATGAAAAATTAGTAGTACACAAATTTCATGGCAGCGATTGTGTCACTATTTAAATTGGATGAACGGGAAGAAGTTATAAAATGAGGGCGGAAAAAGAGCCTAACGGTAACAAGTAAAATCACCCTGAAAAATCTCATTTCGCCGAATATTGAATCATAGAATAAAATAAAATTACTTTGTTTTATTCCACACTTTATTTTAAATAGCACGACCCGGGTTTCAGCATCTCATGATATCATGAGGTGATAGCATTAGATGCTGAAACTAGGGTCGTGCTATTTAACATAAAGTGTGGAATAGAACAAAGTAATTTTATTTTATTCAAGATAGAAAAGGGGTGAGACAAGGCTGTGCGCTTTCCCCCTTAATTTTTAATGTTTATATAGAGAAAGCCATCAACGAGATCAAGCAGAAAGCTTCGGGTGTCAATATCCACGGAGAAAAAAATTAGTATGCTGCGATTTGCTGACGACATAGCATTCATAGCCGAGACAGAGAAGGATTTGAAGAAGACGTTGACAAACATGGAAAGGACAATGGCCAGGTATCAGCTGAAAATCAACAAAAAGAAGACTAAGATATTAGTTTGCAGCAAAAGAGAGGAGGCTAAAACAAACATCAACCTAGGACAGCATAAGCTTGAAGAGGTGAACAAGTTCTCTTACCTGGGAAGCCGAATCACCAGCGATGGACGGAGCAAGAAAGAAATACACAGTAGAATAGCGCAGGCGAAGAGGGCTTTCTACAAAAAGAAGAATCTTCTTACAGCTGAAAATACCAGCATAGAAATAAGGAAACAATTCATCAGATGCTACATATGGAGTACGTTTCTCTATGGAAGCGAGGCTTGGACGTTGACAGCAGCAGAGAAGTCAAGAGTGGAAGTATTCGAAATGTGGTGCTACCGAAGAATGATGAAGATAAAATGGATTGACCGTGTGAGTAACCAGGAAGTGCTAAGGAGAGTAGGAGAAAAGAGAAGCCTCCTAAAAACATTGAGCAGAAGAAGGGACAACTTAGTTGGCCACATTTTGAGGCACGATGGTTTGATGAAGACAATCGTTGAAGGACAAGTGGAAGTGTAAAAGGGCAAGGGACGGCCCCAAATGAGTTATATAGGACAAGTTATAAAGGATGAAAAAGAGAAGAAATATGTAGCTATGAAAATATTAGCGGATAGGAGAGAGAAATGGAGAGCTGCGTCAAACCAATCTTAGGATTGTTGACTAATGATGATGATGATGATGATGATGAAGCAATTCCACAAAGTAACGTCTGAGACCGTGTCTTATATTGAATATTGAATCAGTGGCTCATTTAATGAATGTACGAGGCATATTCATAAAGTAAGGGCCGTTGGGTCAGAGAAAAAAATATACTCATATGAAACAAATTTTATCGGCACTTTTAATTGGCTACAAACCTACTTCACTTCTAAGCATTTTTCGTACCGCTGCACCAGCTTCTTTAACTCCTCTGCATCGAAGCTCGCCGCTTGAGAGTTGAAACAATTGGATAAAGCAACAGTCTCACACTCTGTCAAAACCTATAAGAAAATTCAATACTTTCGTTGGGAACTCTGACCACCCACAGTGCAGTCCTTACCTTGCACCTAGCGACTACTTCCTATTCTTGTACTTGGATCAGTGGCTCGGTGGACAACATTTGGAAACCGAAGGGGAACTCAACAGCGTAATCAATTGGTTTAACTCTGAGGCGGCGAGCTTCTACTTATGCAGAGTAGTTAAAGAAGCTGGTGCAGCGATACGAAAAATGCTTAGAAGTGAACGGCGATTATGTAGAGAAGTATAGTAGGTTTGTAGCCAACTAACAATGCCAATAAAATGTGTTTCATATGAGTATATTTTTTCCTATAACCAAACGGCCCTTACTTCATGAACCTTAATGCCTTGTAAATATGTATGGCTACAACCATGGGGGTAGGTACTTAGCGGAGGGTATGGGGGGGAAACTGCCCCCCTTAGAGGTGAAAATAAATTTAGTTCAAGACAAATGTTATGAACACATTTTCAATTTGAAGAAAAATGATATTAGCATGACACATGGAACTAAAATAAAAATCATTATTTTTTCACGCAAATAATTATTAAAAAACAAATAAATTTCTGCCATAATTTCCTTAAAATTTTGGTTTCATTAACCTTTTCTGTGCAAAAAAGTTACAACTTGAACGACCACGGCTAGATTTGCCCCCTCCCCCTCTTGTAGTTTTGATTCTGGACACGCCCATGCCTACAACAAAACAAGGGAGTAGAATATGACAGGCTAAAATATAAATATCTACGACCATAGCAACCACCGAGGCCAGGTGTAGGCTGTATGTTCGCATCGTGTGATGAACCAAATTTAAGGACAGGAAATGGACGGTTAACTTTTGCCACGCCTCGGATTGTCACTTGGAGATCGCTAAGAGCGAATGGGAGTGGCCGTTGGTCACCAGCACGTAAAAGGGAGGACGAATGTCAGGTCGGGTCGGGAGGGTCAGAGGTCGAGCGTGGCCGCACCCTCCCGCGAGGGCAATTAACGGCTCATAGGCATTTGACGACGGTGCGGGCAGTCGCGCATGATGCGGGTCGCAGCGCCGCTCGGCGGGAGATGAATGAATGAATGAATGGGGAGCACACACAGATTACTGACGACTGCCCCCCTAACGCACAGTATTACGACAATAGAAAGGATGAAGGCAAAAAAAAGAATGCAAAAAAAACTGAGCGAAAAGATTTAAGATTTCTTTCTCTCCTGATAGCGTGAGAGTTAATATTAATAGCTTCGATATGCATTGATTTTTTTCAGATTTAAGAGATGCTTTTTTAGTATATTTTCTTAAAATATCTTTTTTCCTTCTCTCATGTTACATTTCTCATGTTTTAACTCCAAATGACGAGAACGTTGCATTTCAAACTCATTTTTATGACAAGTATAATATTCTTACAGGAGGAAAAAAAACATACTGCAATAATTTAGCTTTTGCTCAGCTTCCTGCAGTTTTACGTAGAGTAGAATGCGATAACTTCTTGAGTGGAAGTCAAAGCAGTCGGGCATACGTTTGCGTAACCTATTTAAGAATGACTTTTTCTTATCAATCAAGCGCAAAGCTTACGGGTAGGTTACTGAAATTCACTCTCTGCCAAACAACTTTGGGTTGTTTCGCAGGATACTACGTAGATGTGGTTGAGAGAGAAGCATGAAGAGGCGAATTAATATTAAAGCTCCAATTTCCTTCGATTTTAGCACACATCAGAGTGTGGGTTTAACTCACTCAGTGGGCAGTGACTTCTCCCCAAAGCAAACAGCCATCCCTCGTTCCAGTGCAGGCGTGGAGAATTCAGTGGATGCAGGCAGTGGAAAGCCAGCGCTTGACTGCTAGCTACGACTACAGCAGTGTTTACTGCCTTCGCTTGCGGTTGAAGCAGTCATCCTGAGCGGCTGGTGGACAGTGTGGTCCGAAACCAACTATAAGAACAAGCAGAAAAAAGCGGATTACTGTAGGCATTACTTCGGGAGCGAAGTAAACCATTGGGTGAAGCACATGCCTCCTGACCGAGGGGTCGCTGGTTCAAATCCCGGGTAAAGCCTTCGGTAACTCCGAATCAACAATCCTCGAGTGGACGCAGGGAAAGGAAATGGCCATCCTATTCTAAATTTCTGTGGTTTACACTGATTGGCATAGTTTTCCTAGTCCGGGATGAGCTCTACCCTCACCTAACCTAACCACCATTCAGGCTGAAACACTGAGTGAGTGTTAAGTGTTACTTTATTGCCATACATTGCGTACGCTTATATTTTTTAAACCTTAATTAATCTTAAACAGCCATAAACGGCATTAAACATCGGATATTGGGAGCGTGGTAGCTCAGTAGTTAGAGCGTTGAGCTACGGTCTCTATTTCTAATCTCGGGTGAAACCTTCGGACAATATTAAAAAAATGATCACGCTGCGTCTCATCGCTAAGCCTTCTACGAATATGGGAGGTAATGCGGTCGCACGGTATTATCACGAGGAGAACGAACAGTTCAAGTGGCGTCTACCCTACGGCCAATCAAACATGACACCCATTATATCCGATGCACCATTTGGGAAGATTGAATGTAATGTCTGAGGGGGCAAAGAAGGCTGAGAAACTGGAAAGAGGAGACGAACGAGATAGATGGGAGGAGATGGAAGGGCACATGGAGACAAATGGAAAGATATATGACCTAATATCCTCAGAAAAAGAAAACATACCATGCCAATTGCCTTTACTGGCATGTGACCCTCAGCCACCCTGATGTTGTAAGTTTTTGGATTGTCCCAGCCAAAATCCTGTTCCCTTATCTGCTCATTAGCCATGGAAATTTTTTAGAAATAAAATTATAACATCTGGAGTAAACTTCCGAGGTTTGACATTTGTAAATAAGCAAATCTTTTGGCATTTTAGTCAAATTTATCGTTTATTTTCAGGATGACGGTTTTCCCAGCGTTAAGGCCGTTTTACACGGGGCACGGAATTGCGCAGGTTGGAGCTGCATTAATTTCTAAAATGGCGTGGAATTGCGCGAATGCATGAACGAAATTAGAGCAGGGGCTAATTTGCCGTCTCGCATCCACGCATTCTCGCATGTGTTCTATCAATTCCCCGCTTTACACGACGCAATTTTGATTGCGCCTTCGCACGTACGTCAGATTGCGCAATTCCGTGTACCGTGTAAAACGGCCTTTAAAGTAGGCATTGGGTAATGAAGTCTGAACTGAATGCCTACTGTAGCCCGAAGAGGGCGACCTTATTGATGGAAAAACTGCCGTCAAAATAGAAATGAATAGCGTTGATAAAAACACGTAAGATATGCCTATCATGAATTTTTTAAATTGGAAATTATTTTTTGGTCAATAACTAGATAATTTTTTTCAATAGGTTCTCTGAAAAACCTATCAATACACCTAAAAACATTAAGAGTCCCTAAAAGGATACATAACGCTTATTTTATTTATTTCAGTACTATCATAGAGTAAGTATATACTTACTCTATGGTACTATTCCTCGATTTTTTTTGTTACGGCACCCACATTTTTGCCATGGTAATTCATTGAATCTGCAACGTTGCTTACGAAATGGTGATATTATTTTATCTGATAGTCGGCCGTTGCATCGTAGCATTAATTTAAAGACTCATAAAAGTTTTTTGCACAGAAAATTCCTTGACATGTGCGCATTAATGGAATTATTGAGAAGGAAAGTACAATTTACTATGGGATAATCACGATAAAATTAGATAGTAAATTCACGATGACGCAAAGCACAACACCAATAAATTTCAGTTGTGCGTCATTTCATGCCAGTTGGTAGCATAGGGTTTGTGTTAACTGTTTCTAGTGAGTAGACAGCCTCACTTGCTCACTGTATGAGGCCGGATTCTGTTACAAGTCCGCTAATATAACGTGATATTAACGAATCTTAAATAATAACAGGTCAGATCTCAATTCTCCAACAAGGCTTGAATATCTTCCATATCGCAAGATAAATTCAGATTTAATCCAATAGTTGAACCAATACGCGTCGTAAATTTTTTCTCATCTCTGGATGTAATCTCTGAAATTCCCTGTCGTTATCAATAAAAACATCCTCTTCTCTATTTTCCAAGAAAAACTGTTAAATTATTATATCAGTGAGCACTAGCATAAATGAATTTCATTTACTTTTATGGAATGTCATTACAAATTATCTGTGAAATTTTAGTCTCATTTTTCTCGTCCTCCTGACTATTACTTTATGTTCTCATTATTTACAATGTAATTTTACTTCATTGTAATATTTTTTCTTCTTATTTTTAAAATAATTTAGCGAGGTATATTTTTACTGTTTGAAAAGAATTTGTTATCTGTATTTGTATTTGCTCTTAAGATAAAACCCAAAATATAAATAAACTTCATTCATTCATAAATTAGTGCATCGTGTGCTAGTTGATAGCATGATTCGATAAACGAAATCGCATGGACGGAGATACGATGCCCTATTTTACTGCAGTGTACAGCGGTGTGAAGAAACAGGAATAACTTCGATCAGTTTTCATTACGAACGGTTAATTCCGATTGGTTTCGAGGCGATCTGAATTTGTTGTTTTTTTTTAATTCACTCCAACAACCTACTATAAAAGTTCAAATCGGCATCGGAATAAAAGTTGTCAAATAAAAAAGAAAATTCCGATCACATTTGAAACTAATCGGAATCAACCGTTCGGAATGAAAACCGTTTGGAATAATTACGATCAGCGACAAGCGCACCCACCCCAGGACTGCTTACGGTTAAGGTTCGAAGGGTTATATTTGGAGCGCAAGAAGTTCGAGTCGTATTACCAAGCTGTAGGTCGCCAATTATTGAATAAATTCACTCCTGGAACTTACTACAAGAGTTCATATCGGCATCGGAATTAAAATTTTTAAACAAAAATAAATTCCGATCGCATTTAAAACTAATCGGAATCAACCGTTCGGAATGAAAACCATTGGGAATGAAAACCATTCGGGATGAAAACCATTCGGAATGAAAACCATTGGGAATGAAAACCATTCGGAATGAAAACAATTCGGAATGAAAACCGTTCGGAATAATTCCGAACGGTTTTCATTCCGATCACTTCAGTTTCAAGCACACCCACCCTAGGAGTGCTTACGGTTACGGTTCGATGGGTTGTATTGGGAGCGCAAGAAGTTCGAGTCGTATTCCCAAGTTGTAGGTCGCCAATTATTCTGATAAGGCAGTGAGTGCATATCGCATGGGGAGAGTCCTTTGTGAGCGCATCTCACTTCTCCTCGTCCCGCCCATATCCACATGATTCACATTGCTTTTCACTCCTCATGCTGGCTCGCTCCTCGTCTCCCTCTCCTTCATCAATTTAACACAATCACGTGCATGCTTCAGGGCGACCCCGCGTCCTCCTCTCTCTTAGTTGAGGGCATTTACCAAGATCGAGCACCCCCCCCTCCCTTCCCGGGTGGCTCAGCTTTAAAAAGGGGCACACACACTTCCCCCTCTGCAGGGCATGCGGGAAAAGATTGTGCCGAGGGCCTTTGTCGTTCACTTACAATCCATTCATTCGCGCCGCCACCCCCCACCCCTTTCCTTCTTCTTCAACACTCGTTTACCCATCTCCCCCCCCCCCACCTCCTTCCATTTCCATTGGATAGAGATGGTCTGATTACGCCATTGACTCGCAACGCCTGATGGGCATGGGATGGTTGAAAGTTTAGCGTGTGAACGCAAGTCGACTCTTGTGTCTGGGAAATGCGAGGTCCGTTCGAATAATGCGCCGACCGTCGTCGTGAAGAAAAATGTACTCTACTTTCAATTTCTGGGTCTTTTTCTGAGTATTCTCCCACCGAATTCTCTCCCTCGTCCCACCAGTGTTTCCACTTATTGAAAAAGTTCTCGCACGCATCTTCTGTTGCATCCTTCAGCGCTTTTCGTTGCAATTTCCCTCAAGCCTGAATCACAGGATCACTTTTTCCGTCCCACAGAATGATAGCTCCAGCGATAGGTTTTCAGGGACGAAAAGAGTGATCGATCCACCAATCAATTTATGAATATCTCGGTCTTTCCCACCGTCCCTTTTTTCAAGGCTTATTCCGCCTCTCTCCGTATTTACTACAGCCATTCAGTTTAAAGCCAAGCGTGGAGTTACAATCGCTTTTGGCGGCCGTGAGTTCTGATCGGCTGAAAGACGGTACCCGCGACGGTTTTATTATTATTAGTGTACCTACTATACACCCCCTCGTTTACCAAACATTCTACCCCCATACACCGTTTTCAACATCCCATCCCCGCTAAGTACTCCCTCCATCCACAACTTCTGTCTCCTCCGTATCTCATCTAAAAGCTGCCTCTCCTCGCCTACCATATCCAGCACTTCGTCGTTCCTTTTCCTCTCCGTCCATTTCACCCTCTCCATTCTTCTCCATACCCACATCTCGAATGCCTCCAATCTTCTCTCGTCTTCTTTCCTCAGTGTCCACGTTTCCGCACCGCAGAGAGCTACAATCCAAATCAAACTCTTCACTAACCTTTTCTTTAAACTGTTACATAACGATCCTCTCAGAAACTCCTTCCTGTTCATGAACGCCTCCTTTGCTAACGAAATTCTCTTCCTGATATCCTTACTACCGTATCCGTTTTCCTCTAATGTGCTGCCTAAATAGTCGAATCGATCTAACCGATCAACCGTTCTTCACCTACTTTTATCTTGAGTCTCACATTCCTCGCTCGTGATGCTTAGCAAAACCGCATAACCTTGGTCCTCTTGTGATTAATTATCATCCATACTCCTCGCATTACTTGTCTAACGCATCCACTAGAGCCTGCAGTCCCCTAGCTGACTGGCTAATCAGCTTCTGATCATCCGCGAACCTTACCGATTTCAACAACATTCCCCCAACTTTAACCCCAGCTTCCAACTCGTCCCACGCGATGGCTTTAGCGACAGAAAAGGGACGCGGCGAGTGATGGAAAAAAGGATGACGTTTCTTTTCCCTGGACCCATCGCGGAAAATGATTGCGTGAAACGGCAATTTTTTTCGCCATGAGTGTAGCGATCGTTGAAGCAATGGGTCGCAAAGGACGGAAAAAAATATTTTGCGATTCAGGCTTTTCCTCTGGAGTCGCCTCAATTCTTCTCACCTCCAAGGGTCTTTTGAGATTGGGGAACAACAAAAAGCTGCAAGGAGCAAGATCAGACGAGTACGGCGGATAGAGAAGAACTGCGATCGAGAGTTTGGCCGGATACTGGCGAGTTCTGGGGGCCGGATGGGGTGAAGCGTTGGTTAACGTCTTCGGCTTTACTTTGTGGATCCAAGAGATGGGAGAAAAATATTCACTTGGTGCGTTCCACGCTGTAAATTTCTTTTCGACTCTTATCGGTCGCTACAAGGCACCCATTGCATTGCCTTGATAATCACAAACGAGAAAGCAATCGCGAAAACCCAACTTGAATTTTTTCCGCAAGGTCTATCTATATTTTGGCTTCAAAAATCCCTTTCCTGGACCTCTTATCCCCTGCCATTAGTTACAAATCCTCCTTAAAATGCCATCTGTATAATTCAACGCTGTCTAATCCATAGTGCCCCTTCTTATCTTCAAACATTTTGTTTTCTGTTAGTTTTTATTTAGCTATTGTGTAATTGTTTGTTATCTTTTAGCTATTATCTATTCACGCAAAACAGCCAATGTAAAAGCTAGTGATGGGTCGATTCCAAAATTTTATCGATTCCGATCCCGATTCCGATTCTGACATTTCGATTCCGATTCTACCGATACCGATTCCATCGATTCTGATGCCATAGGCTCCAAGAAAAATATCACTTAATTCCAGGCAACAAGAAAACCACTTTAAAAAATATTACTCTGTGAAAGAGTCAGTTGACAAAAGCATCTTTCAAATAATTACTATGTAATTAAAATATAATAGCTAAATTTCAAAACAGAATATACCTGAGTACAGAAATTTTCATAGCTGTAATAAAGATTACATACTACGTATATGAATCTATGTAATATTTGGCCCTTTCAAATTCTCAAGCAGAAAAACCAATTATTCTACATGCTCAGCCAGCAGGTTTTGACGTCTCCATGTTAGTATTACTGCCTGCAGAAAATTGCCTTTTGCTATACATGTGTGTTATTGGGCATGTACTTTCCCACCAAAATTGCAAGATTTCGGAAACTTTGGAATTTTTATTAAAAATTATATCAACGATTTTTTGGATCTTGAATCTTCATGGAATTCAAGTGGTCGAAGCGAACAACTATAGAACTAAACTTTAGTTTTGTAGAGCCAAAAAAAATGCTATACTTCTCACGTCATTTAATCAACCTTAAAATCTCTTGCTTCAAGTTCAAGAAAGAAACTAAACGCTACAAATTAATATCACATTGGACGGTCGCAGTAATAAAAAAGGCTAAAAGAGCCTTGTGGTGTGAAAACTCCCCCTACTGCCCGACTCACCTCGGCGAAGGTGGAAAGGGAAAAAGAGTATCGGTTGTTGCCTTTCACGGAAATAGTTCTTTTTTCTCTCTCTTAAGCATGCTGACTTAATTTCTTCACTTTACTTCAATACCCGAGGCATATTTCTTATGCGTGGGATGGTTCCAAAAAATATCCAATCCTTAGTATTTTCACTCGAGTAATGCGCTAAATGGTCAAGTCGATCTATACATAATCCTTTTTAACATCCTCAGTTTAGTGTTTTAAGTCAATGAAGACGATTATCTATGCTTTAAATGACGATTTTCAAGACTAATGTTTTAAAAAACTTGAAAAATCGGCCTGTTACCGAGCCTTAAAGTTCCGCAGCGTGTAGCTCAGCCTTGACGCGCGATTGAAAAATCGCTCTTATTTCCTTCTTCGCAAACTTTTTTTTCAAGATTTCTTATTAGTACTCTTTAGAAATCTCTACTTTATATTGTGGTTCAAATTTTCCGAGTTATATTTTTCGTAAACGAAAGATAATGTCTACTTTATGTCAAATTTCACGTGAAAAACGGGTCGGCCATTTTGCGTTGTAAAACCCGACAGATGAGAGCCAAAATCTTCGAAAGTCATTGAAAGTATAGGCAAAGCACCAGATCAAAGGAATATTGCGTTTTATATTCCATAAAACTCACACCAACGGAAAACCACTTGGATAAATTCAAAGATTTTTTGAGGAAAAACGATATCTCGCGTGGCATTGAAAAATTGGTCATGCTTGGGCCTCTGTATCTCACTAAAGGTTCGTATTTATGTGAAATGGCATATAAAGCAATATTTGGTAATGATTTATGAGTATTTACGCTGAGTTTCAAGTCTCTATCCCCAAAAAGGTCATTTTGGACTTTATTCCAGCTTTTTCCGATTTCAGACTAGTGTGCGCCGGGTAGGAAGACGATCGGCCGCTGCGGCTGGCGTAAAGGTATTCGGCGCCCACGTCGACAACTATAGTGTATTCGGCAAGCTGAAACTACCAGGCCAAGGCATTAGAATGATTTATCGGCTTTAAAAACTGCATTATTACATGAGTTTCATGATAGCGCTCCCTGTCGCCAGATTGCTGGACCTACTAGCCTCGAAAGCACTGTAACCTTAACTACTCGACTCGATATTCGTAATGCGACTCGGAACGCTCGAGTCGAGTACCAACTACTCGATTGACTTGAATTTTCGAGTACTCGCACATCCCAAGAGGATATGTGTTTTGTTATTACGATTACGTGGCGCGAAAATTCAAATGACAGTTGGAAACGCGGTCGTTTATTTTGTTGTTTGAAGTACTACTGGAATCGGAATCGATTTTTCGCCTTGGCAAGTACTCGTTTTCGATTCCGGTTCTTGGCCGAGAATCGAGGAATCGAAGAATCGAGGAATCGAAGCGACCCATCACTAGTAAAAGCCTAAGTGCAGTTTTTGGTGGTGAAATAAATAAATAAAATAAGTTTATCTATTTATGTGGCCACTCAAACCCAAGAAAGGTATAAAATCGTATCCGGCTCGATTTTGTGGAAGTTCTTTATATCCATGATAAAAAGAAGAACACAATGGTAATTTCCACTCTTTTAATGTCACAACTCAGCAACCGACCATGGTTTCAACATGTAAGTGTCATTCTCACCTTGAAAAGGACAGTGACATTAAAAGTGTGGAAATTACCATTGTGTTCTTCTTTTTATCATGGACCTAAAAAAATTTCTCGCCTCGCCAACAGCTCTTCCTTCCTTTTCGGTCCTGCATCATATTTTATTGAGCCTTTGTATATCTCTCTACACCTGTTCTCCCCACCGTAGCCTTGGGTGCCCCAGAGGTCGTCTGTCTCTTGGAAGGTTTCAACCAGGATCTCTCTTTGGAGATGATCAAATTTATAAAGCAGTAGCAACTGCATACGCTTTTGTTATAATATTTAAATAGTAATTATAATTGGCGGATTCGGAAATTTCTTCTACCATCTTCAGTGTGGAATCCAGCTCCCTCCTCCTCACGTGACCAGCCCATCTTAATCTTCTGCTTTTAATTTAGGCAATGATGTAAGGATCATGGGGAAGGACACAGTGTTCTCTTCTGGCCCGTATCCTCTAGGTACTTTGGCCCCATACTGGACTAAGAATAGTACGTAGAATATTGTTTTCCAAGACAATAACCTTCTTTTATGACAGTTTGCTAAGTGCCCAGATCTCAGATCCATGCAATACAAAGAGTCATATCATAGTCTTTAATACTTTATAGCCTTTATCTTGTGCTTCATGAGAGGATTTTACTCTTTATAACCCAATGTTGCCTCTAAGCAACGTCAAAAATATATTAATTTTCTGGTCCATTGAGGATATATCCAAGCTATGCATTATTTTGTGGTGTAAACTTTAAAGACGAAATATATAGCTGCCACGATAATTATAATTGAGCGCAGAATTTTCAAGTTTTCAATATGAAAAATCATGAAATTTGATTTCCTCCAGAAACAGCTCAGGGTTAGAAAGGGTTAACAGTGTTTCTAGTGCACAATAATACCTATTTCTATACCGCAAGGACTACAGATGATAAACTTGGGGGTGCGTTATTAGTTTCATGGCTGGGCCCAGAGCATCATCATCACGCGGCCATCCCATTGAGCATTCGCCTCTTCTTCGGAAGCCACCAGCTTCTCGTTGACGGTTCTGGGAACAATGTCGTGTGAACGCGGGTTGCTTATACTCGCCATATTAATCATCAATCAAGCCGAGTGATGTAAACGGGGGACGCTTCGTAAGCGTGTGAATGGGATCAGTTAAGTCCCCCCCCCACTTCCCTTCCGGTCTCTCCCGCCTTGTTGTTGTCGTCGTGGAGACCGTCTCTTCAATGAATGAATGAATGAATGCAACCCCGTTCCTTTGTTTCCCCTTTCACGAATGCATTCCTCCGATGAGGGGACCCCTCCCTCCCTCCCCCTTGTACCCTTTGAAGCGACCTCCTCGGCACATGCTCCGAGGCGGGCTGAATCACGGATGCAAAGGATGAGCAGTCCCCCTTTCCTTCTTCATCTCGCCGCCGCCGACAGACCCACCCTCCTTCGCCTTCCTTCAAGACGCATACGAACCAACATAACGTCTAAGGTCACGCTCTAAGTTAAAAGAAAACCAGCGAGTTATGAAGGAAAAATATAAATTATCTTCGCTCAGAATGCAGAGGCCGAAGTGAGAGGTAAAACGATAAAATTCAAATCGATAATTTACAGATAGTTAAATCACATCGGGCCAACAACTGAGTTTCCAAGTTCCTTACAAAAAAAAGAAAAACTTAAAAGATTAACAACCAAACCACAACCACCGTGAAAGAACACTAATATTTCCCCCTTGCCTTCCTTCAAGATAAGAGCGAACCAGCATAACGTCTAGGGCCACGCTCGAAGTTATGAGAACCAGGAAACCAGATAATTATAAAGGAAACATAAAAGATATTCTTCGTTCATAAAGTAGAAGCCTAAGCGAAAAGTCAAACGATAAAATCCAAATAGATAATTTACGGATAGTTAAAACAAAGTGAGGCAACATTTACTGGCATGGTTTCCGAGTTTATTTAAATATAAATAGGAAAAAATAAAAGTAAACAAGCGGACCACCTCAATTGTGGAGTTTCATTCCATCCAGGAAAAATACTTGGCACTACTTCGCAAATATGGAGTTCTGTGTCGAGTCAGTGATGTGTGACGGGGGTGTAGCATCATCACGGCAACCTTTTAAAAGTTAACTAATCACTCACTTAGAGACTCAGCCTCAAGATTGGCTTGGATAGGTCAGGGTAAAGCACAGCCCATACTTAAAATTAGCTACAAGCGTGTAAATATTGTGCAATGAAGGTAGTGGGGGCAATTCCGATCAACACTTGGAGGATTTCATATGGAGCCGTTCGGAAGCTTCTCCTGGGATTCGAGCCCGGTACTCTTCGATCAGCAGCCACGCGGTCCACCCACCAGTCTAATACGCTCCCCTTTTGGGCGAAGGGCAATACTAAAGTTGCCGCAATAAGTTACTCGACCGTGCATCGATTGTGCAGCCTTTGGCGTTGGTTATGACCTCTCTAATTACTACGCTACTCGGATTCTATTGTTCACCAGTTAGTGATTTAACCCGAAGATAGGTTGAGATAGATGGCTGAGTATTTCACGGTGGTAATAACTACTGCTCAAGAATTAATTGCTTTCGGTAAAGTGATAGATGACGAGACCATAGGTAGTGATGGGCACTGTGCGAGTAAGTAGGTTGAAATGTGCGACTCAGCAGATTGAGCTGTGAGGCGAGAGAGTCTTATTTGGTGACTCACGACTCCCTCCGCGCACAATATGCGTATTGGTGTCTTGTGCGGTTGGAGTTGGACTCCATGCGCACAGGACTCCCTCTGCCCAATCTGTGCGTTTTGGAGTCGTGTGCGGTGGAAGTCGGACTCCATGCGCACACGACTCTTTCCATAAATATTTTCCGTGTGAGACTCATCGCACGTTTGGCGGATCAAAGGGAGCACTTCACTTTTCACGGGTAGCCCACTGCTCACCTTTTCACGTCGCTTGAAAGGTACTCCTGATTTATTTTCTGGGTATAGCTCTAAAGAATCTCATATTGCCCTTCTCGTAATTCTCTCTCCTGCACTTTCCGTACATTGTGAAATAAAAAGGGCTGAAGAGGTAATAGAAAGACAAAGAAAAGGTTGATCATGTAAAAGTTTTCGTCAACGGTATATTTATGAAAATAATACTTACTTACTTACTCCCAGGGCCATACATATCTAAGTAGATATTTGGCCGCACCAACAATCCTCTTCCATCTATCTCTATTTCCTGCGTCCTCCTCGGTCGCTCCTACTCGCTCCAGGTCTACCTTCACTTGGTCCCACCACCTTCGCCTTGGTCTTCCTCTTGGCCTTCTTCCTTCAGGATTCCTCATTATAACTTCACCAAAAAAATGAAAATAATGCGAGACAAAAATGAAAATTTGTTCAAACACAAGCACCTGAGATTAATCGAGGGAAATAATTATGAATTGTTAACATGATAAGGTAGTTTCGGAGAGAATATTTTGATGCAACGGAATTTTAAAAATTGTCGTCATCTCTAAGCACAGGATACGGAATATATTTTCCGCCTTCCATGAAGATATAACGTGTCGGCAGAAATGGTTCCTGAGGTTACATCACCTGTTTAGCACTATGATTATGCAATATGTGATTGATTTTAAATTAATTTTTCAAATTGTGATTCAGAAAATGTTGCATTATCAATGTTCGTTCAGAAATCCCCCCTCACCACCCCTTTCCCCTTTCTTCCAATCCCCTCTTCCTCCCTCCCCTCAACCCAGAAACGCTTTGTTGAGTCGCGCTGCGCGAGCGGCTCTCTGGAGTGTGCTGTGAGCGGTGAGGCAGCTCAACAAAAAGAGTTGTTTATGCGATCACCAACCATAGGTGCCATAGTGTTATCGAGTCTACCACTTCATTATGATGCTTTGGCGATGGCGATAGAAAACACTAGCATACAAATTACGAATGCAGATGTTCAAACTAGTGAAGTGCTCACTTAGTGAGGCATCCAAAAGTTCTTCAGAATAAGAAATAGATTTAGCGACTAAAGTGAAATGACTAAGACTATGAATTTAGGTAGGGGTTAAGTTGGTGCAAAGCATAAGGGAAATTTAAAATAAATAGTGTGTTACTCGTGTAACAAGCTCGGTCATAAGAGCCCCGAGTGCCCTCAAAGACAACAAAAGTTTCCATGTCCATGTGGCGGTCGAAAGCAGACAACACAGAAAAATAAGTATGCTCTCTTCAGCTACACATCAGCTCCGGAAGAGGTAAGTGCAACTGATGCAGCCCTTGAGTCGACTGCAAGAGCATGAGATCATAGCCAGCTTAATTCAAACTCTTGGTATGTAGATTCTGCGTCTACCGCCCGAATAACTGGTCATAAGGATTGATTAAAATATTATAAAAACGAAACTGCAAGAAGTAACCAAACTGTTATCGCCAATAATTCAAGATTTTAATATGGCGGCACAGGTTTTCTTTCCTATGAATGATATGGACTTAATTAAAGAGGTGAGTGATTTCATTTATGTTCCAAATCTCAATGCACTCTTTATCGCTAGGTAAAGGCACACAGAAAGATTTTGTTATTGTTTTCGACGAAAATGAATGTAAAGTTTTCCGTGAAGAAGATTGCGCAATCTCTGGTAATTTTGTGTTTACTTGTCGTCGAAAGAATTGCTTTCATGAGGTAAATATAAACATGTCTGATAATGAATATGCATGCAAAACCATTTCAGCCTTATCATCAAGGGATTTATGGCATTATAATCTGGGACATTTATGTAGATTTGGTATGTATTTACTTCAACATGGCAACAAAAGCTTCCGTGTCGAAGTGAGAACGGTGCCCCGATTGTGTGGGTAGAGCTCAGACCGAACTGAGCCGTAGGCATTTCACCAATACATAATATAAATCCTGGGTGAGCCGGACTCTTTTGTCAGTCAACAGAGGGCTACAGTATTTCAGAGATTCGGTCGACGGAACAAATTGAGTTACGGCCCGAAGCCCAGTCGTCCTCTCATACGATAGAAGCCTTGGGACTCTTTTAAGGAGAAATATGACAGTGTCGCCGCTGGCAGGATTGAGATGAGTTAGATGGAGTGGAGGTCAGGGGTCAAGTGGTGCCCAGGGAGTGGCCGAGGATGAAGGCTGGACAACCCGCGCCTGTCTCCATGGGGACACGATGCATTCCCTGTACCCCGACACCCTAGGACCATCAATGCGTTCTCTTCTCACGGCACTCTTGATTCCTTCAACTAATGTGGGCACCAATGACTGAACGTAGTTTAAATCTTAGATTTGACCTTTATAACATGTTGCAGAGAGATATATTTGTAGACCACGTGAAGGAATTTCCAAAAGACCCTACGCACTACGGTATATTACGTCCCGAACACTTTGGGGCAGTAGTAAATTCGAGTGCGGAGAAGTTCGAAAGCGGCAGTTTTAATGCGTGTGGCAGGGGTAAAAACAGCGAAAATAAAATAAGAGCAGTGGACAGAAATAACGAATACGTCTATATTCACTGTATTCACAAAAGGGTGAGACGGATATGGATCATTGAGGTCACATGTGTGCTTGTTTAAATAAGAAAGAGGAACGAGACGAATAGTCATAAAAACCAAAAACCAGTGAGAAACGAAATATACACAACTGAATTTACAGATTTCAACAAGATTGTCCACGATGTAAAAACATTTTCTTCCGATAGTTTACCCTAAATCCTTAAGTGTTATGTGAGCATTATGCACACCT
The DNA here is from genome assembly GCF_921293095.1 of Ischnura elegans. Taxonomy (NCBI): domain Eukaryota; kingdom Metazoa; phylum Arthropoda; class Insecta; order Odonata; family Coenagrionidae; genus Ischnura; species Ischnura elegans. The sequence goes on along the minus strand of NC_060249.1, from coordinate 116,769,367 downwards.
ACACCAAAATAATTACCATGTGAGCCACCTCTAGGGTGTTTGGCAGGAGGTGATCAATCTCCGGCACGCAGCATCAAGGAAATCCTACCATGCACTTCACACGATCATAAAAGTATTAGGCATAGTAACAAAAAATACGTATGAATTAATGCGTAGTTAAAACTTACCAACAGTTAGTAATTCTTAAAGTAAATAAAAAGCAATAGTCCATAAAAACACTATTTAAAGTTAAACATGGTTGCTTCGCAAAATTATTAAAGTTATACTTATGATGCGCGTTGTCTGAAAGCATTTTTCTGCGTAATTGCTTTGCATTTCTTCTGCTAGACAGAAAAAATACCTATTTCATAGGATCCCAGAACATTAATTTTATCCTTAGTGTATGTTGTTTGCACGCGTGCGCGTGACTGCGTAAAAAATACTTCTTTCATGCAGTATTATGAATTTTAGCTTTTAGTATTGAAGGTCTGCAAGTGTCCCGTGCGTAATATATGAGTGCACATTATACCTTCTTGACATTTTGGATACATACAGAAATTAACCAAATCATTGACCCAACAGTGTACCCTTTCATTATACCTGCTTTGTTTTAATTCTATAGGAAACAACAGTACTAATAAATTTTCAATGAAGCCATTGGTTTCGGAGCTTGCAATTTCAACAGCAAATATATATGTTTAGCTATACAAACAGCGCTATCTGAAAAGAGTTGGGTAGAGTTTCAAAAATAAAATTACAAGTTACGAAAACAAACACTATGGGAAAAGCAAGTGAATAACTTGGGATCAGTGGCGTAGCGAGGGGGGAGGTCCGGGGGGTCCGGACCCCCTCCCTCCCTGAGATATAAAAAACGATTTTTTTCATTCATAAAAGACAAAAAAATTGAATAATCAACAAATTTACAAAACATTTCTTAGGCAAATGAAGTTTTTTCGATTATAAAAAGTGTTAAAATTAGTTTAAAACCCACTACTCAGTATCCTGTTTTTCAAAAAGTTTCCACCCTGGTTTTGGACAATCCCCCGAGAACGAGATTCCAGGCTACCCCACTGCTTTGGAATAACTTGATTTTACTCAGAAAGCGGGTAATATTTTGATAAAAAAAGTAAGTACAAAGAGACAACTAGGAAGGGGAATTTTTAAAGTTCATAAATACTTACCGTTCTGACCTTAGTACTGTAGATCTGTATCCTAGTGCTGGCTATTTTCAATACTTTTGAACTATTTCTTATCAACCGAACCAATCTTTAAAGCTAGGAGTAGCTGTTTGGTATTATTTTAAAGAATGAGTTGTGCTTTTGTTTTTTCATTTGTTAATTTAGAGGTTCGTATCTTTTTTTTTTAGTAAAAATGGCAATTCACGACTTATTTATCTCAATTTGACCCGAAAACAGCACAGTGAGACTTTTAGATCGGGGGTTTTAACAATCAACCACAGACACATACATTAGACAAAGAAGACAGATCACATACACCCTTGTCCTGGAAGGGGCAACCTATCCAGGCGGGACTCGAACTCGCGACCTTCGGTTTGGCTTGGTTTGGAAAGATGGATGACATAATATGACGACCGTAGCAAAAATCGAAGGATTTCAGTGCCATAGTATCACGCCCATAGCACGCAAAGTGTTTAGTTATTTCCTTTTCATTTGTTCACAGCTGGTGTCCTGCTACACGTCTATGGAGGCGGATTTCGCGGTGGTGGATAGATGTAGGTGATATTCGGTTGTAGCCATAGGAAACCTTCCCGTCACCCACGGCCTTGGTCCTATTCGATCCGTCTCCCCCATTCCCCTCCGCTTTAGGAGCAGCCGCAGTGTCCTCGTCAATCGACAGACTGAGGAGCGACTATAAACTCGATGGGATGCTCGGCATAAATAAAGGGATGGCGGCGGTTCATCATCGCCCGTGAGTGGTGCCCGCAGTAAATATTATTCTTAATGATATGATCAAAAGGAGACCGATAGAGGGAGAATGCGAGAAGAGGATGTGGAAAGTAAATAAGGGCACCGCCGAGGGAGCAGGTATGCTGGCGGAGAGTTGGAGTTGCTTCGCATAAGCCGTGAGGAATTTCCTCGTTCCTCGGATGAGTCAAGGGCGAGTGGATGCGAGTGATGGGACCGGGAAACACCTCTCCAGTTATTTGGTGAATTTCTTTTTCGAAAAGATGCCGGCTGCTTCAAATTCTCTTTCGCTTTTTATAGATAGAACTCATGAATAGATTGCATGACTTGTAGTGTAGCTTACTAACCTATGTAAAACTTAATGCAAGTTTCTTAATTTTATTTTTATTTCTAACAGCATATGGTAGTATAAATTGCTGGTATACTTGACGTTTTTTGGACCCTGTGGTGTGCATGTGGGAGTCCAATTGCATGCTGGTAATTGATCACCCCCTGCCAAACACCCTAGATGTGGCTCACAGGGTATTATGAAGATGTATATGTAGATGTTATCGAGATGATCGACCTTAGCTTCCTTGTTTGGTTACCACAACGTTTTCGGAGGTAGCTTCCTTCGCTACAGATGAAATGAAGTCTCATTGGTCTTAGGATGTGTCCTTAAGCATCAGTACTATCAGGGGCGCAGCTAGGAATTAAGGCTGGGGGGTTAGGTGCGACTAATGCCTGGGTATGTGGGGGTATGGAATACCCACCAGGATAAGCGGTAGGTGCGAGATGAATAAATTGCGAAATTTTAAAGATAAATGGTTCAACATGGTGAGTTTTACGGCTTTCTGAGGGATATTTTATTAACCCTTACACTATTCTATCAGTAATATCAATCCAATTATGTAAAATGGATTAAACTTAAAAATTTCTCTGAGCTCTGAGCCGGGGTTTATCCCCCAAACCCCACCCCCCCCTCTCTGCGCCACTGAATACTATTGAGTGTTAAAGTTGAAGGATTCATAATATGAGGTAGGCCGTTGGTATATATTGAACTAGCTGACCCGGCGAACTTCGTACCGCCTAACATTCAATGAACTTATAGTTTAGCTGCACCATTTATAAATAAAGAGCGGCTGTATCGTTTTAATTATATTTGATTTATTATAAATTAAATGAGAAAATATTGATGAAATAAAAATTATACGCATTCAGTAGTTGGTATTTGTGTTATTAACCGTAATAAAATGTTTTTAGGTCTAAGTCCGCAGCGTAAACTTGGCTCGTTCACTGGGCAGGTTAACGCAACGCTAGACCGACGCTTGACTGATGCTCAAAATAGTGTAAGAAAAGCCCCTATGAAGCAGCATTCGTATCAAATGACTTTAGGCGCGCCAGTTATAGTATCTCTGTTTGGAAAAAATGCACTGCGTAAGCGTGCTGCATGCGTAAGCGCAACACTGTGTGCCCTACACATTCGGGTTTAATGTCTTGCGTCAAGCGCCTTCTGATAAACAACAGTTTTTGTTTTGTTATCAGGCGCAAGATAAAGCGAATGAAGCTAAATAAAAATAGCGAAGCGAAGCAGGGACGCAGCGAGGGGGGTTTTGGGGGTTAAACCCCCCCCCCCAAAAGCTCAAAGAATCTTTTTATAAAACATTTGGTTATTAATATTAGGGAGACGGATGAGTCACAAAATATTTAACTGTTCATGCAGCCGCAAAACCTACCATTTTTAACCTTTTATCCTAAAAAATGTCTGGGGAGGGCCCCCACACCTCTCGCTTACCTTGGCGAGTTTTCTATACCCTACAGACCCGCCAGTGTTAGCTGCGCCTATCTTTAATTCCTAGCTGCGCCCTTGAAGCGAAGGAAGAAATACAGCGGATGGTTTACCAACTCGTAAACATACACATATTATTTACCATGAGAAAATCATGGGTTTTCACTGACACATGAGAACAAACATCACAAAAACTGAAAGACTGACCATACGATTTGTTAATCGTTATCACGAATGCAACACGAATTGGAAATTGAATACGTTTTAAGCTCAAAAGGGCATATAAGTTGGGATCATGGAATCTTCGGATTGAGATCTTCCTCATCTTTGAATTTTCCTTTGAGTATAGTGGCGTGAATCACTTTCATTATCAGTTTTTTTTAATAACCAAACACGTTCCGTTGGATAGTTTTGGTTGGTTGAGGTCTCGAAAGATCATGAACAAAGAGCCTACCTTTAGCTGTAAATCGTGCCGTGGTAAGCCAGGTGCGTCCAAGGACTTTAAATATTCTAGATAGTTGGTGACTTCGTCTTCGTTTATTACAAATTTGAAAGATTTGAATTCATGCAGAGTACACTGACATTACTGATAATCAACAATTGCTTGGAGATTTGTTTACACACACGGTAGTTATGTGTTTGTTGACAACTCAATTCGAGCTGAGCTTACCTCTAATTCAATTATTTTAATACTATTTTAATATTACTTTAATATTTTTGACATGTTTGAACATTAAAATTTTTTTAATATTGTTAAAAAGATCAGTCAATACATAAGTAAAAACGAAAGAAAAATCTTATTTTTTTGACCGTCTTAACAATCAACTCCAAAAAACATATCTCTAAGATAAAGTTGAATTTATTTTGTGAACTTTTCCTATTTTTTAATGTCCTATATATTATCCCGGGCTGAGACGAATCCAAAGAGCCTAATGTCACTAAAATCGGTGCAGCCGTTCTAACACGATTTTCGACTTTCTTTTATATATATAGATAGATAACAAATAATAGCAAGTATATACAAGTACCGTAGGCACTTGATTAAAGATGAGAACTTAAGTACAGTGAAAAAACTTATAATTTTGTGCCGACTTTGTCAGACCAATTGTTTAAATCTGTAAAAAAAAGACACCAGAATTATAGGAGCTCAATCGCCGAAACGAAGCATCCAAACTCAATGCTACAAGTAGCATAACTAAGACTATTATTTCGTCTTCATCAATATCTACATACTGCCCCGCAAGCCACCTCTAAAGGTGCATGGCGGGAGGTGTTAGGACACCATCTGTTTATAAATAAGAAGGAAATCCTCTATGTTCCGCCTAGCATTTAGCAAAGTCCTTTATCGTTCTGAGGCAAAGCGAATTCCCATAACTATCCGTTTGGCAAAATATCTCTCTTAATTTATCGTTTCTGTCGGACCTCAGCAAATGTCATGGGCTTCCAATAGGATGTTCTCCATGTCCCTCTGAAATATATCCATTCTCAATTGCTAAAGCAACCTAAGCCTAGCGCGTAGCCTCCGAGTCTCTAGCGGCTGCCTGCATAATTCGTTTAACATCTGTGTAACGCTTTCTGTGCGCCCGTAGCAGTTTTTCACAATTCGCGCTGCTTTCCTTTATTTTTAATTAAGTTCAAGGATTGAGTATCTTTGCGCTGGATCCCATATGCTCGCTGCATATTCAATATTCTATATGACGAGATCTTTCGAAATTCATTCCCAATGTCGATCAAATAACTGTCTTTCTACCTCACGCACTCCTATGTTTCAGTTCAATTATGTTCTTGATAGGTGAAGATAGAACTTTCCCCAAGAGCACGGACACACATTATACTAAGACAGAGGCATGTGAGTAACAGACAATCAGGGCAGGAGAGCCACTGCTACAATTCAGTTCCCCTGGGTCACCTCACACTTCGAGGACTTTATTTTGAGTGGTCCAAAGACTTCGCCCACAATTTGGACCCAGGGCCCTTCTAGTTCTACTCCAGGCTAGAAGATCTACATACTTGGCCATCACTAGGCCACCCTTGGAACAATTATATAGGTGTTATACACAGAATAACCAGCGGTAAAATGTGTGTTGCGAGTAATTTTTCCACCGTAGAATACAGCACTTTCAATCACTCCCTCCTTGGTCACGATGAAAATACGTCTAGAAATACGAGGTTACTTTTATGCAAATAGCTACCACATTTCAACGCAAAAATCTGCTGCACGCAACAATTCAGATGATATGCATCGTATTTTTTTCACAGAGTCTTCACTATTACCACAATTATAATACGAAATGAAGGAAAAAGGTCCAAATTATCGACTCTTTTAATACACCAAGTGAAATCCAAGTAGAATTGAGATGCCTTCATCAAAAGCAGCCATATTATCCCGGGGAATTAATGAGATATAATGGATTCTATCACGCGGCAACGCGTTCCCAAGCCCGACGGTCTGCGTCAGAGAACTTTATCCGTCAGGCCCACTAGAAATTATTTAAAAATGAATGGCATCATGACACTGAATGCGTTAGTCACTCAAGGATGGGATATCTCTAGCGGACAAAGAGCGAGCCATGGTCCCGATGATGATGAGCGACCGGATACCGGGGGGTATATTGTGTGTGTGTTGCCTCGTTGATTGAATTGGCGGTTGGATTATTCGCGGGGCCGGGTCGTCGCGATGCGGGGCTCCCGGATCCATTCAGCAGCTCGCTCTGTGTATCCTCGGCGCGATTAAGGCATGTGGGCGGATATGGGCCCAATTGGGGGGAGGCACAAATACGACGGGCCGATCGGCGCATAGCTGCTGCCGCTGCCAACACACGCTTCGACCGGGGGCGCTGCTTTGCGTGTCGCTCAACGACGAGGGGCGACCCGCATTTCCGGCTCTACATTGCCCTGAGCCTCCTCCCAATCCCACTGATTCCCCCCCCCCTCACGACCCACCGTGTCCAGGGCGCGCGCGTTACAAATCTGCGACAGGCGGGTCCCAATCGACCCTCTGCTGGCCGATGAGATCGGAGCACTTGGGTTCGCTACTTTTAGTTTAGCTCTGGGATAGCTCGACTCGGACTAGAAAAAAATAGTCTCAGCATGTATAGTCAATAAATTGTTAAATTTATAAATAATAACTATCGGAAGCAAGATAAACAAGTTGGAAATAAATAGATAAAACCTTGTAAGGTTCACTATTATTTTAATATGGACACGGCCCAGGTTTCGTAACGTGGTTACATCGTCACAAAGTCGTCGTTACATCGTGGTTACAAAGTTTTATTTCTTTATTTCCAATACGGAGAGGTTTCACAAAGTTAAGCCTGAAGTTATCAGTTGTAAGATAAACAACATTTGTAAAACATCAAAGAATTTTGTATTGGTAAGACGCGTTTCGACTCTCAGGCGTCATTCTCGAGTACAAAGAATTAAACGGAAAAACCTCAACTTATATTAAACGAGGGATGAGGAGGAAGATAACGGAGGGGGAGGTTTGTGTTGAGCTGGTGGGGTGGGTGGGGGTAGTTGCTGACCAACTAACTGCGTGCATTCTTGGTATGTTATACCTCAAGTATGAATCACCGTCCCCATTGACCCCGAAAAAATTCGTTGGAAATCAAAGGTTTTTTTATCTTTATACCAACACTTTACATACAAACTCACTCAAACGCTGTACCACAACGCCCCCCTTCACACCAAAGATGAGCAACTTTACATAGACTGTCTGATCTTTGAAATAAGACGCCCTAGAGATATTTCCAACATCTCGAGGGCGTCTAATTTCTTCCCTTTTGTTTCTGAGTGAAGGATTTATATATCGAAATTACAATTATGATCTGTTTCCATTAGATGTTTGGCCACCATTGATCGATCGTCCCCTTTATTGAAATTTCGTTCATGTTCCTTTACCTTTATAGTGAAACTACCTTACTACTTTGCCCCACATATGCCGCACTGCACAGTCCATATGAGATTTTGTACATCCCTTTTTTTAATGTTTCTGTCTTGTCTTTTGGATTTGACATAATTCTTCCAATATTTATAATTTTATAGGACAACACTCTGTATTTTTCTTTCGGGATGAATTTTGCGATCCGGTAAGATAGGGGGCCGAGAAACGGTATTTTACACCATCTGTGTGTATTTTTCTCGGTGGGTGATGTATCGGTAAGTGTGGTAATTAGTTCTATTTTTTCTCCAAGAGAGTGTCAATTAGCGTCATATTGTACCCATTGTGAGTCGCTATTGTTTTGATAGTGTTAAGTTCTTGCAGAAAATTATCTTCTACTAGAGGAATATTCACTAGTCCATGGATCTGAACCATTCAGGCTAGACTTATGTTACACTCGATAACGCTGTTTGTAACAACGAAACACGTAGAGTCAAAATAAAACTCAGTGGAAATATTTCAATGTCCAATTATACTAATATTGGTGAATATAATTTAAAATCTATTGGCGTGATTGTACAAAAAGTTCATTTTTTATGCAGTGCTTTGCTTTCTCAGGTTCTGTAGGTCAGCCGCATTCAGAGACGAGCAAACGAAGAGGCCGAGGAGGAGGTGAGCGAGCGAATGGACGACGGGATGACGGGGGAAGGAACCTGCCTCTTGGAAGAAGACCATAAGACTTCAAATTTTCTTTTACTCGCCGACACATTTTATCCTTGGGCGACATATATGTAAGGAGTATAGAATCTGTAACGAGTGACTGATTATGTCCGCTATCAGAAGAAAAAGGTCGTACATTGAGGAAAGTTAAAGTGAAAATCGTGTACGCTGTGTTTAAGTCTAAAATCAACCATGAATATTCAAAGAGTTGAAGTCGAAAGAATCCAATCGTGAAAAAATATTTTTGTTAATTACTCCGGAAGCAGTATTGATATACTACATGAAGCTTAAGCGTGGTCTCCAAGGCATGACATTCATAGTAAGTAAATTATAGGTAAAGATATTTAATAGGTTAATGGAGGTTAAAAAAATATTTTACATATCACCCTTTGCTGCCGTCACTCAAATATTTAAATTCCCTCTCTCCATTCCCAGCGAGACCTCTCTGCTTTCGTTCTATCCATAAAACCTATTTCTTTCCTCCCTCTTCCCCACTTGCCTAAAACTCTTCCCGAAAACACGGTTTTCAGCATTCGCTCCATCCACCAGACCCTTTGTCTCTGTCGTCTCTCATCTAAAAAATGTCCTCCCCTCGACCACCACGTCTCGCTCTCGAGCTCCCTTCGTTGCAGGACTCGCATAGCGCGGCAAGAGTAGCATCACTGTGACAAAAGAGGCTTGCATCACTCCGTGGAATGATGAGCTCTCCGTGTCGTCATTGGAGAGAGACGTGAATGCATCTCTCGCACTCCCACCCTCCTCCTCTCAACAATCCCACTCATTCATCCGATCACGACGTCGGTAATCCAGACGCACTCGAGTCGCGATGCAAAATCACGACCCGCAAGTCGAACGGAAAATTAATCCTCACGATAAAATACTAATCTTGCGATAACCTCTACTACGAAGAGTATATGAGTTGACGTTTTGGGACATTCAGGGTGCATTACTTGCCTTTTGCAATTGCATAATTTGCTTTTCACTTCTTTGCTCGGCGCATGAACGAAAGACTAGGTTAACACCCGAATTGCAGTAGCACCAATGCGGAATACGTGCTTTCCATTCATCGAAACATATCGATACAAGTCAATTTGCGTCGCGGTTTTCGTGTTTCATTCTATGCGTGTCCCCGCCTGTTGTGATACAAGTCAACAAACGATTACGCGCAGAAATTGGAGAGTTATTTAACCAGTTTCCGTGAGGCGACACTAGTCGACTCGTGAGTCGCATGAATGGAAAGCACCCAGTGTGTAATTTGTGTTGTATTGAGCATGCACACTTGTTGCGAAGGAATTTGTCATAGTAACAATTATTGTTATATTGGATTGTCTCTTTTGTATAGGTGGTCCGTAAATGATGCATTTGTTTGGATTTGTAATATTTTCCCTCTTTATGTATGGTTCCATTTTCAGACGTTAAAAGCTATGCTATGCAGTTATTTTATCATGGACTACAGTCTTACGTAAATAAATGAATTGTCATTATTATTAAATTGATGATCAATTATTATGTGACTGGAATACTTCGTACCATCCGCGTGAAAATCGATGAAATCTCCATTGATTGCTACGAGACAATTGTCATCTAATCCGGGAATTGGACCGCAAAGCTTTGCACTTTCGCGATACTGATAAAAGCACTACGCTATTCTCATCCCTAAATACCTTTAGCATTTTATGGCGGTTCACGGCTTGATAAAATTCGGTAAAATTGGCATTGGAGTTGAGTAACGTGGATAGCCCTGTGGTCTGCTTACTGCGCAGTGCGCGGTAGCACGGAAGTCCAAGGGCCTCTTGTTCAACTAAAAATGCATAAGAACTTGGTAAAATGGCAATTAATGTGAACAAATTAATGGATGCTGGAAAGTTGACCAATAGACAGCCAACTGTCTTAAATCCTTATGTATTGATTCAATTTCCACTAAATTCTTCGGCAACTTCCATTCATCCATAAAGGTGGATTTCATTTTTATTAATACACGTGATAAAGAAAAAATGCGTCATTCACGAAAGAAAAGATTTTAAGAAAACTAAATGTTTGTTCTCTTACATTTAGACTTCTAAACGAATGCGATTCGTCAATTTTTATCGCTTTTTGATTTGATATATTTTTTTACGTCTCTACCTTTCGCTTATTCTCAATACCTCAATAGGTTTGATCATTTGGCCGCAAAAAATTCAGCCAGTCTATGAAGATGTAGGAAGATGCCGATCGGAGGAAGTGGGGTAATATACCGGAGGAGCGCCTCACGAAACTAATATGGATGGTTTTGTTTTTAATTTTTCAATAATGCGTGTAGAGTGCAAAAAATGTTTGACGGTATTTTATTAAGATGTTCGAGGAAATCAATTTTGCATGACTGCTTTTAAACATTCCGATTAACATCTACTGGAAACTATTGCCTTTGGAATGGGATATCCAGTCGCTATTACTACTATGTAACATAATTCTTCCGATTTATCTACTGTGGTTGCTCATTTATAACAATTAACATTCATGAGTTTAGCGTGAATAACCCTTGAAAATATATTTTCTTCTTTTATATTGTCGGAAGTATTATTACACTCACTTGAGAGGAAACGGATATCGTCATAAGTACTCACACGGATTAAAATCACATCTTCAATGATTTTTGTCGGCATCGCACGAATTGGAATGCACAAAACCCATACTTATTATATTTACTTAGCGTTATTGTACAACCAGCACGACAAAGCATACGAAATTTATTGAAATAGACGGAGATAGTACTTCGGAAAGGTGGTTTAAGTTTAAATAAAACATGAGCTAATGGAATTATCATCTTCTAGAAAATTTTAGTGAATTTTAATTCTAAATAAATAACATTTCATAAGGCATGAGAAACAATACCTTCTATCCTCGTCAGAATGCATAAGTTTCGATAGCAGGGTAAGCCTCGGATGGTAGCTATTTTTATATAATGGTAACTGCTCATCCCGTCAAAACATAATGCATTATAGAGTGTTCACTATCAGGGGCGGATCCAGGATTTCTTTCTCGGGGGGGTTGCCACAAGTATATCTCGTAATACAAAATGAACGCAATGATAATGGAACCGTATTAAAAATCTTACATATTTTTGAGGGTCTGGGGATGGGGGGGGGGGGGGGGGGCACGTGCCCCCGTGCCCCCCTCCCCTGGATCCGCCTATGTTCACTATGCTACAATTCGTATAATTTATGTCGTCGGTTTTTCTTCAATTTATATTTGTATTTTGTCCTTATTCAACATCTGGGCAGGATTACATATCAAATTCTTCCTTCATACTTAAATGAGACTGAAGCAACTTCCATCGTTGCTTTCGTTTACCCTTGTTTCGACAGAACTTTGTACTACCTAAAGATTCCGTTGAAAATGTCAGACAAGTGAATAAAATGTCGCAGCTATTCAGGTTGATGGGAAAAAAATCTCCTTCTTTCCGCCCACGTCCGTCTTTGGCGTAGAAAACATTCTTCGCGACAGAATCCTCGTTATGGTCCGTCTGTGTTCGGAGGTGGGCGAGCGCGGCATCAATTGTTCCGCCGCGCCCACAACACCGCTCTGTGGGGAGCAGATGCTTGCTGCGGCAGAGATGAGGGGCAGCGGAGTCAAAGGTGCAAGACCCCTCTCTCCCTCATGGGCCCACATCTCAGGCTGCCATCTCCTTCCTCCGAGAGGAGCAAGGTCCTTAATGGACCGGAATGGCAGAGAGAGAGAGGCAATTGAATGGGAGAGAGATTATTAGAGGATGACCTTCCGTCTGCGGACACTCGCACTGTTGACCTCTTGGGACTGACTAAAAGAAGGGAGGACCGAGGGTGGGGGGGGGGGTGGAGAGGATTTGTTTGGGCTCAAATCCTCGCCTCCCAACTTCTCCCTCTGACTTTTCTTTTTCAGCGCCTCGACCGCCGAGGGGCGCGTCAGATCGCGGCGATGCGGGGCGGGGCGGAGCCGCGCCCCACAGTCACGCGCTCCTTGCGCTTCTATTTTTTTTATTTCACTTTTTAGGAGCTGGACGTCAGATGGCAGTAGGGAGCAATTCGAGGCCACTGTGATTGCTTTATTGCATGGCGGCTTACGGCGGATATTTGTAGTTGGTAGAGGAATTAATAGTCATGTGAAAAATTTAACTTGATGATCAATGGGTATAAGGTCAATTCTTGTCCTTGGATTCTCCACGGGCTATGGAGCTACAAATAAATAGGACAAACTATCCGAAGCGAAAGCTAAAAGTTTGTTTGAGGCTAATGTAAGTACCTCGTGGTCTTCAACGCTTTCCGCGTGGTAACGCATTATCTTCGCTGGTGATTTTTTATGTTCTCATTGTTCAAATTTTATTTATTGAGGCATATTTTCATTGTAATTATTTATTTGATATGAAGGTCATTCATAAAAAAAACAGTCAGTTAATGTGAGTATAAAATTTCATTCAGTGATTAATTATTCTCCTGAGTGAAAACAAAGTTTTATGGGAATCAAGATCTTCAACTAGATTCAGGGTGATATATTACAGTTATTTTCCAAGTATCTGATTTATGTGAACACACCATTACTAGTATTCTGATTTGGTGGGTTAACATTTTGGCACTCATTAGTTTTGTTTGTTCCGCTCTCAGCGACGCGCAACGATATCATCAACCATGCGTTTTCCTCTGGAGCTCAACCCCACCGCCGGAATCTGCTAAGTCCTCCTGAGTCGACGGACAATCTTCAGCCGACGGACGCATCTTCGAGACGCTTTACGAATTTGCCTTGAATATTTCTTTTCGTTGGCCAAAGCACTCTCCTCAAATCATAACCTGAGCTATTACACACGATAACATCTTTTCAATGTGGTTCTCGCGGAGGGAGAAAAAATACACACGAATTTCTATTTTAATTCCCTAAAAGAACCACTTTACACCCTCCAGAAGTAATGTTCTCCTTCAAGCCGCACGATTTAGCATTATTTCTTCGTATCGTGCTCTCAATCATATTTAATTCAGATTATTATCTGCTATACTGAAAAGTAAAACATTTTTAAATTCCACATGGCTTTATTGAAGTACGACCTAAGATTCGACGTGGCACATCATCATCTGGGGCCACGTTAAACCCTATGCCGTACTTTAATTAATTCATGTGGAATTGCAAAGAATGTAATTTTCACTATGTTAAGTCGCGCGCGAGACAACAGTTTATACTCCCTACTAGATTATTCTATAAAGTAAAAGCAAATAAGTTGAAGATGTCTCCATTGATTCTGGGTTTCACCGCATGAGATTCGTTGGTGAAGACAGTTTCGACTGTACTCCAACTGGCATTCTCAGGTCGAGTGCCGGAATGAGGTTTTTCGGGTACAGGTCTTTGCTTTCTCAGGTCCAACTCCAATGGTGACCGTGAGAAAACTAAACCGTTAACCGTGAGAAAAATAAAAAATATTTGAATTTGTCAGTTGGGCTCCAATTTAATAAATTTAAACATATCATTTAAATGAGAAATCGTTGACAAACATCGTTTAAATTCCGTTAGTACTCTATCCGCGTCCTTCAGGAAGATATCTGTTCATTTCACTATTTTTTATGGAATTTTATACGCTTTTTGATATAAAAGTATGAGGAATTCAGAAAAACCTATACATCATTACATTCTTTTCAGATTTGGGTGTGAAGGAGGCTGGAGAGATTGAAATGTGTGGATAAAGTGATGAATGGGGAGGTACTGGAAAAAGTTAGGGAGGAAAGAACATTACTGAGAACTATGATGATGAGAAAGGGAAATTGGATCAGACATTTTGTAAAAGGGAAGGGGATTTACAATACAGCAGTCGAGGGAACAGTGGAGGGAGAAAAGAGGAAGAAGGCTGAAGATGACACAAGAAGTGAGCATAAATAGAAGGTATAAGGAAACCAAGGAGGAAGTGTTGGACTAGAGGAGTTGGAAACAATTTTGGTGTTTGGGACCTGCCTGTGGGCAGAAAATCAGTTGATAATGATTTTCTTATAGTACATACTCTAACTTTTTTGTATTTCCCATAACAATAATAAAGGTGGTATAGATGGTAGTAATAGCTTAGTGATATGTGCTATGATACAATAAATAAAAACAATGGAATTGAAATTATATCAAAACAAGATGAAAAAAAGCATTATTGTTTGTAATTATTTCTTTGTGATAACCCCAGTGATATTTTTGCTTTTAAATAGCAAAAGTTTCCCATATTTTAAGAGCTTGTATATACTGATACTCTCTTTCATTTTAAATGGCAAACAGCTGTAAATTTTTGGTCCCAAGAAAAGAAAGCTTCGTTTAAACAAATAAATATTTGGTTTGGGCAATACATATGAGGCATTTATTCTTTGACAGTATGGATGGGCTGGTTTCCTATTTCTTTAATTGCCTAAATCGAAAGACTAGAGGAGTACATATTTCATGCTTTTAGATTTTAAATGACGATATATATTTTTCGCGATTAAATGAAAAGTGAAAATTTTCAGGTGCGCGAAAACGCTACGACTAAGTATGAATGCTGGGAAAAGCCCGTGTGATGTCATTCTGGTTCCAGCTGTAGCAAAGTGAGGCCACCTTGGTGCGAGGCTATGAGCGCCGATACGATGCAGGCTGCTAGCAGGTAGCAGAGTACCCTGCTAGCAGGTAGCGCTTGTCTTAAATAAGGATTATTAATACCCTGTCAAACGAAGGAAACTTTTCGACCATAGGCAATTTTAATAGGTGATTATTAATACATGTTTCCATGAGCCCTGTGCCTCATGCATGCATTGGTAATCTCAGACGATATAAAACTCCTGACTACTCGTATAGAAACTAGGTCCCTGTGACGTCACGTGGAGTGGCATCGCATGGGCGCCTATCTGGCCTTTTTCAAATGAGGTTAAAATTGACCATTAGCATTCGTCTAAACTGTGATTTCTAAAACCAAATAATTTGTATATTATGAATATACTAATTTTGGGTAACGAATCACAATCGATGCCTTTCGTTTTCTTTGATGAAGGAAACTACCCTATTGGGCTCACCGGAATACCGTCTGGGACACGGAACACTGTCAAGGTTACGACGCGTCGTAGGCCTCAGATTTCTGTTACTCTACAGCCACCTTGAGAGTTCTTCTTCTATATTTTATGTAGTGAGGGTTTATTTCGGAGTGGGCGGGGGTCTTTTCCGTAGATGGCCGCACCTAGGGCGAGATAGGAGCGTGAGGAGGGGTGTTGGAAGGCGGTGAGAAGGGAAGAGGATGGAATGAAGGCTGTCGCGGTGGAAAGGGGAGGAGCGGCGTGGGTCTGGATGTTTGACTCGCGGCGCAAACGAGTCTTAAGTGGGAGAACGAGCGACTGCTTGAGGGATTTCCACGTTTCTAAAGGAGAGAGAATGATGGAAAGGGGGGGGGGGGGGAGTTGAGTAAATCAGAGGAGGGGAGGGAGGGGGAGGAGGAGACACTGGGGCGAGGGGGTCCGGCTTCCATTCATGCATTCTCTCATTCATTCACTCAAAGGGGAGGTTTAATCGCTGGCGGAGAAACACAAGGCGGACAAGACAAGAAGACGACGCGAGAGAACGCGTCAGCTGCCTCTCCCCCTGACCCCCCTCCCACCCTTCTGCCCCCGCCGCCCCCGCGCCTCCCCCCCCCCAATGGGGGTGGGCGCATCTGCGGGATGCGTGGGGGGAGTGAGGGCATGAATGGGAGTGTAAGTGGAAGTGGGGAGGGGGCAGATGACGCCCTTGAGGAACACACGCAGCAAACGGCCAGACGCGAGAGACAATGGGAGAGGGAGGGGGTGGGGGGGGGGGGTGAATGGATGAGTTCTGGTGTTGGATGAATGGAAGAACCACCTCCACAGACAGATGCATTCTTCCACACTCAATGATCATACTCAAACGAGGAAAAATTCAAATATTGAGTTATAAAGACGCATGCCTCCATCTCGAACGATCTTTTCCGGTGACGAATTATAAGTTGTGCCCAGAAAATCATAGAAATTTTTAAATGCTGCAAGTTTGAAGAGTCTGATTGTTAAAATTTTTTATTATGTTGGTATACATGCCCCTGAAGTATGATAAAAGTTTCCGCTGTTTTCATCGTTTACTTTGATTATGGCAGCTGCTAAGGTTAGACGTGTTTTTGTCAGCTAGGCGATTTTCTTAAGTCAAAAGAAATGATGATGATGATGAAATGAAATGAATCAAAGAGAGTTTAAAAGGCAAAGAATGACCAGCAAATAAAGGGTAACAAAGAGGGTGTAATGTTAACAAAGGCCTATGGTGAGTCTGCTGTGAGTGAAACAAGAATTTCCAAGTGGTATAAGATTTTCCAAGATGGCCGTAAAGACGTTGAAGATGAAAAACGCCCCAGCACATGAACAACCGATGTAAACGTGGAAAAAGTGAGAGAAATGGTCATAAACATCTTTTCTACTTCATTTCTAAAGGAGGTTATTTTGAAGGAAAGAGCATTAATGAAGACGAATAGATAAGTATTTTTTCAAAAAGCTAATATTCCCGTTATATTCTGAACTCTCTCCTATTACATAAACTTGTTACATTATTCCATCCATTTTTACGTGCAAATGCTAGTATTAAGGCGGTAAAAAATGAAAATAGTAGAAAATGACTCTATGCTATAATCTTGTAATTTTCAGGTGGTGGAACGGAACTGGTAGCTCACGGGGGCGCTATCATTTCACCAACCACACAAGTTATGCTTCCTTTTTGGTGCAACGTAGAGGAGGATGGAAGAGGTGAGCTGAGCGAAGAGGAAGAAGATTGCAGAAATATCGGACATAATAAGTAAGGAAATTAAATAAATATGAAGATTTTATGTTAGAAATGGCCGCAAAACAACCGAAGCTGAATTAGATCAGTTACGGCATTTACGGAGAGTTTGAGCTAGAGGACACATAATTACCGCTCAACCGGTCTTTTTGGTGACGGACAACCAATCATCTTGAAATTTTTATGATGCATAAAGTACACCCCGGGTAATATTAGCCAAAATATCTAATTTGAAAATTTAGCCTCATAATATTCTCGGGTATAATTTATTTTATGTTTTTAAGGGAGTAAGTGGCAGATGATTCCCTTAGGGGACACATACCAGCAGGAGACGACCAGGTACGAGAGGCAATTGGCGGGCAAATGGGTGAAATTGAACAGGGAATGAACGGATGAAGACTTTCAAGATGGATTTCTCCATTCTAATGGCTACGTATTTACGCGTACCTAGGTCTTAGGGCACATGGATCACGCAATCATTCAGATGCCCGAAAGTGAGGTAGGATAGATTTAAAGAGAGACACACGGTTGTATGCCGCGTGATGTATCGGAAATTGCCCCGACGTTTCGTGACCGACAGCTGGTCACTTCTTCAGGGGAATGGAGATGGAGTTTTGTTCTGCTGCCTTTTTATTTCTGGTGGAGGGAGGAGTTGAGGAGTGAGGACTGGAAGGGGAAGATGAAGAAATGTTGTGGATGACTGGGTTACATGTATTGCTAATTCTCCATCCGGTATCTCCATTATAATTATTTTGTTTTTCTTTATCTCTATGGCTACGCGGATCATCTTCATCTTCCCCCTGCAGTCCTCACTCCTCACCCCCTCCGCCCACCTGAAATAAAAAGGCAGCAAAACCAAACTTCAGCACCAATCCCCTGAAGAAGTGGCCAGCAGTCTGTCACGAAACGTCGGGGCAATTCCAATACATCACGCGGCATATACCGGTATGTCTTTCTTTAATCACCATGAGCAGCGAAAGCTTTAATCAAAAAATAGTATACATTTGTCAAAAATTGTTACGGGCGTGCAGAAAGTATTACACAGACGTTAAGTGAATTAGATTGTGGGCCTCTAGAAACTCAGGCACTACGCGCTTGGCTTAGATTGCTTCATTAATTGAGAATGGAATTCTTTTAGAGCAATACGGAGAACGTCATATTAGAACCCCACCATATTTCAAGGTCAGACAGAAACTTAACATTAAGAGGCATATTTTGCTCAACAGATAGGTGAGAGAATTTGTTTTTTCCCCAGACAATTAAGGACTTAGTAAATGTTTGGTCGAACTATTACTAAAAGCTAACACCCCCGCCATACGCCTATTGAGGTGGCTTGGAGAGGGTAGTACGTAAATGCGTTTTTTAATGTGCAGAAAAGTTTCTCGGGTTTTCCACCGGTTGATGTTCTCCATGTCTCCCGACGTTTCGATCAGCACCTTGCTGTTCATCCTCAGGGGATCTACTATAGTTGTCTCAGGCGTTATTTAATATTTTGGTTTTGCATAATCCATCAGCGGTCACGCATGAGAATTTACAGTGAAGGTAGTTAATGCTCTTCTTATGATAGGCGGGATGCGGGACAGAGTGCTGGAAAGGGCGTGTTACAGGGCGTGAAGATGAATGCCGTGGGGGTTCACACCAAACAGCATCCAACCAACCGTCCCGGACGCGAGAGACAACGATCAGAGTGGTTGAGTGGTACTGCTGAATGAATGGAAGACCCACATCCGTCTCCATCATCCGGCACAGGGGCCTACGTGCAAAAAGTTATTCCAAAGAATCTGCAACGCCGAGGAGTAGCTGTTGATCTGTTGCAGTAGAAACCAAGACATTTTATTTTTATTTTATTTATTTAATCCAGTCCAAAAACAGCACGAGGCCAATTACAGAGGACTCAAAATGACAGCAGAAAAAATTTAATAATATTAAGCAACGTAACCAATAACGAACAAAAAATATCCAATAGTATTTACAAATAAACAACAAAGAATAGTAAATTTCATCGGGTGGTGCGAGGAATAGGGGGAAAATTACGATGGTGATGGTGCAAGATGGATAAGGGATGAAAATAAGGATATGATTTTTTTCAGGAAAACCAATTCTTTAATTTCTACTCTTGTTTCTACCCCCACCCACTTCTGGCATCCACCGATCCTGCAATGATTATACACTACGTCAATGTGCACGGTAGTTCACCCAAAAAGTAATATGGCATTTAATCCAGCAATACAATATTGATGGTTAAACCCATTTCCTACCATCGTAGCCATTTGGCTACATCCTGCCATTCGGAGCGTAAGAAAGAAAGTTGAGGAAAACTCTTTAAGATAACCTGCTCTCCTTTTCGCTTTTGAATTGTCACAAATCTGTTGTTGAGGCTTTCAATGACTTAAACCCCTAAGTTTTTGTTCATTTTTTCTGCCGGTCGACATAAGCCCAACTAAAGAAAGAGACGGGTGCGAAACGGAAATTCAACATGGACGCCTTATATCTGTAAATTATACATAAGTACCATAAAAATAAACAGGAAATGGTGTTGTACATATTATTTCAACCTTCCTTCATTCAAAAATATGCTTTCCTTGAATATAATTCCTTTCTATCAAGATCACACGTAGATATTAATAACATTAGATTCTGCCCTCGTTACCGCCAAAAGTGGCCTACGGCTACGGATCATGCTGAAGAAACAAATTGATTAATCACAAAAAAATTACTGGATTACCAAAAACGACCGTAGGAGCAACGCACCGAAATATGTTGACGGCGATAAGATATTTTTTGTGCGGAAATGGGCTAACGTAACTAGGAAAAAATTAATAAAACTTGTATTTCACTAATTTTGAAATATATTAGTATAGCTCGGAAGGTGTAATCAGTGGCGTAGCCAGGAATCGTTCGGGGAGGTCCAACACCAGGGGTGAAATTTTTTTAAAAACAGGGTTCGAATAGGGTAGTTTCCTTCACCAAAGGAAACGAAAGGCATTGATTGCGATTCGTTATCCACCATTAGTGTATTCGTAATATACAAATTATTTGATTTTAGAAATACCGGTTTAGACGAATGGCAAGGGTCAATTTTATCCTCATTTGAAAAAGGCCAGATTGGCGCCCTTGCGATGCCATTCCACGTGACGTCACAGGGACCTAGTTTCTATGCGAGTAGGTAGGAGTTTTACATCGTCTGAGGTTACCAATGCATGCATGAAGCACAGAGCTCAGGGATACATGTCTTAATAATCACCTATTAAAACTGGCTAAGGTCGGAAAGTTTTCCTCGTTTGATAAGGTATTAATAATTCTTATTTAAGCCAAGCGCTACCAGCTAGCATGGTACTCTGCTACCTGCTAGCATCCTGCGTCGTATCAGCGCTCAGAGCCTCGCCCCAAGGTCACCTCACTTGCAGCAGTGGGAGTCAGAACGACGTCACACGGGAGTTTTCCCGGCATTCGTACTTACCCGTCGCGTTTTCGCGCGCTTGAAAGTTTTCACTTTTCATTTAATCGCGAAAAATAGATATCGTTATTTAAAAATCTAAAAGCGTGATATACGTACTCCAGGAGTAATAATCTTTCGATTTAGACAATAGAAAACAATAGGAAACCACCCTATTGTAAGAAGAGGGTTTAAAATTAATTTTAACACTTTTCATAATCGAAAAAACTTCATTTTTCAAAACTTCATAGAAATTTTTTTTTTAATCCATGATTTTTCAATATTTTGTTATGAAGGAAAATAATTGCGTTGTTATATTTCGGCGGGTTCCCCACCCCCCGGCTACGTCACTAGGTGCATAGACCAAGAGGGGAAATATCTGGTGCTTTCCCGGAGAATAAACTGAATAATGCTTTTTTGGGTTTGCAGTCAGGTGAGAGTGTCAAATTTACTCCAACGTTTGGAGGTGCGACACGATCCTCGTCATCATTCTCTTATGACGAATGATGTGTCATTCATTCTCTTGGTCAATCAAGAGAACAACATCATTCACTGCTCACGAGGAACGTGTAGGACTTCGAAACGTTGGAAAATATTAAACTCTCACTCTAAAGAAAACCCGAGAAAATATTATTAAACCGAGAGAACATCACCAAATTCTCGAGTCCCTGTTAACATGTTCGCTATGATACAAAACGAATTCGCTTTTCTAGGATCGTAAACTTTCCCGGCGAATACCATTGATAAAAACCTTCTCGCGTCGAATACCATTGATAAAAACCTTCTCGCGTCTGCCTTAAACAGTTTTACCCGGTGCCAAAACTGAGACGGTTATATCACGTTTGTTTTTATCGGCTGTTCCTCCTATTTATCGCACAAATATCCAATCTTTGAAGAGTTAAAGTGCTCTATCGTCATGGTCCACGTGGTTCCAGGCAGGGCTGGCAAGTGAAACGAAACGAAAGTCAAAACCAGAAAATTTCAATAGTTTCGTTCCCGGGAGCGAAATGAAGAAACGAAACGAAAAAGAATGAAATCCTGGGAGCTAAACTCAAGAGTCGAAACGAAATCGGAGTGAAAACTCCTCGAATTGAAACTTATCTAAAACTCTGCGACGAAACGAAACACAGATTATGTTTCGCACCGGAGGGACCACGAGCTTCGCCTTCTAACGGTTTAATTTCGACCCACACACCGAATACGAAGTATGGTTGAATGAAGAAGAGGTTCGGATTACAGCAATTAAATGAATGGGGCACTCATTTTTTACCCCCGACAGGAGAACGGTGAACGCAAACCGCCCATTCGATTGCTTATCTCAATGTTTCAACCTCTCTACACGCATGTCAAACGTAATGGATCGAAACTATTCCCTCCACTCAACTTCTGTGATCGAAACTTAACTATGAGCGGCGGAGTTTCGATTAATTTAGTTTCGTTCCCGGGAGTAAAGTTTCGTCCCGGGTCGAAACTAAACTTCTTGGTGATTTTAATTTCGTGCGGGAACGAAACTAAACCTAGGCGTCGTATTTTCCTTTCGCTCCGGGTCGAAACGAAACATTTTAGTTACGTTTCACATGCCATCTCTGGTTCCAAGTAACCATAGTAACCGCCCATAATAACAAACACATTTTTCTTTCCCCTGATCAATCGCTGCTAAATATGGCATCATGACGTCTTTCATCCTCATGTTATTCATGCTCTGAAATCTTCTCTCTCGCTGCTCAAATGTCATTTCCGGAAGATACTCCACCCGGATTCTTGTCTTATTATTTACTTCCCTCTCACAATTCAGATCAGCATCATTCACGGTTCGTTACGCATGTAATAACAGCTATGATGAGGTCCTTGACCGCTGATAATAAGTTCTTCCTTTTAATTTTATGTAGGGTTGATCATTAATCATTACTTATTTCGTCTACATCTACGAGGTACCGTGAAAACGACCACCAGGATGTGTGGCACGGGTTGATTCCTCACCACGCATATGGCACTCATCCTAGCCTTTATCAGAAACGCGCTCGCTGGACAGTACACAGGACAACGACACCCGGTCATACCAGATACAAGGAGAGTATTGAGGGCACGAATATGATACCATATAAATAAAACTACTATATAGTAATAGAAAAACAAAAAGTTAGCGTAGTAAGTGACCTATGCATAAGTTATAACATAACATAAATAATGCAGATAGGTAGTATTTACAAATATTACAAGTTATTATCAACACATGTAGAGCCAATTTCGCCTAGTCCGATTCAAGCTATCTTAGAGCTAAATTATCGCATGTATTATTTCCATTCGTCAAAATTTCGCCTTCCTTTATTTGAGATTCCTCGAGGCTTGAAGTATCATACTCGATTCATTATGGTGTCTTTCTGTCACCTCAAGCGCTTAGGATGCTGAAATTAAGGACCAAAACGTTGGAGATAGTTGATGGCGCAATTAATGATCAACCCTTCGTATACTAAAAATCAATCTATATAGCTATGTTTCGACCACCGTGTTCATACCTTCGTAGATCTCGGTAACTGTTTGATATTCAGAGTATGCAATGCTATTAGGAAGTTGTCACGTGTACCGGTGCACTAAATCAGAACAAAAAAAATATAACGCCTCTAGATTCCAACTTCGATTCGATATTCTGCGATCCAATAATCTTGGAAAATGGTGAGTCTTTATTTCAAATGGAATAATTTCACTCCATCACGCTTTAATATTCGGATTTTATTATTATATAGCCGATCCGCGTGTCACGATGACGGTGCTGAGTGGACTTGCAGTCCAGTGGTACAATAATCATCTACATCTACATAATACCCTGCGAGCCACCTCTAGGGTGTTTGGCAAGGGGTGATCAATTACCAGAATAGAGCATGCAATTGAATTCACACATGAACACCACACGGTCCAAAAAACGTCACGCATACTAACAAATTATACTACCACACACTTTTAGAAATAATAATAATAATAACATTTAGAAACAAGCATTAAGTTTTACATAAGTTATTAGGCTACACTACAAGTCATCTAATCAATTTTGCATGATCAAAGCATCCTAGAGGAGATAAAATCATGAACGAATTTGGCAACAATATAAAAGTTCTCTCAAACGACCGAAACGTTAGGGATCATGTCACAGGTGCGAAAAAAAGTACTCTTAGTTTGTTGGAAAGGGAGGATTCACGGAAGTGATCAACCCCAGCCTCTAAACCGGGAACTCTTCACAAGCATTCACTCAACTCAAAGGAAACTTTGCAATGGTTCAAGGGGCCTCGGTAAGGTCGCGTCGATGGAGATGCTACTCACACACAAGTACATAAAACACACTCATTTGGGCTCAACTCCACGAGCACACGTTGGTTCTATGTATCTTCATTTCCGCAGTTTATGAAATTTGAAGTTAGCCTAAACACAGGCTTATTACCTCACAGGCTTCATTACTTCCTTGAATGGATACAATAAACTTCCTGTAAAAAATATGTATGCATGGAAGAATATATTATATTATATTACATTACATTATATTGTATTACCTTATATTATATATTACATACTCTGGCTCAAGCGATCCTGGATGGGATATCTGGACCGGTTTTTAAATCAAAGATTTCATTCTCACCATATTTGAGAGTAGGTTATTCACATCAAAAATGTTTTAAGCAATAAAGAAGCGAGACAGGAACAAGGCAACGTTCTAATTTTTCAGGTCATAAGCCAATAATTCCAGAATTGGCGAGTCAGAATTGAGGGGACGAGACGGATAACTCCGTACACGAAGTTGTTCGCACGAGTATTTGTAGATTATTTTTTTCACGAAGGAGTAGGCAGCGCGTCACGGTATCTTTCTACGTCCTTTTGCAATGTTTCGTAAATCTAATCCTCAGGGCAGTCATCGTGTGGTAATATAACTTGTTAGTATGCGTGACGCTTTTTGTTCCGTGTGGTGTGCATGTGGGAATCTAATTGCATGCTGCATTCTGGTAATTGATCACCCCCTGCCAAACACCCTAGAAGTGGCTCGCAGGGTATTAATTTCTTCCTTCGAAGCAGGGCCCTGCCTCCATTAGCAATCCAACGATTTGATCTTTGGATTTTTCTCTTTTATAGAAAAATCTTCCAAAATCATTGGCCCATCAAATTATGGTTTCGCTAGTAGTGGGCCCAGGGCGGTGATTGTCGTTCTCTTTTCGCCCGAGTCTTCGCTTCGCTACGGCAACTCGAAGCTGAGCGAAAATTTTCTCCGCGATTATTCTCGTTCTTTTCGCCCCGCCTATCGCTTCAGTTGGGGAAACTTCGTTCTCTTGGCGAAATACTGTGACGTAGGCGATGACGAATACCCATAAGTCAATGGGCACGAGATAATTTCAGCGATCAACACACCGCCTCCGAAACATTGCGAAACATTTGAAGAGCGCGAAGCACGTTGGTCAGTTCAAATCATATTTCTAAAATATATTATGCCGTGTTTTTTATTGCGTGAGGCTATCAAATTGCTACGTTAAGTATTGTTGAACAACATAACTTGTTCATTAGTCGTTTTCCATAGTTGAATATAAAACCGAACTCTTTGTTTTTCATCTTTTTCGTAGATGTAGATGAGTCCAAAAGTCACTCCGGCGAAACTTATGGGTTAATATTCTCAATTTTAGCCTAACCCAGATGGCACAAGATAAGAGAGATATCTGTTTCTTATGGTTTGCTTACGGAAGAAAATGATAAACACCTTTCCGTACGCTGAGGAACTTATATAAGGCAAGGATAAGATTTTAGGGAAGAATAGTCAGGGAATAGAGTCAAATATTCTCATATAAACATAATTTGCTGATGTTGGATGAACACCAAAGGTGGCATAACAGCGTACTACACATCCTATACTGCGTAGAGCTCTGCCGGACATATTAGTAAAGCCTAATAGTGAAATTTAGTGAGTCTTTATAAGAGCTGAACAACTGACGATGGATTTTCCTGTTACATTTACTGGGACAGAATATCTAAAAAGGCAATTAAAATCAGAATGGAAATCCAGCATTTCAATAGGGACATCAGGTACGCGCTGGGCAACACTTCGATGCTAGTGCTGAAAGCTATTTACTAGTACTGAAAACCAAATTCATTGGAGGACGAAAATCGGTGGGAAGAGATCACAACTGCGATACAGCCCTTATTTAGGGAATGAGAGGCGGTTGCTGGTAAATTAATCGCTCAATGAGACAATCAGCATTGGAGTAATGGAGTGTGATCTTGTTTGGTAGAGCTCCTTATTCAGCGGAAGAGAAAAAATTTGTGGATACAATGCATATTTTTGTATCAAGACCAAGATAGGTTGGTATCATTTTTCACGCAAATATTACATGGATAATTGCTTAATTTCTTAAAATGAAAATAACTAACGTTAATACACATTTTTGTGCAAAGACTTAAATTGGATGGAGCTATTTTCCCGGTGAAAAGTGCGCGGATTATGAGTGTTTGATCTAATTTTCCGCGCAATCGGCCGATACTTTTGAAGCGCGGGAGTCAAAAACGGGAGGCGATTGAGTTATAGAAGGTTTGTGTCAAGAGAGAGGAATTTCACGAAGTGGCTCTGTCAGCACTCCGCGGTCGCTTTTCGCGCCATCTGCCGGCGTTTTCGCGAAGCGGCCCCCATCAAACCCCACCTTCCACTTCAGCTCCGCTCCGCTGTTTGTTTACGCAGCTCGGCGGCGGCGGCTAACAACGCGACGTGGTGCGGTAGGAAGGAAGGGAACAGCCACCCGCACCGCCGACCGATGATAATATTTACGGGCGGGTCGCGTGGCGCCTGGCGCTAGCCGCCTTTGAGACGCCGGCGTCGGCGGCGCTTTCATAATCGGCGTGAGAGGAGGCAGCCGCCTCCGTCCGGGCCTTGTTTACGCCGCCCCTCGCTCCGTCATCTCGGCCAGGTGGATCTCTTTATCCGCTTCCGCCGCGCGCGCGCGAGGCGGTGGATGGATTATACCCCCAGATTCGGACGAAGATGCCCTCATATCTTCCTCAAGGACTTGCGCCTAAAATTGCGGCGAAGACCGCCCATACCCATCACACAAATGCGCCCAACACTGCTGCATATTCAATGTGTAAATATATGAATAGAAACTTAAAGTAGCGTAAAACATATCTAATTTTATAATATATCTTGACAGAGATAAAAGAGATATCGTACTCCCTAATTGCTTTACAATCACGATCAGGTGATGATTTTAAAGTAATCCTTGATGAATATTGTGAAGCAATCGAAACAAGTGTTCTGAACTGTTAAATGAAATTAGTGGGCAGTAGGATATTTTTTATTATTCGATATGTTATCCAACGATATCTCTCTAGAAATAGTTGACTTTATATCTTGACAGAGCCGTGCAAGGATGGCAAAGGAAATGTGGCTGTTCAGGGATACTAGTGGGAGAAAGTATGTAATAGTCGTTATAATTTGCAGAAAAACAAAAAAACAAAAAAAGACGCGAATGACATGATCCAGTGGCGGATCCAGGATAGGAACAAGGGGGAGGGCTAAGTGGGGGTAATCTGCCAGCAGTAGTGGGGGTCCAAAAAAATTACCATTCCATCTATCCCATAGATCCGCCACCGACCTGATCTACATTGTATGAAACTTGTGGATATGCATGAGCAGTATGAGTTTACTATCAACAATAAACAAGACAAAAATGGTTTTTAAAAGTGATGAAATACCAAATCTGTCACAAGTAAATGACTACGTAAAGGGAGTGACCACAGTGAAGTACTCGGGAGTGATATTGGATAACAGCGGAAGTCAAGAGATTAAGCAAAAGATAGAAATAGGTTCATGACGGCTGAGAGAGATTACGTGAGAAGGAAAGAAAATTGCCAAAGCAAATATTAAAAATCCCTGATTACCCCCTCGTCACATTTACGTGCTAACCCATGAGCCGCCTCAATACGCGTAAGGTGGGGGTGTTAGCATATCGGCCCTAAGCAAAAAAGATAAAAAAAACACTTTGGAGTGATTTGGCTATCTGAGTTTCATCAAGAATTTCTTAAGTCCTTTATATTCGGGGAAAACGAATACCTAGACCAATCCGTTCGGAAAATCATCCGTCTCTTTTTACCGTTCCAGTCGGACCTTGAATCTGAGTGAGGTTCTATAATGATGTTCTCTGTCGCCCTGAAAGATGTCTCGCTCGTCTTCATTGCTCAACCAGCCTGAGCAAAGCGCGTAGCCTCCGAGTCTTCCAATTTATTTCATTCAACGCGAGATATGTTTCAAAGACAGAGAGAATCCACATGATTATCCAAAAGTCATTAGCCCATCATTTTATTACATCCACTTTTCCAATTTGTCCTTAAAGAAAATTGTAATTAGCGGCAAAAATTCCTCCTCTGTAATAAAATGATGGAAAATAAAAAATAGGTCATATAAATCATGTGAGAATTTTGTTTCAAATTTTCGCATTGACGTCTAAAACTAAAATAACAATAATATATTTTTCGGTATGAAAATTTCAGGTATAGTTTTGATTTGAATGATCATACTCATTCAAATCAAAACTATACCTGAAATGCTGATATGCTGATTTTTATCACAAATGAAACATGAATGAGTGTGATCTTTCAAATCAAAACTATAACTGAGACTTTCATGCCGAAAAATATATTATTGTTATTTTAGTTTTAGACGTCAATGCGAAAATTTGAAACAAAATTCTCACATGATTTAAAAGACATATTTTTTTATTTTCCATAATTTTACTACAGAGGAGGAATTTTTGCCACTAATTACAATTTTCTTCAAGAACAAATTGGAAAAGAGGATGTAATAAACTAATGTGCTGATGCTAATGTGAACTATATACCCCTTGATTAATCATGCTCATCGTTGTAACTAGAGGATACCTACAAAACTATAATCCATTAAGTGAAACGCCCATAATTACGACTTGCGATGAATGAAAGGAAATTTATAATTTTAATTTTAAATTGATCTGGTCTTACTACGAATTACAATCGGTTAACGCAAATATAAACCTAACCACCCTAACATGACGAACATATTTACGCCAATCCTTTTTGAGGACGAAGTTACTCCAAGTTTCTGTCTTTGGATAAGGATTTTCAAGTACTTTTACTTGATTTTTAAGTTAAATTATTCAAGTACAAATATTCTTCGATAAAGCTATTATAATCGGTTTCATTTATAGTCCTCCAGAATATAAATCAGCATTCACTGTTTACTAATTCCTTAAACTTACTTCGTTAACGTGAAGTGCTAAATTTTCGGGCCAAAAATTAACATACGTGGACAAACTATCTTTCCGTAGCATTAACGCCATTACAGGTGCTGTTTACGTTTATTCTTCTTTCTAATCAGAATGATTATAAGTTACTGCGTCACCAGAATTGATTCTGTTTTTATCTATGCTATGCTGAATGTATAAGATGTATATTTATTTGCTTGTTCAGTTTTTGTGTATAAGTTTACGAACATAAAATCATTTCAATGGCATAGTGAATAACTCCACATTTCTGTACTACCTTATAGGAAAGACGTAATTTCCTTGATATGATAAGATACACCATGAAGTGAAATTTACATATGAAGACTGGCTATGTGTATATATATGTATAAAGAGTGTCCGCCGTCATAACTTCTCATCCTCGGGATCCCGTCCTTCGGAAGCGCACTCGTCCACCCACGAGGGACATCTCAGCCATTGGCGTTGATACGAGGCATCTTTTCCGTGTTTGCCCCCGAGACTAAACGGTCCACTTAGCAAACATCTGGATCGTTTTCTCCAGTTTTTTTTCTCCCTTTTCAACGGTCTGCATCAATCACCTTTGAAGAAAACGGTCCTCCTTTACGGCCTCTTAAGCGCGGAAAACGTGTCATTTCTCGCTCCAACTCCATAACACGCAACCGCGGCGTTTCTTGCCTCTAGCCATGTTTTAGCGTGGCAATGGAAATATCACCATGGCGCCGCACCGTTTACCTAACTCGATGGAAACAATAATAATAATTTAAGAGAGATACAGACACATCACAATCTTAAAGTGTAAATTGTGGGCAGGGTTTGCCTTCCCGAGGGACACACTTTTTTGTGATTCTACCTAATCAATTGAAAATACAGGGCAGGGGAGTAAATAAAGAAAATATGGTGAGATATGGGGAAAATGTGCCTTAAATTACTATGGGGAAATTTCGCATTGGATTGTGTAAGGTGTAACTGCGTCGCAGGAATTGATTTCATTTTTGTCTATGATATTCCGGATGAATGGATAGATTGAATTTTTTTATTCGCCTGTTTGAACTTTGTGTGTAAGTTAACTAGCATAAATTATTTCATTGGCATATTGTATAACTCCACTTATCTATCGTTAAGAAAAGGCATAATTCCCTCACCGGTGAAAACTCACACCATGAAGTAAAATTTTTATACGTATTGAGAATTATATATAATTCTATGAATCGACCAAGTAATGGGGATGTGCTAAGAAAAGTGTGAGAAAAGAGAAGTCTTCCAAAAAACCTCAAGGAGGAGACGGGACAATTTAGTAGGCCACACTGTGAAACATGATGGACTGATGAATTCTATCGTAGAGGGACAGGTTGAAGGAGAGAAGGGCAAGGGGCGGGCCCGAATGAATTACAAGAGACAGTTTATATAGGATGTAAAAGTGAAGAAACATGTAGCTATCAAAAAGGCTGGCGTATAGGAGAGAGAAATAGAGAGCTGCGTCAAATTAATCTTAGGATCGTTGACTAATGATGGTGATGAATATACATTATTGATGGCAAAGTTGGTACCATATTACATACGCTAAGTGCGCCAGCTCCCTCCGCTAAGTACGGTTGAAATTCCCTAGGTCATTCAACATTCCGTGCAGTAGTTCGGAGAGAGAAATTGATTTATTGAAATTAATTTATCCATCTCTTTCTTTGGATGCATGAAAATTCATCTATAAATGTGTGTACGTTTGTGTTTTCCATCATAACTATGGAACTTCAGGAAGAACTTGAGCCAAACATACCCAAATGCAACAAATCTTAAATATTCTTCGCGGATGAGAAGGTTTGAAATGATCAAATAAACATGTGAACGGGCGAGAATCTTCCAAGCCTGAGGATAGCTGCCGTTTCCGTCTTTTTTTTCTTTTAAATATTTCTATTTTCAGGGAGACGTTCGTTCTCGATCAAGATCAACAAGTCACACATGGGCTGTGTTCATAACCTCGATTTGATTCCGCATTGCTTCTCCCACGCAAGGTCTTATGTTGCTCCATGATGGTGTAGATTAATCCTCAATATTTTGTTTAATCTTCTTCCTATTGATTTCGCTATCACGTTTAACACATAATTATATTGATATCTACTAACCAGAAAGCATTGAACAAATAACACAGCTCTACAAAAAAAATTTTTTTGTTGTTGCCGGAGATATTTCAACGAATACTGGGTATATTTGGTATGCTGAATCTGAATCTGAAAACGGATTTCCCCAATTGGCTCTAGTTTCTTAGATACAGGCTATCTCTGACATGTAGCGTTTAATCGTTAAATTATCAGTAAATCGGTTGTGATTCCTCAATTCTTTATACCTATTCATTTTATATTTTGTAACTCCGTATGTACAAATGTAATATCTTATATGTTACACAATATAGAGGAGAAGGTGAGATTATGGGACGTGGTAGTAATTTGAGACACCCTCATGTGTCTCACAATTTCAAGGAGCGTCAGTTAGTCACACTGTTGCAGTGAAGGTGAAGGATAACACTGGTGAAAGTGAAGGAAGGAAAGGAAGGAAGTGCAACTTTAGCGCAGAACGGCTGTTGGGACCATTGAGATGGGGGGTGGAGGCAGGCGTGACAAGAGGTGGCTTTGCTCGACGGGCTTCGTCGGCTCAGAGACACGGACGGGGCGCTCAGTCTTCAGCGCGGCGTCAGATGAGCGAGTGTGACCTATCCAGTGATGTGAACCACTATCGTAATACAGTCCACAAACCATTCTCAAGTTCGTGTTTTCATTTCTGTACGTAACCCACCCTTTGGACATTTCGTTGGAAAATACGAATTTCGAAAGCGAACAACGGCAGTCGAGAGAGGGACGAGCGTGTGAGAGGACGCAGTTTGTGTAATAGCCATTAAAAGTTTTCCTAGTGAACAATTTCTCGTTCACAGTATCAATAAAAATGTATGTCGCGATTAGTTACTACATTATATTCTTAGTTTAATGTAATATATAGATAATATTGTTATAAATATTGTCTTATTAGTTCCACCTTACCTTATTTACAATATTTTTGCAAATATATTTTTTTAATTCTTTTCATAGATTAACATGAGTTCTTCGTGTAAAGGTTGTTTCAACTCTCTTGATGAGTTCTACCATATCTGTGGAGAATACACTCTGCAAGAACAACGGAAGAACGTTACTGACTTTGTGAAACAGGCCTATCTTGCATATTTTGGTGTTAAACTGGGAGACCAAGATAAACATTGGGCTCCTCATAAAGTTTGCATACGCTGTGTGGAGTCTTTACGACTGTAGACTAATGGGAAACGAAGGGGTTTAAACTTTGGAATGCCAATGGTGTGGCGAGAGCCAAAAAAATCACCATGATGAAATTGCAATTTATGCAAGGTCAATGTAAAAGGTTTCAATCGCCCTGTCCTCAATAATTATAATTATTGAGGACAGGGCAAGGCTTTGATAATTCATCCATTTTTAGATGACTATAATTTTTAGTAGTCCATTTACAATTCATGAATAAAATAACTCCAAGATATCCACCAGTATTGAGCAAATCTGTTCCCGTCTGCACGCTAACTCATCCACAAGTCCAATTGGAGAGACCGCTAGAATACTTATTAAATATTCCTTGGCAACCTACTTTAATCGGTAGAACAATTTTGATGTTTACGCAAGACATCAACCATTATTTAGCTAATCCAAGTAAATTTGTACAAAATATCTCCTCTTCAATTTTTTTGGTAGTTAGTTACATAATTTAAGTCCAATGAACAAAATGATCTTTTGAAGATCGTGCGACACACTTTAGGCGTTCGAACCCATTAGCCACTACGACGATTATACATAATATGTTTGTCAATTTATTTGGGCACATTTCCGCTTTTTAAATAAAATATTTTTAATACCTTTTAGTAGTAAATATTTATAAGAGGAAGAACTCCCGGTGTACTTGACAAGATAGTAGGTTAAAAAATGAAGATTATACACCGTTGCCACCGAAAATGGCGTCCGTCACTAAGACCCGAGCACGAATATTACAAAAGAGGATCCTCAAGTATCCCTCTAAATGTGTTGTCACCCACCGCGCATTTAAATGGGTTTGCAGAAGTC
The DNA here is from genome assembly GCF_921293095.1 of Ischnura elegans. NCBI lineage: Eukaryota > Metazoa > Arthropoda > Insecta > Odonata > Coenagrionidae > Ischnura > Ischnura elegans. The sequence goes on along the minus strand of NC_060249.1, from coordinate 116,736,529 downwards.
GCCACTCGTGTCGCTGACGGACAAATTGATCCGCGTTTTAAGGAGAAATAAGGTATAAATAGGGTTGTCAACTAAAATTTACGCACACGTTGATGCGGTTTATCAAATTCATTATGCTATTCCCCGCAGTTAAAAACATTGAACTAAAAAATCATAAGGGCCATGTGTAAAATATTGGAAAAAATGGATCGCATTGCACTCGTCACCGCGCCGCGGACATTTTTGAAAACCGATTAAAATGCGACCGAAGTGGCAACAGAAATCAGGCTTCTACGGAATAGAATAGGGCCTCCTTTATCCAGTCGCCTTGGACCCGAGATACTATTGATTTAAAGTGTTCTGAAGATTAAACAGAGTGATAATTTACTACGAAAAACATTTCCCATTCAGCTGTTCTCTCATTGGCTTAAAATAAGAAATCGCAATAGCTGACGCCCCCTTTCTCATGAGATGATCAATTCATTCGACTTCTGGATTATTTACTCGTTCAGGGAAAAAATGATTATTTTACGGATGAATCGCATATAAGAGACGATTTTTCTCCGTAATTATGGGGAGATGTGGGCGACAAGTCGACAAAGCGGCATAGGTCTGCTATTTTTCTCAAGATCTATCACAATGGACAGTAAAACAAATTTGGCGAATTCGCACAGCAAAATGGACAGTAAAACAAATTTGGTGAGCGTTTGCATGGTTTTTATCCACAGGCGCTCTCCTTGGGTATTACAGAGAAGAGTAATGTAATTGTATAGACACGTACCTTTCACTACTGAAAATCCATTAGCCGTAATCTGCTCGTATACAATTCGTCCAGATGGCTCTGAGGAAAACATACGGGACTGCGTGTTGGAACTGACGATTTATAAACTTCCATGCAATCCACAAATAAGATGACACCATTCCAGTGAGGGAAGACTTTTATATTCGCAAAAAAAGATATACCCAAGGGTATTGCATAGTGCACTTGAACCACAAGCAATGCAGATTCCCAAATGTGTCGCACTGCTCACACTATCAAGTGCAACTCGTTGCGAACCTTAAACTTTCACTATTACACTTCCAACGCTTTCACAACACTTAAACCACAGCTTTTGGTTAATAAAATAATAGGAAGTAACGGAAAATATCGGAGTCCAACCACATAGAAAAATGGTATTTCCCTTCTCTTGGTTACCGCACGACTGCCTTCTCTCACGCATTTAAGTTCGCTTCAATGAAGAAGCTTCCATGTCCAAATGGGTGAAAATTGAATGATTCAAAACGCCCTGCCGAGTCTGGTCAAAATTGACCTTCGGGTGGAAACGCTGAACAAGAAAGAATTCCGGCCAAATGCCACTCTACGAAGGAATTTTGGGAGGAGAGATTAGTTTTGGTATTGCCTAAGCCGTGGGCATGGGTGAATGGTCCGCACCGGGCAGTCGGGCTGCGGTGTGCCACTTTCCCGATTCAATAGAGTACCAAACGCGAGAACATTTCAACTGGCACTGTCACTTTGGATTGACGCCCAAACCCTGCCTTTTACCGTCACTATCCATCAACGCAAGAAGACCCAAAAAACGCCCTGGCAGCAGGAGCATACCAAATGCATTCGGATGTCGATATTCGAGAATCAAGATGGTATTCAAATGCATAGACGGTTCCTGTATACCCAGCAAAGTGCCATAAAAACCTCACTCCAAACGCCAATTGAATCAGCTTGCGGGATTGTCTGTAGATGTTCATGTATATTACTTTTTAGTATTCATTAATATCAATTACAATGGAAAAAATTTCATAAATCTCCATTCCACTCCTGTACTCCACATAGAAACCCGCTGAACTTATATTTCATATTCGCAAATGAGGGATTCTATATTATCTTTTTAAAAACTCTGGAGCCTGTTTCACTTTGGGCATGTACTTACACAATCTGACGTAGTGAGCACATTTTAAATTGTGTCGTGCGAAGCGGTGAATTGCTAGAGCGAATGCGAGAATAATCGTGAGATGGAAAAACTGCTCCTGTTCTAATTTCGTTTATGAATTCGCGCATTTTTTGCACGCTAGATTGAGAAATAAATGCAGTTCTGAATTGTGAATTTAAATGTCCCGTGTGAAACAGCCTTTACACGATGCATTTACCCGCGCGGGTGGATGACTAATGAAATTCACCATCAAAATTACATCGCGTAAAGACCAAAAATTGCTCAGATACATGAATGTATGTCAAGGAAATAACACTTGCTCTAATTCAGTTTCGAGCACTTGCCTAGCCACGCAATTTCACGGGTAAACGCATCGTGTAAACACGGCTTTACTGGTTACAAGTACCGTCGACAATTCCGACTTCGGCAATATTAGACTTCACTCACGATGCATCACCATCATCATTATTCCATCCACCACTCACCCCATCGCCACGGGATAGCAAGTGGAGGGGGGGTGACAATACCCCTCGTGTTTTTCCCCCTCGGCAGCGGCCCCTCGAGTGAGCGACAGCAGGAGGATTAGCGTTTAAAAGGGTGGATGAGAGCTCACTTCCCACTTCAGCCGCCACACTCCGCGAGGAGGCGCGCGCGTCGGAGAGAGCGTGTGTGGCGGCGCCAACGGCGACTCATCGAATCACAACCATCGCTCCTCTCGCGAAATCTCCGGGATGATATCTCGATCGCATATTACATTCTGTGACACCACCATTCATGTGCCCCACACTCTGTGAAGTAGCTCTGGGGGGGTGGCCTAAGGGGTGGGCTTTCTGTTCAAGGGGCGGTGGCATTGGCTCCATTAATGCAAGCGACGCCGCGAACTCGGAGATGCAGCGGATAGGGCACGCCGACCCGCCCCTCTGGGGTAGCGCGGAGGCGGCGCGGGGGTGGCACGTTTAATGCGCCCCAAAATAGGGTGGTGATAAGGGGTGGTGGGTATATCCCCTCCCCTCGCCACCATCAAGGAGGTAAGACTGCGAGATTCAAACGAAATCCCTCTTAATACCACAGAAATTTGGCGGTATTAGCGAAAGTGCTATAAAAATTCTTAAATTTTGTCATGAAAATTTTCAAAATTTTGCAGCACTTTGTTGCGCAATATAAAGTTACCATTCTATATATCACTGTAATGGTTTTTTTTTATTTTTACCAATTAAGAATTAATTTATGTAACGTCTTTTTTATTGTCCTGCGAACATGCAGTGGAGGTTTATCGGGTTTCACACCGTGTAAGGTCCTCCATACCTCCTCCCAAGGTTTCGATGTGCAACTCGCGTATCGTCCTCAAAATTGATTTCATGAATCCCTGAGGACGACGAATAGAGGTGCAAATCGAATCGTTGGAAGGAGACATGGTGGAGCTTACCAGATTTGAAACTCGAGAAATAGGGTGGTTTCCTATTATATTTTTATTGCCGAAATCGAAAGATTATTACTCCTGGAGTACGAATTTCACACTTTTAGATTTTTAATTGACGATATCTGTATTTTGCGATTAAATGAAAAGTGAAAATTTTCAAGCTTGTGAAAACGCAAAGGCTTAGTAGGAATGCTAGGTAAATCCCGTTTGACGTCATTCTGGTTCCCGCTGTAGCAAAGTGAGGTGGCCTTGGGGCGAGGATGTGTACGCCGCTGAGATGCAGGCTGCTAGCACGTAGCCGAGTACCCTACTATCATGTAGCGCTTGGCTTAAGTAAGGATTATTAATATCTTATCAAACGAAGGAAACTTTCCGACCATAGGCAGTTTTAATAGGTGATTACAAAGACATGTTTCCTTGAGCTCTATGCCACATGCATGCATTGGTAATCTCAGGCGATGTAAAACTCCTATCTACTCGTAGAGAAACTAGGTCCCTGTGACGTCACGTGGAGTGGCATCGCATGGGCGCCAATCTGGCTTTTTTCAAATGAGGATAAAATTTACCATTGCCATTCGTCTGAACCGGTATTTCTAAAACCAAATAATTTGTATATTATGAATACACTAATGGTGGTCAACGAATCGCAATCAATGCATTTCGTTTTATTTGATGATGGAAACTACCCTATTATCCCATGCCAAAGAATTACTAGTTATGATATCCTCACATATTGGATAGAGGATGAAACAAAATGTATTAAATAATAATGATTTCAAATCCGGTCTGCGCTCGTTCAGATGCTATATCGGTTCGTGGCACTCTTCGTCCGAGGAGCAAAAGTCGATATATTGCCCCGTGGCACTAATTGTAAGTATGTTAAGTAACAGTATGTTATCGCTCCCGCTAAACTCGTCCATAGTCTTTGACGCATTACTTTTTTCATGCTATCACCTTAATATGTTAGTAAATAAGAATTTTGGAACGTTGGTCCTGTATTGAAAAGATTAAAATGCAAAACTTTGCCTTCTTTATGGGAATTTATTTTCCTTCGTCAGGTCTTGAAATTAAAATAAATATTGTTTATGAATGTGAAAAAATGTAGGGTTATAAAAAACATCTTATTAGTTTCTTTTAAATTATATCCATTTTCATTCCAAGTCTTGACAAAGAAAAATATATTTCCGACATGTCGACAAAAAAGGTGACTTAAAATTATTTCGAAACATGGCATACACCCCAATAAACTCGTTTACTATTGAATGAGAGGCCAAGAGAAGAAGATGCAAAATTATTTCTTGACAATGTTTAAAATAAGATTTTAAACCGTTTAGACTGAAACCGTTTAGCCATGTCTCCAGCAACAATGGTGGAAAAATGACCGTTTCACGCAATCATTTTCAGCGTTGGCTCCAGGGATGAAATTCCCATCTCTTTATCAATCAGCACGTCCCTTTTTCAGTCGCTGATGCTATCGTTGGTACTGTCTTTCAGCCAATCAAAACGCAGGTCAGATAACAGTGATTATAACGCCACGCTATGCGTTTAATTGAATGACAGTTGTAAATACGGAGAGTGACGGAATAAGCGACGGGAAAAGGGATGGTGGGAATGACCGTGTGATTAAAAAAATGACATTATGTCTCAGAAAACAAATTGCTGGAGCTATTACTCTGAGGGACGGAAAAATGATCGTCTGTTTCAGGATATACTGAGTAATCCCGGTTTCTCAAATATAAAAATTTAACTAGAGGGAATAGAATGAGATTCGTAAATTTTTCATTTTTGAGACACAAACATTTACTATAGCATTGATATCTACTTCGTTTTGGAAACACACCGACTCAAGTTAAGAGTGTTAATCATAGCATTTTTTAAATTAAAAGTGTGATATAAATGCTATACAAGTGTTCTCTCATACCTATCATGACAGAAGCGTTCCGCATTGTGAAACCTGAGTCAATTGTTGTTTTTTATCACATACTGACAAGGTTCTGCTCTGGATCCCCAGAAAATTAAAAAATGATGTCGTAGGAATTAAATAAGTGTTCCGTCAGTAAATCACACTGGTCGAGCGAGAATGATACGTTCTTCCGTTTCAATTGGATCAGACTGCGTGGCCAGAAATGAATATCTTACCCTTCAATTTGCAAAAGAGTTCAATTAAAGGGAGAATATGGAGAGAAATAAGGAGGGGCGTGTCAAACACGAGGGTGAAGTCGCCGTTGACACGGAGCGAACGCAAATGTAAGCAATTTGCTGATTCTGCGCAGACGACCAATCCGAGAACACGAGACGTATCTGATTGATTGACGACAACGATAGCGTCTGTTTTTTACGTTACTTATTTCTATCGAAAATTTAAATTCCATTTAATTTTGTGTATCTATTGAAAAGAATCGAGTGTATGTCGTCAGTTTGTGTGATTAAAAATCATTCTTTGCCAGCGTTCCGTAATCTTCATAATGTTTTGCGATTACATTGACTGTTCGCAGTCAGCAATGATTAGAAGTAGCCCTCTCACATCGAGAATAATTTGGACATAGATAAGATCGCAATGACCGTTGATGACCAATGATTACTGATATGTGCAAATGTTAGACAGAGTAATGGCAATCTCATTCAAATTCACTGGCATATGGGAATATTTTTAACGATATCAACCTCTATTAGACACGAAAATATGAACTAGGTACATGAACTCAAAGAGTAGGTACCTTGTTCTTTGACCACACACTCTCCACTTTAGGCGAGTAAAAGCAAATCATAAGAGGATCAAATCGCTGCATTGAAACGTAATTTTGAACGCAGTCACGCGAATAGGTGCACAGTTGTGTACGCCAAGGAGGAAAATCGCCATGAAAATATATTAAACTCGGCCGATATAAGAACCCGGATGTTCCGATTTCCGGTCAGGTATTCTACCACTTATTCATCCAAACCATCTTCTTCTAAATTGAATGTCAGACTGTTTTTTTGGGAACTTAACGAATTACATCTTCAGGGCTACATTGAAAAAAATAATATGAGGGAATAATACCAACTTCTAATAGTTTATTTAACAAAATTAATAAACCACAGTAACCACAATTCGCTTTTTAGCTACGGGTAACGTTTCATGGAAAATTGTGAATAGGAAAAAGGTAACGGTAGATCATCAATCGCTTGGGGGAAAAATTCTGAATGGAATTCCGAATCCTGCATTGAAGTTGTTGCCGTGGAGATTTTTGGGCGGCCGTGCATTCGAAGTGGATAAGTAAATACCGATGGTCTTTGCAGTTTTGAAGTGACGGGGCATGCAGCATGCTGAAATAACTCGGCCGAGGCATGAAAGGCGGTGGTATGGCCTTTGGCGGCGTGGGGCATTGAGATAAGGTCGGTTGATCCCTTTGAACGGAATATTTTTGAGGTGGCACAAAGAGAAGTCATGAGGAGTATGAGATGGAATGTGAATGGAGTTTTAGCATAAGAGCATTCACTGAAACACCGCCTTATCTCCAAATTTGAGGTCTGTTCTCTACGGCAAGGATATATTTTCTTTCGTCCTTGTGGTCTTGAATAACCTTGAGGCGGGAGCATTTGCAGTCGCAATTAAATGAAAAAAGGAATGAGGGTTGAAACGTTCGAAAATATCGAACAGAAAAATCAAGACTCGTGAAAAAGCCAGAGGCTAGAATTCAGTGAGAGATTAACTTTGCAGCACCTTGAAACCTTCTTGAGTGTGACGTCAAAACTTCCGTGAATTTCAACACAAGGACTGAAATTTTTTTAATACATGAAGTTCAAAATTAATAAAATATGTTCGATATTTTTACTGCTCAACACGGTACGACCAGTGTATAAAATTATGGACACCGATAAATTCCTCCGCAGTAAAGAAAGCGTCAATTGGTCTCATATGTGGTTAAATTCTCAAGGTGTACTTATTAAAAATCGCTTGAGGTGGCTGCATGATTGGCAAAATCTGAGGCCAAAATCGAAACCCCAACTTGAGCATTATCGTATGAAACGGAAAGTGTTAGCATATGAAACACTGAAGATCAAATTTGTGCTAGAATCATGCTAGCGCCGACGGATTCGTATGTACGAAGATCATGGCACCACATAAGTGAAGCATTCATCTCTCTTCTCTTTCATCGACATCTTCACGGTCCCTAATGGAAACCGTGCAGTGGGTCAGCAAGGGTAAATTATCACCTACAACGATGGCTCCAAGCGCAGAAATGATATAAAAATACATCACTAACCTGTGAGTATACTGGTACCTACAAAGTTACATGTGCATGCAGGAACTTATACATGGATCTAAAAACCTCACTAGGCATACACCTATCCGTATTAAACGGTAAGTTACGATTTCTCGCGTATATTTCAAGAATTGGATGAATATGAAACATCACATAGCGTTGTCAATTGCCTTTAAAATGGCTATGTGGTGTACGTCATTCGGTAATGGGTATGTATCATTCGAAATCTACGCCACAATATTGAAAACGTTAAGCTACACATAAATAGCATTGAATCATAGATGTCTATTGCAACGGTTTTTTATTACTGACCATAATTGACTGTAATCTCGTTGACATGATCACGTAGTTACGCAAAGCGACGGTGAGGAATTAATCAAAGAAAAAGGGATACCAATTCACACGGTAACCAAATTATATTTTATTAAAATGTTTTTTTACCATATTTAAGCACAGTTGGATGGCAAAAAACACATGAAGAGAAAGGTTTTTCTTCACTTCACACTCAGAATGTGAATTTTGATAGATTTCTCCCGAATGCTCTCTAGCCATTTAACAATCTTTGGCAATAACATCGACTATTCGTAGACAGCTAGAATTAGAAGAAGCTCTCTTAAATCGAGAATGCAATGACCGTTGATGACCAATTATCACTGATATTTGCAAACAAAAAAGGCCATCGGAAGATCCGGGTTCGAATCCCGACCGAGATAATTACTTTATCATAGCGTATTTCATCGCTTGTGTATAACACAAGAGGACGTTGAAAGCATTAGACAAGTACGACATTCTCGGGACAGAAAAGGTATTTTCTATTTTCATCAATCATAAAATATTTTTGGTAGCATACTTGGACTAACTGTAAAACCGACTTGTAATATTTGTCCTATACCTTGTGGCTCGAAATGAAAATACGCATGACACCTTCAAGATACTGAAAAAGTTCGAAAATCTAAAGGAAGATTTTTCTCCATCCTATCTCGTTGATCATCTCACAACAATATTATCACGGTTTCTTACTTCTTCCGGCTATATTACGTCCCACAACTTTCCCAATAACGGTGTTCCGCAAACCACAATCGTCATCCAGTTCGTAACTCACCAAAATATAAACAACAAACTGGAGTCGATTTCGTGTTTTCTGCATGTTTGTGTGCCGACCTCTGAAAACAAAACAAAGGGTCTGTCGTTTGTGAGCCGATACCACGGACCTCAATAGCAAAGGAACGTTGAAACTCCCTGTTCGACTGAATCCAAGTAATTGTGCATCTGCTTATCTTAAGAAGGACATCCAGCATCGCGCTCCATTTAAATACAATAATTAAATACAATAAAACTCGCTCATAACGAACACGCGTATAACGAAATCCCGCCTTTAACGAGGTGAGCTCCCGGTCCCTAGGACTTTACTATAATCTCAAATGTTAATTTCTCCGCATGTAACGAGTTCGGACGATACAAAATCACCGCTATAACGGACTATTCCTTGGTCCCTTGGGGAATTGTTTCCTCTTTTATAAGGAGATAATGGTCATCTTTGAAACCTAACCGTTCCCCACCTTATCATCAGCTGTTATCACGTGTGGCCACCACCACGTATTTCTACCGTTAATCTCAAAATTCTTCCCTAAACAGCCGTTTGATGGAATGGGTATGACGATGATTAATTGTTACGGATGTGTTGCTTGAATGAAGACGATTTACGGAATATTACTCGGAAATCCTATTATGTATAGGGAAAAATCTTTTATTATGGTTAAAACGAAATACCGTTTATCACAAAATAGATCGATGGCCCTGTGAAATACGTTATAAGCAAGGTTTACCATAGATTGAAATGTTAGTTAGTGTGCTTGCGATTTTTCTTAGGGTTTAAGGGTGGTCGATTCCATGACTTATTGTCGCACGTCTGCTTGCTCATCCCAAACGTTTGTAGAAATCAGTCAGTCAGTGGTCGGATGTGGGTTTTATGGTGTAGGCTTTCCCTGAAGCCATTCCGTCAAGCCTATCCCAGGTAACTACAGGGATCCCGAGGTTGGAGAAACGTGCACGATCCTTCATATCATATTCCTCTGTGTATAGACAACAAAAACTTTTGTTATTTTCGACAACATGAAATTTCTCAAAAATAAGAAGTTACATTTCAAGACAAGATTTGCCTCAATTTCCACAAAGGTATAGCAACAGGTGATGCGTGTGTTGACAATGCATGCTATCAAATGATAAATAAAAACATTCACTGATTGAATTTCATTTTCAAAACAGAACTCAAATTAAACGAGAATGAAAGCTAATAGGAATAAAAAAACGCCCCCGGGTGGGCTCGAACCACCAACCTTTCGGTTAACAGCCGAACGCGCTAGCCGATTGCGCCACGGAGGCGGCATAAAAAGGACTACCTTAATCTACTAATATTCTTCTTCGGTTACATCTAACCTATGCTTGATTAAATATGCATTGAAAATTTAGCCTTTCGACAATTTTTTCCTAGGACTTTTCACGATATTAGAAGGGGCCCATTCAATGACTTGTACTTCGTCTGGTTCACACCAAACATTTGAGTGAGTGAGTCAGTGGCGGCACGTGGGTATTATAGATTATATCGATATAAATTCATGATGTTTTGATCGTTTATTAAAAAATTTAATGTCGAAGTTTCTGAAATTTATTTTCAATTTTGGAAACTTATTATATGATAAGATGAGAGGCTAAATGAATGCAAAAGTGGTCGAGCTTAAAAAATTATTTTTACTGTGTCATTGATTAAAAATACAAATTCAGACAATTGATATGACCCCTCTATGATTTAGTTTGCAAATAACGATTTAGCTTGCAGTTCACTTAGCCAGAACTAATCGCCACTGTTCCTATTTATTCATTCCTCATTTTTATCAGTCGCTTTGTAGAGCATAAGCTTTATATAACGCGAGATGATTATAAAGGAAGATTAATACTGTTATATAAATAATGATACGGCATACGTTGCTTTAGGTGGTCCAAAATTATTATTGCTGCAGAAATTATGGTCAGAATGGGTCAGAACCTTACACAGGCCATGCTGGCTGCATTTAAAGGCCAAATGGCATGACCTATGTCACATATATGTTATCCCTACATTATCCTATAACGATCAATCCATAACTTTAAACAATATATGAAACATATCTCGGTAGCATTAGATACGACTTTTCCTTTCCCTATTTTCTCTAGAAAGTGCTGAGTGTTAAGTATAGAACCAGCAGGCTCAAAAATAGAAATAATCCAATACGTTACGGGTCATTTTATACCGCCTCATCATCCGTCTGAAATTTTAAGCCGTAGAAATATTCTCAAATGGACCATGAAGTGGTTAACCGAAGGAATACATTCCACGAATTCCAAAAAAATATTCGATGGCATTCAGGAAGAGGTTAGAAGCAATGGAATAGAAAGAAATTACGTTCGGTGCGAAGACGCAGGTATGAGGAAAAGAAGGGAAGTATTAAACGGAGAGGTATTAAGGAGATTTAAATATTGGCGAGTATAGCTCGCGTAAATACGCCCATGTGTGTGCAATAAGGCGGAGGGAAACGTATACAACGGACCACAATGCTTAACTTCCTTTATGCCCTCAAATTTTCAACGCTTTTCAGAAGCATTGTGCATTCAATTGGAAGACAAACTCATATTGCTGTCAGCATGCCAAAGACCTCAAAGTCACAAATAACCTCATTATATTTTTTCCAAAAGGTTTCCCCCTTGATTCCAGCGGAATGTGAGGATGTTCCGGAGGAGCGGTCGAATGCAACATGAAATAAACGCGGCGGCAACATCCCAATGCAAGAAATGCATTCCCAACTGAAGCCGTCGCCTTTGGCTCCACCGAACAAAGAAAGAGCATGCTCGGAGCGAATAGGCCTCAGACGTCGGCATTCATGCTCCCGAAGTCCCCCTCTTTTCCAGTCCCCCATGCGAAGGAGCAGGTAGAATTGAAAACTCTGTGGAGAGGGTCTTTCATCCTCGCAGAACCCCATTCCCCAGGCCCTTAATCCTTCCTTTCCCTTTCTCGGATCATCTTCACCCCATTCTCCCCTTTGAATCCAAAGCCTTGGAGGAATTCGAGCTCTTTTGAGACTTGTGCCACCCACAGCTAGCAGAATTCCACTGTTTACCTTTTAGCATCTAAGCTACATTTGAAGTCTTCCAAAGGGTATAACTTGGTCCAAGGTTCTCTCATAGGTTATCCTGTTCATTTACGAGGGCGAAAAATGGACATATCCTTCTTAAGAATATCTTTTCAGTTTTGACGAAAAGCTAAACCCAAAAAATTATAAAAAATGGCGTAAGGGATCAAAACGTTACTTTAGCAACTGATTATATAAAATATATAAATTATCTTCCCATTCCGCTCATTCTTTCCTTTAAATCCAAAGCTCCGCGTTGGAGCTCGCACTAATCTCTTCGCGATCATGTAATTAATAATACTATTTTTATTAACAAATATTATTAAATAGAAATGAACAATTGGAAATGATTGTTAATTATACATTAATAAAATCCTTATTCTGTAAAATGAAAGTGAGAGGGAATGCATTGAAGAACTACAAAGGAGAGCTTGTGTATGATGAGGAAAATATTGTTGAATAATGTGAGACAGTGGCGTAACTATGGGGGGGGGGGGGGGGTGAGGGGATAGATAGATCCCCTCAAAGCCTCAGACAAATAAAAAATAATTTAAAACTATTGTATAGTTTTGACGCATAATAACTGGATATGCTTAAAGTTAAATTTTAAGCGCTAAAAGAAGGTAAAATGTATTTCCAGGCATGCCGTTTTTCAAAAATTGTCCTCGCACCCCTTCCTGGGGGGGCAGGTACCTAGAGAGGGGGGGGCGCACCCTCCAGGCCAACCCTTCCCCCCCAAAGCATATGCCTAGTTACGCCTCTGATGTAAGAGATATATTAAGATGCTATAAAAGGCGAAAGGACAGCATTATATGAGAATGAATATGAAGAACAGATTAACAACCAAGGGAGAGTTGATGTCATCCTAAAAAATGAGGTACATCGAGAATTCAAAAACTCCAGGAATATAAAAAGCGGAGAATAGACGATATATCAGGAGAGCAGTAAAAAAATATAGGAAAATAGGGAATCCAGAATAGATGATACACCTGGAGACCTCATCGAAGTATCGTGCAAAACTATCCAGCAGTCCGTCTGTGAGATAACACGTTAAATGTACAAATAAGATACTGGGCGATTCTCCTAAGGGTATCATAGTTTCTTTCGCCAAAAAAGTGACTCCTTCTAAATGCTATTGATATTTCACAACTTCAATTAGGGGCAATATACTTCCCTATGGAAAAATAAACCTGTTAAACCTCTAGAAGCCTATAGAAAAAATGAGTCCGTTTTCTCGTACATCCCAAATACAGGACGGCCAGATTCGTGATGAGTTTTTAAATTAAAAAGCGAAGCGTTTCCAATATGTTAGGTGAGTTAGGATGGGAAACTTTACAGGAGTATAGATCAAAGAATAGGCTAAATTTGGAGAAGATATTTTCTACGACAACGTGAAATATATCCTTCTTTTGCCGTCGCACCACGGTAAACGGGATATCAAGAAGAAAACAAAATAAATAGATTGCAAAGCAGAGACTATTTTCATTTTTTCTCGTACTATTATGGATAGCAACGGTATCTCAATTAATATAGTTTATAGCGTCACTCGCTACGACGACTCATTGCATGCTTTTCTTTCGTCATTGTTCCAACCTTGCCTGGATTTGCTATAGGAATTTTACATCTACATAGTACCCTGTGAGCCACCTCTATGGTGTTTGGCAATGGGGTGACCATTCACCAACATGCAGCATGCAAGAGGACCGTCACATGAGCACTGCACGGTCATAGAAATATTACGCAAACTAGCAAAATATTCATTTATTGCACAGTCATAAGTCAAAACTTGCCAATGGTTAGTAATTCCTATACCAAATTCATGCAAGGTTAGAACTTGTGGAAAAAATCAAATTCGATTAGTCATCAATTACTAACCGTTGGCTAGTCTTGCCTTTGAATGAAAGTGGGCGTATTTTTTTATCATGCGTAATATTATTATGACCGTGTGGTGTGCCTGGTGGAATAGCATGTTTCATACCAGTGATTGCCAAGCACCTGAGAGGTGGTTCGCAGTGAATAATGTAGATGTAATTTCTGTTATCCCTTTAAAGCAATTTCAACTTTTAGCGTCGTTTGAATTAACCAATCGCGATACATGTGTGTCAGTTGGTTAGGTACCTGGCAAAATGCATTGGTTCGCATCCCTTCGCGACAATCCCGCAGGCAACCGCCGCTTATTTCACACGTGGACAGTCCGAACACCATCGACGAAGACACCCGGGAAAAGAAAAAAAAACTCCCAAGGAACCAATCGTTTGTGCGAATTCGATAACTTATGAAGAGCCTTCGTGGCAGCGTTCTTTACGACTTTCCACGTGAAATCTTTATATCCCGAGTGGAGAGTAAGCGGGAGTTTGCCGTGGAACGAAACCGGACACCTTTGGGCGTCCGTGAAGGAAGGAAGATTCTCCTCGGCCTTTATTCAACGCCGCCCCCCGAAGCATCCGCCTCGCTGAATCCGCGTCGCCCCACGTCAACAAACAGTCGTAAACTTGTGCGACGTGTTCAATTCAGCGATGGGCCCCCGCGAGAGGAGAGGACCCTTGTAGAGAGAGAGAGGCGGAAGCGGATGCGAGGGTTCCCACGGAGCAGAGAGAGGGCCGCTATTGTGGAGGCGACGAATGAATGAGGTGGCGAACAGAGGGTGGCGCCTCCACACAGGAGAAAACGTAAACATGCCCCTTCTCATGTATCACACGACTTGATTTTTTTAAAAAACCTTTTCCCCTCCCCTTTCCATCGGAATGGCATTCGTTATTGCGCTCGAGATGGCTTGACGCGCAATTTCTTGGTTTCACTTTATTGGAATGGGGTATTCATCAACCTTTTCATCTTCTATATCATTTCTACTGTATAGATACCTTTTTCTCAACGTATACGCAACCAAACTCTACAAATGAGGTACCAAAATGCACAGAATTTATCAGAGAACATGCGACGGCAAATCTTACTTCCTAAATATTGCTACTTTTTCCTAAAATTGGTTTTTAAATAATTTAAAAAAAACAAACAAAAAAGAAATAAAAACCGGTAAATATTCCTGACGTTAACGGCACACAAACGGCGTTTGTTCGTTTGCAACAATATCTCGAATTCTTTAAATAACTTTTATCAAAATGCGGCTGATTCCACATTCAAGTCTCCTGTTGATACGTAAGTATGAGTCATCATGTGCGTTTAACAGAGGATAGTGTAATTACTTTCAATGCTGTATTTAAAGAGATCCTCTGACCTCAATTTGTACATGAACATTCCAATTAAATTTGTACATAAGACCCTGCCTTTTTTTCTACATTTTAAAATTAGAAACGCGCCTATCCCTCTGTGGACCTGCATTGAAAAGAGCGGGGGAAGCCCGCTGGGAGCGGGCGCAGCACGCTCGTAGCTACATATATCTCCTCTTTTACATTCTTTATAATCTGTCCTATGCGACTCATTCGGGGCCGTTCCTTGCCCTTCTTCCCTTACACTTGCCCTTTAACGATTGTCTTCATCAGGCCATCATGCCTCGTAATGTGGCCAACTAAGTTATTCCTTCCTCTTCAGGTTTTTAGAAGGCCAATATTCTCCTATTCTCCCAATCTTCTTTGCATTTCCTCATAACAAACTCCTTCAATTCATTTTTCTCCAAAATTCTTAGCACCATACTATGAATGCACGATAGAACCATATTTTGAATGCTTCCACCCTTGACTTCTCTGCTGCTGTCAACGTCCAAGCCTCACTTCCATAGAAAAACATACTCCATATTTAGCATCTGACGAATGTTTTCCTTGATTTGCCGTATTCTCAGCTGTAAGTAGATTCTTCTAATTTTAGAATTTCCTCTTCTCTTGATTAAATTAAATTAAAAAGAATAACTTTGTGCTTTCACATATATATTAATGTGAAAGCACAAAGTTCTTCTTTTTGATTTAATTATGAATCGCTTTCACCAAGTTACGCCTCAAACAATCGACTCTTCTCTTGATCTATTCTACTGATAATGTACTTCTTGCTTTACTCATCGCTGCTTAATCGGCTTCCTACGCAGCAAAACTCTTTTTTCACCTGGAGGAAGAGTTCTCGGGTTTCCAGCCGGGTCCAAGGGGTTTTCAGCACCGACGTTTCGAGGGCGAAGTCTGCCATTGTCTCCATTTTGAAATTTGAAAATTCGTCTCCAGGGTGAAAATTGATTTCACCCTGGAGACGATGGCAGACTTCATCCTTCGAAACGTCGGTGCTGAAAAACCCTTGGACTCGGCTGGAAACCAGAGAACTCTTCCTCCAGTCTATTCGCCGGGAAAATCTTCGATCCTCTTTTCACCTTTACAAGCTTTTGTTTTCCTAGTTTAATGTTTGCCCTAGCCTCCTCTCTTTTGCTGCATAGTAATACATTAGTTTTCCTCTTGACGGCATTCAGCTCATATTTGACCATTGTTTTCTCCATTTTTATCAAAGTTTTCTTCAAAAAGTCTTACCTAATATTCGCTTCTCTTCGAGGAACATACGTTTATTTTATTTTACCGCCACCGGTCACAGTTTGAAAGAAAATTCTCCTAACTAGGTCTAACGCAATTGTAGCAGACGAATTTCCGATTAGGTTCATTCATATGAGTATGAATGAAATTCTACCGGCGCTTCAGCATACATACGAGAACAGTCTATTAATCTCTTCCTCCTTCTCACGGGAGAAGAGCATTTATTACGACAATTTCTAATGTTCCTAACCCTAAAAAGGACTTCGAAATCAGTGCATTTAGGAAGGATTAGAAAGACTTTTACTGTTGCATGTCTCGCAATATCTGATGGAGAATAGCCTCATGGATACGAAAGAATCAGGTCATGAGAAATATCGTTGTACGCAAAAATTGCTCCCCTGAAAAAAAAAGAGGTCGTCCGACTTCACTGGGAAAATAGGAGGTTGACCGTATTATTTCTGTTAGATTTTAAGAAAGCTTTTGAAGTTAACAACCACGATCTTTTATTTTAGAAACTTAAGGTTTAAAATTCTCAACCAGTTCTGTAAATTTGTTTCATACTTATCTGACTGGTCGTATGCAGCCTGTTAGAGATGAGAATGGTTCAACAACCACTTGGAAACCGATATCCTCCGGATTACCACAGGGTTCAGTGCTCTCACCACTTTTGTTTCCAAGAGAGTTGCCAAAATGCTTAAAACACTATAAATACCGCATTTACACTGATGTTATACAAATTGACATCTCACGCCCCCACCTCATTATTGAAGGAGACAATAAGTAAGTTAAATGAGGATATTAATTATATCTGTACCTGGGTAAGCGATAACGAAATATTCATACACAAAAAAAACCTATGCCCTCATCATTGGTATCAAAAGACAGACAAAAAATTTCAAAGAAGAAGTTTTTTTTGTTTATAGTGCGCAGACGGCCGCATCAGTATGCGAGCGCTTCGATCGTCATTAGTGCATAGCACGCCCCGAAAGATGCACTCGAGTAATTAAATGTATATAGATGATAATGAGTGGTATATTTCGTTTGGAAATCGGCCTGAGTCACTATTGGAGAGAAAACCCTACTGAGCAGTAAGTCAGCGATGAACCAATTCCCAAGTACTGCATGAGAAACAAGAAAGTTTTGGCGCAATCCCGCGAATAGGTGCAAATTTAGCCCCATTCTATAAATAGATTTACAATCCTTCATCGACCCGAAAACATCGCATTTAAGGCCTTTAAGGCGGGGGGATCTAATGAATAGTAGCGTATGGCAATTAAAAACATACATACCCATGATAGGGACAACCTACCCCTGCGGGACACGAAGACTTCGGTTTGAAAGGCGAGTCACCGAAACTTTGTAAATAACTTACTCTCATGTCCATGACTCTTAATAAACGTGAACACCGTCGCAGGAATATGTGACCACAGGGTTGTAACGGCAAATTTTTCTCTTAATATCGCTGAAATTTTTAAAAAAGAGCGTAATGTTTTCATTTTTTAAAGGTCTGATTTTGATGGGTTTGTCACCTGAAAAATGCTTTCCTCGCGTTTCAAGGGTCAATAATAAAGTTGAGTGTAGAGGGTAGTTGGAAAGCTTTTCTTTCGCTCGTAACTTTGGTAATAAATAGCTACATCCCTAGTGAAACAAAAAAAGAATGTAGCGAACCGAGATGGTACGACGCGGAAGTGAGAAAATCATTGAGGCGGCAGAGAGCTTGCCATGTTAAAATGAAAAACGTCAGCACGCATTTATCCGCTAATGAACGCGATTTAATAGTTGTCCAAAGCCGCCACGAAGGAAGCGTTCAGGAATGCATTCACGAATTTTAAAAGAAAAACACTTGTAGAGCAGTTACGGGATAACCCAAAGGCATTTTGATCTTATGTCCGGGAAATTCAAGGTAAAACATTTATCGTATGTTCGCTAAGAAACGATAATGGAGACGATTTTTTCCACGATCAATAAGAGATTATAACGGAAGCGTTAGAACTCACAAATAGATTAGATGACTAGTAGTGTAGCCTACTATCGTATGTATACTTGAATGCATGTTTCCGAATTTTATTATTATTTCTAACTGCATGTGATGGTATAATTTTTAAGTATGCCAAACGTTTTTGAGACCGTGTGGTGTGCATGTGGGAATCCCATTGCATGCTGGCGATTTGTCACCCCCTGCCAAACACCATAGACGTGGCTCGCAGGGTATTATGCAGATGAAGACTGCGCACAAAGTTAATTGTTTCGTGCGTGGCGTTAGTTTGAAACGAGTAATGCGGCAGAGTATCGAGCCAAAATACGATCGGGCGAGCCAAAGTGATGCGTCCTCTATTTTACACTGTGCATGCCCTCCTGTATACATCACAACTTCAAAGGTTATGAATACAGGATGAGTGGTTAATTGCGGTGCACCCCGGTCCCCTCCCGTTGAAGTCACTCAACTGCCGAGGGAGCATCCCCTCCGTCCCTCGACCACTTCCCATTGAGCCTCTGCTCCAGCAGATGTCAAGGGCTCCCTCTCTCTCCCCCTCGCCCCATTGCCTCCTCCCCTGTCCTCGCCCGGGCGGCGGTTGAAAAGGACGACCGACGGAATGGACGTCTTCGTCTCGGATGTTGACGCACCCGCCTGCGGACAG
Source organism: Ischnura elegans (assembly GCF_921293095.1). Classification (NCBI taxonomy): domain Eukaryota; kingdom Metazoa; phylum Arthropoda; class Insecta; order Odonata; family Coenagrionidae; genus Ischnura; species Ischnura elegans. The sequence continues at coordinate 116,717,696 of NC_060249.1, read as the reverse complement.
GCGCCTCACAATGAGCCTGTTTCCTTTGCAAACGTTGGCTCTTCGCACCCCGCTGATCTCCAGACTGAGGTGCTTGCGAATTGTGTCTCTCTCCCCGGTAGAAGCAATCGACTCGAGCCCTCTCCAAAACTTCTCCATCAACTCGTCCGGGTGTGGCAGCCAGTCTCAGTAGCATTGCGAATGTGAGCGTGACATGTGCCCACCGGTGGGGCTGTACCGCCGTATATATATGAAGTGACGAAGACTCGTGGTTGAAGCGTAGAACGAAAAGGTACACTTCCAATCGTCGTTTCAGGGAGGCCCTATGTGAGGAGAGGGATAATTAGGAGGATGCGCCTAAAATGGACGCGAAAGGTAGGTCGGCGAAACACCGCACGCAGAGGCCTCCGAAAAAGACAACTGGAAAAAATCAACGCTTCAGAAATCTACAACGAAGAGACATTAATTTAAATATAACATAAACATTTAACTTGACATACTTACCCAGGGAAAGCGAATATTATTCTTTCTAATTCCTTTATCCCGTTTACATTGCATGCTTCCCATCAATCATGAACTTCGGTATTCCACATATCTTATTATGTTTTTCGGTCACTCTTGGTGAGAAATACGCAACTGTGTCTCCAAGTGCCGTTTCATAATTTCCCTTTTGACACTTGCTTTCTTAATAATTTCCTCATCCATTCTTCTCTGTTCACTTCACTTTCTTTCTTCTCCATTTCACATCGTGGTATCCTAAAATCGTGTTCTATCCCCTAGATTAAGGATCTTTGATATACGTGGAATAATATAGGTACTCCGTACTTCTTTTTAGTGAGCCATATGGATGCATTCTTCCATGAGGTACTCATAACTAAATCGCCTGTGAAGAATTCCACCTCATTTGCTAAATCAAAATACTGCTTCAGCAATACTTAGAGGAATTTAACATGAATTAAACACACAATTGATAATTTTCCCATCTTAAGAAGTCTGTCGAGTGAATACAAAATGTTGGTGGAATATTACAAAAAATTATCTTACATTCGAGTGTACACAGGTATTTACACTATTTTGGCCTGACATTACTACAATGGTAATGGCATTGCGCTGCTTGTTTTTATATTGTAATAAGTTCTTTCTTATAACAATTATAGCTCTCTTAAAAGTTCAAAACTCGTGAAGTCGGCAACTGTTTATAAACATTGCAAAATCAGGGTGAGGCTATTTATTCTTACGTTTATTCTGCTCATTATGCGATAACTAGGATAACTCGAGTTAGCGGAGAAATCAGAAATAATTCGATGCGATTGTTGCGTTAACATTTAATGGTAATGTTTGCTCCGTAGCTAACCCTTAGCGACGAAAGATCCGGAACAAACACACAGACCGCCCCCCACGCTCCGTGCAGAAAAGCAATAAACACTCAGAAGGTGTTGAGGGTCCTTGGTGGACTGCGGTGGCGAAGATTAAAGGCCCATAAAGGGTGCATTCTGACCTGCGAAGAGGTTTCTTCCTGGAGAGAGCACGTTCTCTGGACCCACTAGGCTTATTATACGCCGAGGCAAAATCGTCCATCTGCGTCGGCCCAAAATCACATCGCTCGCATCTGCCTTCGCTCTCCACTGTGCCTCCTTCCATTTCATTGTCAACCCAGTTTCCACAAACTCATCTTCCTGCTTACAAACAATCAGGTATCCAAAGAAAATGTCAACCATTCATGTTCACACATTCGAAATGTTTTAACCCGAGGGTTGGTTCGAAAAGGTGACGATAGAGCTCACCGCAGGCAAAGTCACTGGCTTGTAAATAACACATATTAAGGCGAAGGGGACCAGTTCCATTTCCTGACCACCTCAATTTAATCCTCTTTTAGCTGAGGAAGGCTTCACGCGGGATTTGAACCCCGCACCCATCAGTCAGAAGCCTACTGCCCCCCTGGAAAACCACGTTCCTCCTCATTCGATCTAGCTGGAGAAGTTTTTAAGGATTAATTCCGCGGAGTTTTTTACTCGCTACAACAATATTTCTCCAGCTTCAGGGTCAAATTCATCAAAACTTTGTGCAATGCTAGACGGCGCGACGAGGTTAGAGTCACTTCAGGTGTCCCTCAGGGTAGTGTCAAAGGACCACTCTTATTCCTTCTTCATATAAACGATATCGGCGAAGTAATACACTGTAAGCTACGATTATTTGCAGACGACCCGTATTTTACAGGGAATTAAGTTCCAGTAAAAAAGGGATGAACTAACGAACGACCTTGCTGTTATCCAACATGTGAAAGTAAAGAAGGTGCCATGCATGGCAATTAGAATTATATTTAAAAAAAAGCGAAGTAATGAATTTCAGGAAAAATAATAACTCCCCACATCATAGCTATAATATTTTAGGCACCCAATTAAAGACAGTTGAAAACCTGAAATATCTAGGAGTTAGACTCAATTATGATCTATCGTGGAATTAACATACTCTGAAAAAACAGGTTAATCTAATCGCAAATTTGGTTTTGTTTAAAGAATATTAGAAAAGTGCGACGACAAAGTGAGAGAAATTAGCTACTTCTCCCTCGTTAGATTCCATGTAGAATACGCTGCCAGTGTTTGGGATCCTCATGAAATAGGCTTTAAAGTCAGAGTAAGAACGCGTGCAGAGAAGAGCCGACAGGTACATGAAAAGTCGTTATGATAGTCTTGTAAGTGTTACTGGCCTCTTCGATAAACTCGCATGGGAATCTCTGTCAGACCGTAGACTGAAAAATATACTGAACCTATTAGATAAATTCAAGAGCAGTGTATTTTCTGACGAAGTTAGCAATATCTTACGACCGCCAACATACGAAGATAGATCAGATTGTATAAATAAAATAAGGGATATAGACTGTGGAACAGATAGATTCAGAATGCCGTTTTTTTCCACGGTCAATGAGAGACTATATGGACAGTGCTAGAACTCACAAATAGAATGGATGACTTGTAGTGTAGCCTACTAGCTTGCGTATACATCAATGCATGTTTCTAATTTTTTTAATTATTTCTAACAGAATGTTTTGTGTGTTCTAGGTTTATTGGCAGATTACCTTAGTGAGTAGTTCGCAAGTCTTGCCTTTTCATGAATATGGTAGTATAATTTGTTAGTATGCGTAACAATGAAATGACTACATGCTGTGCATGTGGGAGTCCAATTGCATGCTGCATGCTGGTGATTGATCACTCCCTCCATACACCATATAGAAACGCTCTCAGGGTATTATGTAGATGTAGATGAAAGAAATTAAGTATTATTATTATTATTAAATCATGTAGATGTAGACATGGGCGTACCCAGCGAGGGGTAGGAGTGGGCAGCTGTCCCCCTAGAAGCAAAAATTGCAAATGTCTTTAAGGAAAATAATATTTTTTCAAGCAAATAAATTTAAAAACTAATAAAGAGCTGTTACAGTTTCCTTAAAATGTTGATTTCATTCACCTTTTCCATGCTTAAATCTCACCTAAAACTTAAACAACCATGGCTTGCCCCTCACCCCCTAGTTTTGATCCTTGGTATCCCCTTGGATGTAGATATCAGAAAGCAAGCAGGATCTTCGGCGAAATATTTTTTCATACAAACATACGCGGAATGAATTTCCAACTAAAATAACACGACTTCTCCATAGATTCCAATGACCATTTATCTAGTATCTCTATGACTGATTCCATGTTAAGAATGACCTCTAATTGTTAATATACTCATTCTTTTTTCCTACCTTTCATTGCCAAGATATCGTAGGCTCCCCTATTTAACGAGGCATTCTCGAATTCCCTCGTCATGCATTTGCAGTTTCCTAGGGTTTTTTAAGAGAGAAAACCGGGAAATGCAGAGAACATAATTCTTTCCTTAAATTTTAGCTCGTTTTCTGTCGTGTAATAAAGAAACAAATCTCTTTGTCATCAATAAAATCTTTGCATTCGCCGAGTAGAGGGCAAGCCGAAAAAACACATCCCTTTATTTTTAAGGTATATTAGCGCACCTCATTCATGTTATGCGAGCTGTAAAGACTTTTTCAATCGTTTATCCCAAAGAAGAACGTTTTATAACTAGAAATAGTTTTCGCAAATAAACTAAGCCTCTTTCCTATCATATATCGGAAAAACTCATAAGAATAATACCCATATGTCATCCGCCGTTGGTGTTCTCCTCTGCAACTTGATCTCAATTTGTGGAAACCTATAGGCTTCTATATACTATTACGAGCAAGCATATGTATGGGCCCTGCCAATGGTTCATGAATGATAAGGTGTAGCTTGAAGAGGAGACCGACATGTTTGCGGTTAATGTCTAAAATTTATTCTAGGCAAAAATATATTTTGCACATGCATTAGACTCAAAATTCCGGATCTCCTTGCAAGCATTGATGCGGGCCAATAGGTGCAGTCCCACATTACGAAGAAAAAAACTTAAGTCGTGATGCAGATGGGATCGAAGTCATCATCTCAACTCCCCTCTAAGAGAAAAAATTTGTAACCGAGTAGAAAAAACGCGTAAGTCGTCGTCAATGTTGTCTCAGCCGCGTCGCCCATGAGCACATTTCAATCCGCACACGGATGAGAGAGCGCTTACCACCGATTGCACCCGCTTCTATAAATGCGACCCGTGACGCGCGGCCCGATAGGCGTTGAAAACCTCAAAATATTAATGTCCTCGCCCTATTTGCAGGACACATCCGTCCTAAATCGCGGTATGGATGCTCGTCATAAAACTTCCTCTTCAGCCGCGGAGGGCAAAACAAACAATCGTCAAGGGAGACGAGCCTCGCACGCTCATAATGGAGTTATCCACCTCCCCCCACCCTCCTTCCCCCCGCACATCTCTCTGCCTCTCTCTCGCTGGGGTTCGTTCGCCCATCCAGAGGCGAACAACAAGCTAGGGTCTGGTTGCAAGCGGATAGAGCGAGGGACAGAAAATTGAGAATTTCCAAGCGACTGGACCCGGAACCCCTTTTCCCTCCCCCCCCTGATCTTCGCCGTGGACCCTAGGCGGGGGGGCCCTTTTGCCTTGCGCTGTGTGTCCTCCGGAAGGTTTTTCGTGTTGTTGCCCTTGTGTCGACTAGGGTTTTGGGAGCGAGCGGAGTTGATGGTTCCAACAAAGCGGGGAAGGGGAGCAGGTGGGGTGGATGGAAGTTATACCTTCTCGCTGGGAGGTCCCGCGCCGTGGGAAGAGGGGCGGGCGATCATCCCCCATTTGCTGCGCTCGCATTGGAGAGGCTGGCCGCCCCCGGGGGAGGGAGGATGGGGGCAGAGCTTCCGCCCACCCCTTGCGAGAACGGACACGCACGCTACAAGGGATAGTCTCGGATTGTTTGTGTAGGAGATTTTTTTTGAACCGTGGGTCTCTCTCGGCTGGAACGTCCACAAAGCCACACAATGTGCTCATCCAAGGCGACAGGAAATCTCAAGTTTAGCCGCTGGCGATCCGGAGGAGGTCACACGCTTAATGCGGCCCCAGAGCCCAAGTCCCCCTCTTAATTAGTCATGAGGGCTAAATCAACTGAGTGAGTGAGCTCAGACTCAAGGTTTTGCACGCTGAAAGGTCGGAGGCGGTATTTATCGATATATATTATCGTTTTAGAGTTACCGGGCTGTCTTTCAAGGTTCCAATTCGTTTTGTACACAGTTCGGCGGATACGTTACGAGCAAAGGTGTTTTGAAATCGCCGGCTGCAGCTTTTTGTACGGCCCCACAGCGATATCAATGGATCCAATCAGTGCTTCGCCATCTCCCGGTCGACATGATTGTTATAAATTACTCTTACAGATCTTTTCACCCCAATTTTAATCAAAACTGCGGAATTAAAAATGTGAATGTGGTACGGATGAGCAAAAATATAACGGCGTGAAATGCTAAAAATAGTAACTGATCAAATCGAAACGGGAGATGCAAAATGTAATTGAACTTGGAATTGCCAAAAAAAAAAGGAATCAGTGTTTATTACCGTTCCACTCAGCTTTTGCTTACTCAATGTGGTGAAGTTATCGGCTACCGTTCAAACGATTGCAATTCTATCTTCTAAAATCCAATTAATGATATCTGCAGCAACAAAAGAACCGCATAAAATACGTGGTAATCAAATCAGCGGAGAAAACTGGATTGAAAATAAGTTGCGTATATTAGGAGATTACTATGGTTTGATATTAGTTTTTTTTTAGTTTGAAGTCCTGAGGGCATCCGTAAAAACGACAAGGATATGATATTTAAATGATCATCATAAGACAACAGTCATGAGATTGGTTTGCCGCTGCTCTCGATTCCAATATCTCATCTGCTGGCCTTTTAATTGCGACGTATTTCTTCTCTTGTACATCCTTTATAACCTGTCATATGTAATTCATGCGGGGCCTTTCCTTGCCCTACTTCCCTTCCACTTGTCCTCAACGATTGTCTTCATCAGGCCATCGTTCCTTAAAATGTGACCAACTAACTTGTCCCGTCTTCTTCTTAGGATTTTAATAAGACTTCTGTGTTCTCCCCCTCTTACTGGAATTTTCTCGTTATTTTCTTGGTAGAGCCATGCGATTACCAGTATTCTTCTGTAATTCTGCATTACAAATGCTTCCACTCTTGACTTCTCTGCTCCTGACAAAGTCCAAGGCTCGCTACCAATAAGATACACGCTCCATACATAGCATCAGATGAATTGCTTCCTAACTTCTATGCTTGTACTCTCAGCTGTATCTTCTTGTTATACTTAGTAGAATGCCCTCTTCTTCTGCGCAAATTCCACTGACGATTTCTTTCTTGCTTCTGCTAACGCTGGTCAATCGGTTTCCTACGTAGTAAACTCTTCCTCCTTCATACCAAGAAGAAGACCAGGACCAAGAACTTTTTTATCCCACTTTAAAACTTCCCCAATCCCTCTCTCTTTAGTTGCAATCTATTATTGGACTTTTCTTATTATTGATATCCAGCTACATCTGGCTACTGTCATTTCCATCATTATCAAAGTCTTCTTAAAATAATTCTCAGTCTCGGCTATGCCTGGTATATCGTCAGTAAATTGCAGCGTACCAATTCTATACTCGTGGATATTGACACCCAAAGCCTTCACATTGTTTTCATTTGATTTTTTCGATGTAAATACTTAAGATGATTGGGGAAAATGCACACTCTTTTTCTCGCTCCTTTCTTATGCATTTCTTTTGTCCCTTATTTGTAGCTAGGTCTAGATTTTATCTCGGTTACTTGGTTTTTACTTTAACCGTGAGCAATTAAAAATATAGAATCTAAATATTAAGGTTATGACAAAAATGAAGAACACTAATTGCATGATGACATTGCATACTTGAACGGGAACTTTAAGTATGCCACTTACAATCGTCAACGGATTCAAGGATGAAATCGCAGAGGCGGATAACTTTAAAAACATAAAAGATGCCGATAGAAGAACCAACACACCCTCGCGGCTGGACTTGAGGTACGATGAAGGGGGGGGGGGGAAACAGTCATCCGACACGTGGTAAAGTAAGGTGGCCAAAAAGGTAAGGGGGTGTAGACAATATCAAAAATTCAGAAATAGAGACTGAAATGGACACGGTAGGTGCAAAACATATGCTGGTAATGGGTGCCTGGAAATAGTAATAAGGGAAACCAGAGGAAGACGAAAAAGAGGAATAAAAATGTGGGAGTAAACGCCTTTGGGGATTTGTGGATGCAGAAGTCACCAAATACGACGAAAGAAGGCGAAGGATAGCCGGAATATGAGGAGAAGGGCATCGTGTACTGTAATGCTGAGGTTGACGAGGAAAGAGGGGATGCATTTTGGGCAGTCATTCAATGACTGGAGTAGATTACTACAACTACATTACCGGGAGAGAGGGATGTAGAAATCGATAAAGATGTTTGAAAATGATACACCTCGAAAACAGGATATTTAGATTGGGCGACGACAGCTTCATGCTAGCGGGGACACCATCTTAGCAAGAGGCACTAATTTTCCGAATACTTAAAGAATAAAGTAGTTTTAGCCCGATTTTTCCTTTACTATTTATCAAAAAAACAGCGGAGGCAGAAAAAAATATATAGTTGGCCACGTTAAGTTCGAAGACGAATTCTTTAGGAGTGAGTTTTTTTTCAGTCTCCTTTGGACTAAAGAATCTTTTTCATATCCTTTCTTAGCGTCAAATAATTGTTAGCGAATGAGCTTCATTTTCCGTGCGTTGTTCAAGGTTAGTCTATCATAAGAGCTGGAGTTACTTGGCGTAATTATAATCGAAAATTGGTCAAAAACTGAATGATATGGCAATTTTCCAAACATTGACAAATCAATTGAAATATGTTATTATGACTATTACTAATACTTATAATAATAATTCTTTTACTAATTATTTTACTGGCATCTGTTCTTATTTATTAAAAAATATGATATTTTTAAAGAATTTATCTTGGTATTTAATCATGTTCTGGATGGCTATGTTTCTTGAAATGGAATATCGGTGAGTAGTGGAAGCATCGCACCAGCACGTCATACAACATACGCTTCTAAAGTGTTCAGAAAACAGTCCACGGTGTGCGGTAGAGTGTGAAACGAAGGATTCACCTCAGGCTCAATACATTGTGGATGGCTGGCGACTGCCGGATTGGTAAAATGTTTACGCAGATCAAGTAAAGGTGTGACACAGGGAAGCGTGAAAGATCCACTAAACCCAGTTTCTCTCTCCTCCGACCTGCCACAAACCATTTCAGGAGAGCAGAGGACGAAATAGGGAATCTGGCGGAGAGGAGGGAGCAAGTGTGGAAATGAATGCAGCGGAGACGATAGTCACAGCACCCGCAGCCTACGAAATTGAGTTTGGAGGAAGGAGCAAAGGCTCTAACACACTCTTCCTTTTCTTTTGAGTCGAAATCCCACGTACGGCTCCAGGGAGGACACCCCCAAATAATCCAGCCCAACAATGACGGGCGACCCGACAAGGAAGGACGGAGTCGGAGATGACATTTCCAAATGCCTTGTGTCCAGTTGGGATAATCCTGTCCCTGCTCCCAGGGTGGTCGCCTCCGTCTCTACCAAGATGTGACAACTCTCGCAGTGCAGCGAAAATGAAATTTGGTGGGACGGAACAAAAACACGGTCACTGAAAACGGTACACACATTGCAGTAAGCGAATGGAATTAGGCCTCCCCAAACCGCTAACCTTCTTAAGTAAACAATAGGCCACAGCAATATGAGGAAATACTGTATGACAGAAAACCGTGGGTTATGCTAGTTAACCAGGGAGAATTAAAGAATGAATTCCATCATATCAACAAGTAATCTGTGAATGTCTCATTATAACTTCAGATTTTCAGAGTTAAATTAAATTACAATAAAGAATAACCTATTAGAATTAACCTATAAGAATGGGATTTATATTTTAATGGTTACTAAAGAGCCAAATAAAATTGTGCTACCATTTAGGGAAGTATAATATTCCATCCACAGTAATAGTTATATGATACTCCTTTTAGTCTAACGGACGGTACACAAAACAACCCCACACGTCTATTGCGACCGCTAGTGGGTCACAAGTCACACACATTCAAGTATTAAAAATTCAAAATGTACGTTTTTATCCATATTTTGTCGCTTGCGAATCCACTCGTATTGGGTATGTTGCCACTAGTTCCGTACATTTAAACCCTGAAGATGAATTTTAGCTAGAGATATAGGGCGAAGACAAAAATGAAGAAGACCAATTGAATAACCAACATATCCTAACAGCTGGATTTAGAGCACGAGGAAGGAGGGGAAACTGCCATCACACACGTAGTATCTTGTGGTTTCGAGGCCTGGACGCTAACTGGGATTGGGGAGTTTTATGAGAATTTTATACAAGGATTGGAAAAGTATACTCTTTGGAGGGTATATAGTGGTAATGAATAAAGCGGTGCAGTGGATAATAAGAAGTACTGATGGATTATATGAATTTAATGAGGATGTGGGTGTAAACACAAAAACAAATGTAAAGGAGTAAAAATCCTCTCCAAAAAGCACAATAGTAAGGCTCTATAAGAGAATGATATCAACTATTTCATAGTATTGTATTGCATGGATCTGAGCTCTGGACACTAAACATAACATCAGAAAAGAAGCCTATAGTCTTCTCATGGGTTGTGTTAATTTACCAGAGAGAGTTAAGATTGAATTCCATCATATCAGCAAGAGTTTGGTGAATTTTACATCATAGCTTCAAATTTCCAAAGTTCAAAATAATTTCATGAGTTTTTCCTGTTTTAGGTTATACCTAAAGACCATTCTATGTATCGAAACCCGGGTTGCGCAATAATTAAAATTCATTAGTAAAATTTGCAAGATTTATCTCTTCGATGATCAAAAAATATCACAAAATTACCGAGTCAGTTCGCTTTGTAACAAGGCTGTTTGTTTTATATCCATTTCTCATGACAAACAAAAAACTTCAGAGGTTACAAAAATAGCATTCAACAAATATCCTCACGACATGTATGGCACCAACATGATCCTACCACTTAATCCTACTTTTTGTTAAAAAATTCAGTTTTGAGTCCGTATTTCTAACAAACGAATCGAAGCAATAATACAAGAAACACCCCGTCTAACACCCGTCCATTCAACAATTTCCCCTTTGCTCGTGAGTTACCAAGAAGAGTGGAAGAGAGCGACCCACCTCCCGCCCGTCAAATCATTTATGAAATGGACAATAGCGTCGAGTGAAAAGATGAGAAAAAAATAGTTCAGGAGCTCTTTGGTGTATATGACGCATCTATTATTACCCTCCCTCTCAAAACAGACGTGGGCGGGGCGAAAATCCCCCTTCATCCCCTTCCCCTCCGCTAATGACCCGCCACCTGTGGCGCCGAGCCCTTCTCCCGAGGGAAAAGGTGCATATTAGAAGACAGCAACCCCCAGGGCACGCCCCCAGGGCCCCTGCCTTCGAACCCTGAATGTTCACTCTCTCAATCCACGGCAAACTGTTTGCAAAGCACACACGGGGGCGACGCAAAATACACCGCATACAATGCTCCCTCCCTTACCAACCACTCCCTCTCTTCATCTCTGAACGGACGTTCAAATTGCTCCTTCCTGCTGGACGAGGAGCGAGTGCAGTTCCCCCACAGCTGAGTTAGATATCACCGATTCCGTTCATGAGGAGCCTTTTGCTCCCCTAAATCACCGCCTTTAATGACGAAAACAAATCAGAGAGGTACCAGGTTTTCTTCACGGCGTTCGATGCTGATGAAATCTTCAGGGGTTCTCAACCGAGTCAGGGGGTTTCGATCCCTATATTTGGTAAATTCCTGAGTATGCTACGTATTCGTAGTCATCGCAAAAAGGCCATCTGCACATGCAAGCAGGCGGTGTGAGCTCTCATCGATCATGCCTTGCTCCATACATGTTGACGCCAACCATAAAAAATGCAAATTATTGAGTGGATATATATCAACGCAGATAAAAGTATTCAGATGCCGAAGGACCAGTAAACCCCAGCCAGAAAAATAAAGAAAAAAATACCTGAATTTGGTTGACCTTGCTGGTGCAGCATTTAATTACATTGATGGCACATCTGTTACTATCCCTGATATTCCTAGGAAAGAGCGGCATCTTAAATCTCTCTGTTCTGCAGTCTATTTCTTATACACGTGTCTTCCTCTTGTGATATCATAATACGACGGTAAGTGAAGTATAAATTTCATATTATCTGCGAGAACTTTCTCTCTGAATCTGTTGTGTAGTTCAACCAGCACTTCTCTCGAGTAACTACTCGAAAAGTTGGGTCGAAGGCAAGTTCATGTCTCGTACATGTGTTATCAAGTCTCGGCTCAGGTCAGTCTTGATCACTTTCTTCCAATCATCTTTCTCTTCAACCCTTTCTTTACATTTTTGGAACACAGGCTTCCAAGCGTTGATAAGAAGTTCTTGTTTCGTAATTTAATTTTTTTCCACAATACGATTTATATTGACCCCTTCAAAATCTGACTAAATATGCGAAGTCTTTGCAAAAATGACGTAGCGTCGTGAAATTGTATGATTACGGTATCGTCGAGGCTGAAAACCTGAAGAGTGGCCAACGGTCAGCTCACGCTATTTAAACAAACTACTGGGTTTAAACTGCCATCGTTGCTAACATTAAGTGGCATGAGTTAAGTGTTAATCTCACTCGAGAATGATGAGGGAGGTAGAGAGGATAGAATTTTGACCTCGTGGGAAATTTGAGTAGCCATAAGGACCGAAATATCCCAGGAAAACTTCACGTGTTGCGATTTGGAAGACACCTTACCGATTAGGATCCTACTTATATTTGACCAAGAGTCGACAATTGTCCAGGTTCCTGTTTTTCCATGATCAAGTAAATAAATGTCAATTGAAAAACTCCACTCAGTAAGAAATAAAATTTACGCCGTTATTGACTGCATCCTGTTATAAAACCAGTACATATTTATTTCATCAAGTTTACTATAATACAAGGTTTCACAGCCTTTTTTCGTTTTAAAAGACTCTTCCCCTAACCACACTACCTTTAGAATGGCAAATACTCACTGATGCAGGATGAAAAAATGTGGAAAGAACTATGGAATAGTATTTAGTATATAAATATTGTTAATATGCTAAAAATATCAGTATGAGCAGAAAACTTCAAATGGAGGCTGCATTGCATTCGAAAATCGGCACCAAAAACGTCCACGTTGATACAGGGCACGTGAATAAAAATAAATGGCATTTCCTTGCTCCTATCACATATTGGAACAACACTTGCTATCAGATTATCTTTTTTCAAGCAAATGATCGAACAGGACGCAGTATTATTTTGGATTGAAAAACAGCACAAGATATTACAACTTTAAAGGCCTTAACTAAAGGCTGAGTTAAACGTAAGACAAGAGGGCAGCTTTCATAAGCTTCCCCACGATGCAAAAAATGGCTTAGAGTGAGAGTTACCGTGTTGCGGGAGCGTCCACCTCAGGAAATTAGAAGAAAAAGGGAGCAAATAGTGGGCGAACACATAAGTTATTGTAGGCATAGATAATGAACATACAAACGAAGCATGACGTTCTAAATGAAATTGTGGGAGGGTGCTTTAACGCAGATCTCAACACTGCAATACCGAGGGGGCGAGTTGATTAATCTTATCGCTTCGAGTAAAGTCGGAGTTGCATCACAGAACACGAGAAGCGATTACGGCGGAGTCGAAATTTTCTTATACTTTTCAAATTGCCTTGCCTCATGGCAAGTGATGTCACTCTTGCCACACGGAGAATGTAAATATGAATATGAGCAAAACTGCCTCCTGCACTCTTATTAAAAATGGAAATGGCATAAATTGAGATCACCTGATAGATCTGATGATTCTGATTGACTTATTCCGACGATAACATTTGTTTTAGTTTGCTGATTCTTTTGGATTTGAAATTTTATTTCCAATTAATTATATAGTCACCAACTAGGAGATATTATCAAAATATTTATCAAATCCATTCGTTAGGATTTTATTTTTAACTTTTTCCATTACCAATACTAATGATAATAATGATGATGAATACGTGATTTCATTTTTGGTCACAGATTTTTGTTATTGCGCTGCCATTTTGAGCTCTCAACTATATCATCATTTACTCCAAAGTTTACCTTTACAGCTGCCACTTACGCTTGTGATAAGAGGTGCAATCTCAAATATTATTGGCATTTGGCTGCAAGTGAATGACACAATTTGGCGATCTAAAAGTGCGTACAACTGCGAATTAAAAATCGAGCGTTGATGTCTCCCGGAAGCTATTCCTACGAGAAATTAGAATAAAACCCTTATCTGATGAATTATTTTACTTTTGGAAGCAGTTAAATGAAGATGGTGATCTAAAACTGCGATTAAAAGCGAACTAAAAATTAAAAATAAAGATAGGAAAGATCGATGTTGGATTTCTGCACGTGCCATTGAAACCAAATGACGTTTATATCGACTGAATCGAAAACTTCCTTGATTCACATAATTCGCCACCCTTTTCCCGACCTTTCGATAATTCAACGACCAAAGATGAGCTGATTCTGTGGGTAGAATTTTAAAACATTGAAGTGCTATTTGGTTTCTTTCGGCCAAATATCTGATTCCCATTGAATGTTTGACAGTGCAAAAGGTCGGAGATTTAAGAGTGGAATAGACCCTATTTTTAAGGCTCATATTTATTAACTTCTTCCATTGTCCTTAATAATATCGGCATTATAGGTAGCTTCGTTATTTCAATGTTATCGTCAGCTATCGGCCACTGGGTAGCCATGGAAAGGGAATATTACATAGGTCCTGAGATTGAAAAACGGCCCGTGCCATTTCACTTGCAAAAAACCTACACACACGACCCAGCTGGTATCCGAGGTTTGTCATCATTACCTCTCCGTACGAAAACAGTTTGGCTCCCAATGCTTGATGTGATGGCTGCAGTTTGAGCGTTGAATTCTCGCGGAATGGTCGAAGAAATAGAGATAGATAGAGAAATACAAAGTGCGACTTAATAACATACTGCACGCACAAGTTTATCATCAACCAGTGCGCGTCATTGCTGATTGAAAAGTGGTCCATATTTTCCCCGAAATAAGTGCCAACGAAAGACTTTGATGCGTAGAATCCGGTAGCTGACCCCATCGTTGCAACCATTTGACTAATGAAAGACAAATATTTGCAGAGCAACGTTTGAAATAGGCTAGGCCATTCACGGTTGGAATCTCTGCAGGATCGTAGTGCAAAGTATATGCTAAACTAACTTAGTAAATACGGAGAAGATTTTTTTCTCAGACGACGTGAATCATATCCTTCGTTTACCGACGTAATATGGAAGACGTGATCTCAAGAACAAAATAAAGGAAAGAGACTGCAACACAGATAGGTTTAAAATGTCATTCTTTCCTCAATCTATTAAGAATAGCCACGATGTCTCAATTAATGAAATTAATGGCGAAACTCCCTCATTTCATTTTTAAATTTTCAAATTTTCTAACCTTGAATGGATTTTCTATAGGAATTACATAAAAACATTTGGAAAGTTTTGCCTATTCATGACTTTGGACGTATATTTTGTTATATATAATGTTTTATGAATGTGGTTTTTTAATGGCTTTTTATTTTTGTGGCTTTTTTATGGTGTGCATATGAGGATCCTCTTGCATATATACTAAAGTGCTGGTGCTAAAAAACTGGCAATACGCGGTGGCATCACGGATCCGGCTTTTACCACAAGGATGTGTCAAATTTCTGCGCGACTACTATATTATACACTGCTCTACAAACGAAATTACCACACTCAGTAAAATTGTCACGCGCAAATTACCCGAGAGGCTACTGCTGCAGGTCGCAAGTCTGCGATTCGTAAAATACTTAGGAGTCACCATTACTCAGGATCTTTCGTGGGGTAAAAACATACGTGAAATGTGCGGGAGAGCTGCCGTAAACTGGGATTTGTCAAAAGAATTCACGGTAAATGCCCCAAAAAGGTGAAGGAGATAAGCTATTTTTTGCAGGAATATGCACGTATTTATTGCTATGACCGTGCGGTGTGCATATGGCAGGCCTCTTGGATGCTACAAGTTAGGCATTGGTCACTCCCTGCCAAACACCCTAGAGGTGGATCGCAGGGTATTATATAGATGTAGATTCCCTTATCACGCACCGAAATTGCGCACTTAGGACGTCCGCAATGTTTGGAAACCAGAAGCAAGGTGTTCACGCTAAGGCAAACGGTGATCACGACGAGTCGTCCCGCGCCCCGCATCATGGATCCAAGTGGAAGTGGTTTCTGCAATACAGGGGTTAACTTTTCATATTTTCTGTTGTAAAATATTGAAACTCTTGAGAAGCCGCTTCGTTTCACCGTCGGAGTCAGATACCGTCTACCCAGAAGCCACGTTGAGCGCACATAATACAAACTGTGAGACTGGCGAGAAAAGGCGAGCGTTGCTTCACTTATGGAAAAGTCCTAAGTCCCGTACTGAGATCCGTGGACGATTGTTATGATTAGCCCTCTCCGTGGTGCGAAAACACTTCTGTCTGCTGATACTCAATGGTTTCGATGCGAGCGTTGAAGTCTCCGGCAAGACACTTCCGAAAGGGGAGTTGAGGAGCACACGGAGTGGGAAGCCGACTTTTGGTGTTGTTCCAAGAGGTGGGGCACCCGTCAGAAGGGTGCCCTATTGTCCCGCGCACCACCTCGCCACATATGTGTCGGCCGGGGGTGTTTTCGCAGCCTCCCCCTCTTTCGTACTCCGCCAGGACGACCAGTTGGTTACTGGCAGAGGGTGTCTGTATTCGAGTGTGTGTGGGAAATAGGGAGCGCGTCCTTGCACCGCACAAGACCCTTCACACGCTCGGGCCAATGGATATCACATCCATCGCCACCCGCCTTCGCCACGCAAAGGGCTCTCCTCTCCCACCCCTACCTGCTGAACTGGGATTTCATTTATTTGCACCCCTCCCATCCTGATGGAACGAAAACATTTCCTTTCTGTCGCCCTTAATAGAGCAGTCCTATGGATTCCCCTTCCCCCTTTCGCAAGCACCCCTACGCGGCGCAGTTCATTGTCGCGCAACAATGGCCTCATCTGTTTTCTCGTTAAGCGGAGAGAAGATACAGGCGAGGGTGACCCGAAACGGAGAAAGAAGAGCGAAGCTTACCCACTGCGGAATCGTTTGAATCATATCTACAGATATAATAGCTGTTGGAAGCGGAATAGATACGGTGTTGGTTTGAATCTCCGCCAGCATTAAAGCATGTGACTTTTGGTGGTTCTGATTTGTACGGAAATATGAAAGAGAAATTAGTGCACCAGTAAAATGACCAATGCCAGGAATAGACCACAGAAACACATGGAAAAAATAATAATAATATCATTAGGATTTAACATCCCTTTACACCGCACTATTTATTATAAGTACATGAACTAAACTTTAGATAGATATGAAAGTTTTCCATTACATGTTCAGCAAGCTTTTCCCTATATTTAAGATATTCTAATTTTTACTGGCATCGTCGAAATTGGAATATAGCCCTAAATAATTTTGCGATTAGTACCGTAGAATTCAGTTTCAATTTCAATTCAGGTTTTTGTCAATTGCAATCATAGGAAAGGAAACATTATTTTTCCTCAGTGCCGTAATTAGAGGAAATTAGAATCCTCGTTGGAGAGAAGGAGCACATGCCATTTTAATTAGTTTGGAGAGCATATGTATCAGTTACGTATGCTAAAATTAGTGTTCCCGAGGTCTCATCTCTTTATACTATCCCGTGAACATTTAGTACAGGATTATTCCTTTTGCGTTGATGGCTAAAGTTGTAAGTAGAGCTTTGGGTCACAGATACATCGTTCCGGAATTAATTACGAGTAAAACCTCACTTAATCCCCAATGAGAAACCTAAGTCTACAGTTCTTGATTTCTGGAGCTTCATGGAGATCGTGGGGCCCACGGAAAGACAGGTCTCCTAACCTGAATATATTGATTTTGGTCTTCAAACACGTCGATACGACAGCTCGATATTGTGTTTCAGCGTCGCTTGTTAGATCAAAATTTAGTTTGAAAAAATGATTTAGCCAGCATTAGATTTAAGGTATTTATAAAGTCTTTGTCTATTTCCTAGTAGGCTCTTCTTGAGGCCGTTTTACTTTGGGCACGTCATTGCGTAATCTGACGCATGTACAAAGGTGCAGTTAAAATTGTGTCATGCAAAGCGGTGAATTGCTAGAAAGCATACAATATGGAAAAATAGCCCCTGCTCTAATTCCATGCGCGCATTCTCGCATTTTCTAAAGTTTTTCAGTGCTAACGTTGCTACTACTTACTATAGACCAGTGGGGCGCAGCGAGGGGGGGGGTTTGGGGGATAAACCCCCCCCCCCCAGAGCTCAGAGAAATTTTTAAGTTTAATCTATTTTACTTAACTGGATTAATATTGCTTATAGAATAGACTGAGGATTAACAAAATATCCCTCAGAAGACCGTAAAACTGAACATTTTGAACCATTTATCTTAATTTTTTTCTGGCGGAGGGCCCCCGCACCTACCGCTTACCCTGGCGGGTATACCACACCCCCAGGCACCCCAGTATTAGTTGCGCCTGAAACCCTCCCTAGCCTTAATTCCTAGCTGCGCCCCTGCTATAGATTTAATACCAGTGAGAATATTACAACCAGTCAGAATTACTACAAGTTACACCAGCAAGCTATCTCCTTCCAGTGCGAATCTCAGGCTGGGTTTTTGGGTTCATCTACATTGGGAGCTATGTGCTGTTTAATTCTCGCAGAGGTTTCTCGATCCCTATGCACAAGCCTAATTTAACGATGTATAAAAGGAGTTTTTTTGTATATGGGACCAAAATTGTATAATATGCTACCAAATACAATTAAAGAGACAAATTGTTTTGGTAAATACAAAAGGTTGATACAGAAATGGATAATGACTTTTGAAGACATCGAAAAGCTATGGTAAAGGGTCGGTATATTGCAGAAAATACCCTAGGCATCATATGTGTTGTACATTATAAGTTGTATCTCATCATAAGGTCAGCTCTGTTATTATATTATTACGCACATGTTTTTTTTCTCAAGGTATTGTGTATTTTGGTTGTATGTGTTATCATTTCCGCAATTTATGAAAATTGAAGTTAGCCTAAACACAGGCTTATTGCCTTATGGGCTACCTTACTTCCTTGAATGGATGTAATAGTCTGTAAAAAATATGTATGCATGGAAGAATAAATTATTATTATTATATTATTACATCTACATAATACCCTGCGAGACACCTCTAGGGTGTTTGGCAGGGGGTGATCAATCACCAGTATGCAGCATGCATGGGTTCTGATGTATCAAGACCACACTGCATCACAGGAGACGGAGAATGTGACTACTAAGCCACCGTCGGAGAAATAAACACTACTTTGTCGCTATTCCGTGACGCACGATTTTCGAAGCACTGCATGAAATAAGTAACTATGCACGCAGTCACGCGTACGCGTATAAAGAGACCTGTACCATACATCTGGTTGCCAGAAATTCGTTTGCCACCTCATGCCCCCTCCGTAGAAGGGCCCACGGCTGAAATCGATTTCTGCGAGACTCATCCGCTGAGGAAGTGAGAACCGTTGTTGTGCTTTCCTTTCGCCCGAGGGATGAGTTCCCTCCAATTCATCCCTTCGCAATGTGCCGATGCGGAGTGAGAGGACATCCCGCCGCGATTTGTTTACGAGGGGAAGGAAACCTTTCTTCCTCAAACATCGTCCTCCCCTCCTCCTCATCTACAACGCCATGAATAAGGATTCAATCTCCGATCGGCCTCCACCACCACTACACGCCTGAATTGGTGGTGACTGGGGGGACATTGTCGCCTATCCCTTCCCTTCACACCGTACACAGAAGGAGAAAACCCTTCCTCAAACTCTCTCCGCGGAATAAATTGCCAATCGAGCAACTGAGTACTCCAACCGAAGCCACATTGATGCTATGTTATTTTAAGATGACGTATCACTCCCCCTTTCCCGGTCTTCTCTCGTGACGTCTAACTCGCTTGATAACTATGGAAACATGTCATGTTGAATGAATAACGTTTTTCCTAGTTTTCAGCCGGGTAAGAGTGTCAATTTTATCATAAGTTTCGGGGTATGACACCTTCCTCGTCAATAGGGAATTACGCTGTTCTCTGGGTTGAATAACGGAATTTAACGTTCAGTTCCGTCATCAGGGAATGGTGACGTGGAACACTGGAAACGCGAGAAAATCTTATTCAGTCTATTCACTGGAAAAACACCAGATCTTTCTTCTGTCATCTTGAAATTTTCAGGTTGCATTAAGGATACTCTCCTCTCCAATACTTTCTTGAATCAAAGATTATTTTTAGAAAGACTGTGGAACCGATAGATTTTCAGAGGTAGTTTTTCCGCATAGAATATGGGGCCATAATAATTGCGATAGTTTGTGTCTAGGATAACTTGGCTCGGAGTAATAAACATCAAATTGCAAAACGAATTACGCTTCGTCTTCTCAGCCATCAGAAAAAGACCATAGCACATGCTCATGCCAGCCGGTTTGTGTATGTGTGCGTATGAGATCTCACCGATCATGCAGAATCTTTTTTTCAGTTCCGATACTTCAGTTTCATTCAGAAGTTCAGAAATTTTCACTTCCGATAAAGCTAAAGTATTAAATTCTTACTTCCAGAGTGTGTTTGCCGAGCCTACTGAGGACTAATCCGAGACAGTTGACAATCTCTGCAGAAGAAAGGTGCCACCTCTTGACATTAGTGCTCACGGAATAGAAAATTTGTTGAAATCGCACTGTTCAAATCAATCGCCTGATACAGACGAAATCACTTCCCGCGTATAGTGATAACTAACCTCAGAAATTTCCCCCTACGTGCAGTTAATATTCAATAAATCCATCAAGCAATACGAAGTGCCAAATGACAGGAAAATTGCTAATGTAACGCCAATATTCAAAAGTGGAGACAAGGAACAGCCATCTAATTACAGACCGATATCTTTAACGTCCATCTCATGCAAAGTCCTTGAACACATCGTTGTCAGCTCAGTCATGAAACACCTAGACGCGCAAAACTTGTTAATGAGAACTCAACATGGATTCAGGAAAAGCAGATCGTGCGAAACTCAGTTAGCGCTTTTCGCCCACAATACTTCAGACTCCGGAGAGGAAAAGATTCCAGTAGACGCGATTTTTCTTGATTTCAAAAAGCGTTTGATAAAGCCCCAACGTAAGTTATTCATAAAACTTAAAGCTTACAGCCTAGATGAAGATGTAATTTCCTGGACAAGAGAACTTTTGAGCGACCGCGTGCAAAGAGTAGTATTAGACGGTGCAGTCTCCAACGAGGTTTGAGTCACTTCTGGCGTCCCCCAGTCTAGTGTCGTAGGCCCACTCCTATCCCTTCTTTATATTAACGATATTGGTGAAATAGTGCACAGGAAACTACGATTATTTGCCGACATCGCTGTAGTTTACCGGGGAATGCGGTCCAGTTTAGATAAGGATGCACTAACGAACGACATTTCTACTATCCAATCGTGGTGCGATGCGTGGTATTTACGAGTTAAATTAAAAAAAAATGCGTAGTATTGAATTTCTGGAAAAAAATAACTTCCCTCAACACAGCTATTTCATTCACCGTAACCGAGTAGAGATAACGTAAATATAATAAACGAGTCCGTAAAATATCTAGGAGTAAGACTCAATAATGACCTATCGTGGTATACCTATTCATATTCGGGAAATGGTAGGTGAAGCTAGTAGTAAATTGGGGTTTACTATTAGCTTGGTCTACTAAGGAATGCTTGGAAGGTACGATGACGAAGTGCGAGAAATTAGCTACACTTCCCTCGTAAGACGCATTTAAAATACACTGCCAGTGTTTGGGATCCTCATGAAATAGCCCCAAAAACATAGAACGTGTGCAGAGAAGAGCTACCAGGTACTTGATAAGTCGTTACGATAGTCTTGCAAGTGTTACAGACTTCTTAGGTAAACTTGGGTGGGAATCTTTGTCAGACCGAAGACTGAAAAATAGACTAAACCTATTAAATAAATTCAAGAGCAGTGTTTTTTCCGATAAAGTTGGTCATATATTACGAAGCATAATGCATAACGAAGCATAATGCGGTAGATCATATCATATAAATAAAATAAGAGTGATAGACTATAGAACAGATAGATTCAGAATGTCTTTTTTCCACGATCAATTAGAGATTATAACGGCAGAGCTAGAACTCACGAACAGATTTGATGACTAGTAGTGTAGCCTACTAACTTGTGTGTACATTAATGCATGTTTCTGAGTTTATTATTATTTCTAACAGCATGTTATGTGTTTTCTATCTTTATTGGCAGGTTACCTTGATGAATGGTTGGCAAGTTTTTCTTTGGAATGATTGTAGTGGGATAATTTATTATTATGCGTAACGTTTTTTGGACGGTGTGGTGTGCATGTGGGAATCCTATTGCATGCCGGTCAATGATCACCTTCTGCCAAACACCCAAGAAGTGGCTCGCAGGGAATTATGTACATTAGATTCATTTCTCCATGCAAGTTGACAAAAATCGTGCAAAAAATGTAAAATTATTAAGTTTTTAAATATCCATGGAGCTGCATAAAACTAGCTTGAATCCGAAAAAGAAAAAAAGGAACAGCAGACCCAAGCCAAAAAAGGAGAAAAAAGAAACATTACATACATTCGGTCGAATAGCGAGTGCAGCGTGTAATTACACTGATGACACATCTGTTATTATTCCTTATAGTCGTTGGAAAGAACGACATCTATAATCTCTCTACTATGCAGCATTTCTATTATCTTCCCCTCTTGATGTCTCCTACCATAATACGATGGTTAGTGAAGCATAACTTTCATGCCATTTGTGAACACTTACGCTCTGAATAGCTGGTTCTGTCTTCGAACGATTGAATCTTACTCCGGTAACATCCGCAGATAATCCTGCTTTCAATTCATTTAATCAAGCCGATGGCTGACGAACAACACTGTGATAAATCTTCAAGGCGGCGCGGCGCGGCGTTTTCCTAGAGTAGTGATGGTGTTTAATCACAAGAAATTTGAAAATAAAAATTCTGGTGGTACTCACCGATTAGATTCGACGCATTATCATCAACGCGGGCCAAATAATCTCGCAAGCCTTTCTGCATCTTGCTCAACACTTCAGCGCTCAGCTGGGCTAATTGTGGGCAGGAACACCATTTTCAATCGGAAGGACACCTGTGCGCAAGCAAAACGCAAATTAGCAAATACATCGGAGAGAATTGCTGATATTATTTGAGAGAATGGAAAAAGTTAGATGGCATCTGACGCCGGGTGTGCAGTACAAACTGCAGTACTCACTGTGCAATCAATGAAAGCAGAAAAAATCATGCATTATTCCATGATTTCCAGGGAAATTTTACAAAATTCTAGGTTAATCTTATGTGATTACTGCGATATATGAGAATTTTAAAACACCAAAAATTACATCAATACTTTTACATAATATTATTTTAATTCAACGAAACTTTAAGCTTGTACGTGGTGGAAAGGCTACATATTATCAATAACAGACACTCTGTTATTCCTTTGTTTTTCTGTATTTGATAATGGCGTAATAGCCGAAACCGGTCATAAAATAGAAATTTTTATAAATTTTTTGTGGAAGTAATCCAGCTCGCGGATTAAGTCTTTCTGCATCAGATACCATACGCTCGCTGAATATTCAAGGTGCGGTCGGACGAGTGCGAAATAGCACCTTTCTTGTACTTCTCATCCGAAAATCTTCCCACAATGCGCTTGACGAATCCTAATTTCTTCATGGCTATGCCGAAAATATTCTTTTATAAACGGAACTGAAAGCTACTTTTTTGGGGGTTCCTATTGTCATGTCTATTTATGGCATCGTTGGCACTTTCGTAAATAATTTAATTTCTCAGTCCTTTTTTAAACGGATGGATGACCTTAAAAAAATGTAAGTCTAGGTTTTCAGCATCGCGTCACTGGGTAATTAGTGAAAACCACCCGAGGGAATCAGAAGTTGCTCCTTTTTCCTGAGAAATGATACTATTAGGATCTACCATCTGTAAATGCTGATTAAATTTGCCCGATATTGATTCAAAATGCAAAACTGAAATTAATTTCACGATTTTAAAACATATGGATGATAAACTATGCGAATACGGGGTTTTCCGGCAAAAACTAACTTTTTCGAGCGGAAAACCAAAACAATTGTCAATAATATAAGTTTCTTACGAATATAAAATAAACTATATAATTTAAGATGAAGTTAATGGAGCATTTCGATCAAACCTTAGCAATTGAATTAACTAATAATCGATCACAAAACATCTTCAATAATTTCATGTTACTTTTTGTACTCCCAGTTTAAGTTATTTTTAAGGAGAAAAATCCATCAACTATGTTTGGTTTGTTTCCGGAAAACAACTTATTCCTTGTGTACGCTACTTAAAACACATTAATTTTAAACAGTCACTCGCTCAATATCTGATAACCAACGGATACAAATCCTCGCCCTCCTTGGCTTCATGTACCGGATGAACATCCGACAATACGCCGTAAATGATACCCTTTCTGTATTTCCCGAGTTTCGCTTATTCAGCGTCGCGTGATCGGATGTTTAATTGGAAACTGCCCGAGGGTGTCGCTAGTTGTATGTGGGAAGGAAATAATGTTGTGACACCCTCGCCCGTCGCCTGCGCCCGCCCGGTTCGTGCCAAAGTGAAGAATCATCTCGTGCCACGATCCCTCCCCATGCCAAAACCCTTGAATACCGCAAACGACCCCCCGTCAACCCCCCACTCCAACGAGAAACCCTTAAAAACGCCCGCACGAATGCAGAGACACACACAAAAGGGGTGGGAGGAGTAGGAAATAATAACAATAACAAGGGAAGAGAGATATTTCGGACGAGAGGCAGAGGAGGGTGGGAGGGACCATTGTCTCCTCTTGCTTCCCGACAGGGGTCAGGGCATTCGCGAACATGCCCCCCACGAGGGAGGAAGGGAGGCGTACCCTGCCCCCTCAGGCAGCGCCGCGTGGCGGCCCGATCCGGAACGAGCGCTTAACCGAGCCGGATTCTTTGTCGATCGCCGTCGAAATCAAAGTCCCGGCTGCTCGGCTGGAGGCCGGCGGGAATATATTACCGCACTGAGACCCTTCACCCCCTCCCCCGTCTACATAACCACCCCCCACGCACGATCATGAGGATAAGGGTAGGCAGCCGGCGCGTGCCCACGACAATGCGTCGTCCACACCAGGGGCGGCTGCCTTCCGCCCCTCAGGGTGGACGCGGGAAAGAGGGGGCGGCCCGCGGGCCTTGTTTCTCTTTTGTTACGTCCACGGCGGGATGTGCCTCTCGTGAGTACGCCGCCGATTGAAGCGCCTCCCCGCGATACCGGACGCACTGGAGATGGGTGCTCAGGGGCGGGGTTCATCCTCATCCGCTAGGGCTTGACCCGCGACACCTGCGGGATCAGAAAACTACGAAACGTGTAATTGAATATAGTAACGTGAATGCATTAACGCGAATATAATATCATGAACATAGTATCGTGAATAACATATATAGTAAGTGAATATAATATTGTAATATAGTATAAAAATAGAACATTGGTTTTAGTACTAGGTTATCGTGGTTGAATGCCTGATGCTTGCCCTGAGAACAATCTGGGAAAATATCGCTCGGGTTGCACATCGTGTTGCGTTTTCCATTTCTACTTCCAAAGTTTCGACATGCGATTCGCAAATCTTCTTCAGGAATCCAACCCCAAGCCCTTAGATTCCTGATGACGGAGTCTATATTTTACGAGTCTCGGTCATTCAGCATTGCGTTTTCGGATTAAAAGTACAAACCGCCCGAGGATGTCAGTAGTTGCTCTTTTCTCCGGGGAAATGACGCTGTATCATTATCTGCACATTCTGAATATCTGTGCCCAAAACCTTTTTAATTTGATTAAAAGTACAAAACTGAAATTGCTGCAGGATTTTTAAATATATGGAGGATAAACTATGCGAATATGCTGCTGCGACTCGCCAATCTTCATCAGGAATCACGTTTAGCCACTTAGAATCATGATGAAAATGGGCGAGAGGCTTGTCGAAACGTCGGAAGAAAACTTGAAGAACATTTCCCGGAGAGAAACCCGAGGGATCTTCACTTAGATCACAAGAAAAACTGCGCATCGCCAAGCTCTTCAGCGAAAGTGCCACACGCACTTCTAACACGCTATTGCTAATGAATCACGGTTGGAAACAGTAACCGCACTTGATTAAGTAAATTCAAGCTGGAAATGGAATGCCTGCCACTTTCGTGAACTTTTAAATCTCCTTCATTAACCGTTAACAAATGACGTCATAAAATCGCACTATCCGCGCCAACATGTTGGGAAATTTCTTAACAGAATTGAGAGTTTTCAAAAGGCCGTGACGAACATTTTCCATGTGGCGAAAAGCGTACGTTATCACTAAATTTCAAAAGTCGTTTTTGAAATAACTCATTAAATTACATCACATGGTTTGAAATAAATCATGGTCAATTTCGCAAAACGCTTAAACGGTATTTTTTACTAGAGGAGGCAAACCCGTAGCTACACCAATTTTTATCAAGACGAGGGAGGCCAAGGATCAACTGCAGTCCCAAGTGTCGTTAAAGTTATCATATGTAGACACCAAAGGCTGTACTCAGGGGCGGATCCAGGATTTCATTCTGGGGGGACAAGCAAGACCGTATCCAGGATTTTGTTCTGGGGAGAGGGCACAAGGATACCTCGTGATACAAAACGAACGCAATGATAATGGGACCGTATTAAAAACCTTGCATATTTTTAAGCGTCTGTGCCCCCATGGCCCCCTAGAACCTCCTATGGCTGTACTGCCCATTGCTTATTGCGGCTTTTGATGTAACTCCTTCCTAAATAAAGGCAAAATATTGTTACAGTCAAAAATAAGAATGCTGGAAGATCATTCACTCATTTGCTCGAAACTTTATAAGCTTTTGAAACCTGCAGTTAGTCCTTATAACCCGTCCTAATTTCTCGAAAAAGTTGAATTTCATTCTATGATTTATTATTTTGCGTTTAGATAAATTTCCTTGTGCCGATTTCCTAAGTGATTCGGATCGCTTAACCGTAGGTGGCGACTTCTGTAAACCCATTTTAATGCGTGCTGTTTGTAAGCTTATCTATTACAGCGCTGGGAAATCTTCTGTTGCTGCAATGATAGTGGGCTCAGGAAATGAAGCAGCGCCCTGATTTTATTTGTAGTTAATCGTCAAGTAGCAAACAACCCTCAGATTGCTATATTGAACGAGTAAAAGGTTTCCCAAGTCTCATAAGTGTGGCTTTCCCCCAATGGGTCACCATGCCCACCCAGCCGAGAATTCCGCGTGAATACTCTTCCACGTCCCCTAATCGTATGGCACCCATGTGTCCTGACCGCCAACCAACCGCTGTATATCGTGAGATAGTCAGCCATGCGTTCATCAAAACCCTGTTCATACCACACTGAAGACTTGACTATTGCCAGCTATCCACAAAACACCACTATATCAATGGGAAGTGAATAACTATGATGGAAATGATAAAAATTTCATAGCAAGCTGAGTCGGAGTCACTTTCTCAATTGAATATCTGTATCTTCTGGTAAATTTGATTCAAAATTAAAAGTTTTATCAAAGAGTACCTACACACAAGCTTTATTACGAAGAGCATTATGAGATACTTACTAAAATATAAGTGATTTCATGTACCATTTTCGGATAATTTTAAAGGAACATAGTATACACATATCTTATGAATTATAAAATTATTTTGGCTACCTGTGTTTGCTAGAACTACAATTTATAAGAAAGTTAAAATGTAAAAAAATTGCAGAACCAATTTTTGAAACATTCACATAGATATGAGTACATGAAATAATGGTGCTGCGCAGTAGCGGTAGCCATTGGACTTCATGGTTTTCAGCAGACTCCAGGAAATAGGGCTTGGTAATTTCAAGCCGGTATCTAATATAATACCCACAGTACAAACAATTAAATAAGATGTGCCATATATGGCACACCATGCAGTGCAGGGTTAAAAGTTGTTACCGGCTTTCCCATGTTAAAATTTCCTCGGGGGGTTCAACAGGGTGACGCGGTCCACGATAACGGACGTTTAGGGGCCCTATTTGCTCTTTCTTATCAAGGAAAACACTTGTACGTAAATGAAGGGCATCCGTGTCTTTACGTGATGGTGAGGTACATTTTAGTAATAAAAAATATCGACTATTATGAATCATTTCATCTGGTCAAGAACCCGAGAAATTTTCATCCCAATAATGTATAGTATCAACGCAAATTAATATACTCTTCTCTCCGGGGATCATGCGCCAGGTTCTACAATGAAGTAGGATTCGATCGTTCAGATCTCCATGGAAAGGGTCAATTTCCGACGCCACCTCCGCCAAAGGTGTTTTTCTCTCGTCTCCAAACCTTTCCACCTAACAATAGCCATACACAGAACTGCCTGCCAAAAATCATTTCTCATTACGGCAACTAAACTTTGGAATTCCCTTCCCAGGGCTTACGACAGAGGGATTCCATCCATGCCTTCACAAATAAACTATACATGGCTCTACTCGGTGCGGAGCAAAATTTAACCCGCTTCGCTAAATAAATCACATACTATATATTACGAATTATATAAAATAAATTTTTGCTTCTTAATTATCCTGCTGTTATTGTATCGTACGTAGGTATATATCTTTTCCATCACTGCTATATTTATTTTCAATTTGCATCAAGAGCCAACTCTGTTATATTTTTCATGATCCTAATGAGCTTTTTGGTGAGCCAATTATTGTAAATAGTGTTTTTCACCAAGGGTGATGCCCGGAGCATAATGAATATACATTACATTCTATTTTGTGTGCAATCACAGGAGGACAAATCCGCAGTTACCAAATCGACGAAACATTCACTCGAGAACAGTCACAGAATATAGTTACGCTAAGTTTTAAGCAGTTAAGCATTGATTTAACTAATTTCGTGCAAATTTTTGGTCTCTCCATGTTGAAATAAAACAGTCCTGACTTCCCCCACTCTTTCAATTCACCACCGATCAATGCGATGTCTCAACACACTATGACATCTTCATGAGGGTAAAAGCACTGCAACTTCTCAAGGCAGAGAATGTATTATTTATTTACACATGTAGTTATATACTGTTGTCGACAAAACTTCGGCCGGCGTTAGGATGAAAAGAGTGTGGAAATGCCAGTAGTTTTCCAAACACGGCTATTCAAGAGCATTTTATTGTACATGTGTAATTGGTCGGATTTACAAAATGCTTAATAAGGACAAATATTAAAAGGTTTTCTAAAATCCCTCAATTCGGATTCATACTCCTTTTTTAATGAAGGAGACAATAACTATTCTTCTAAAGATGTACTCATTTCCTTTAAATGCTAAATGTTTTTACATACGACCAGTTTCTATGGCAATACACCTGATTCATCGACGAAATAGGGTTACATTCAGATATACGCGAAAAAGACCCTCATATCCATAGTTTCTGCGAACAGGGTCCCAAATTATTGAGTGTTATTTGGATAAGATTACCGAAAACTAAGGTCATTTGCGTCGTATAGAAGCGAAAGTGGATGGAGACCCGATTTCGACGTGAGTGAGCAAAAGCCACCAATGGGACACGGCTGTGTGTACTCTGTGACAGTCGAAGTACATTCGTTGAAGTCCCCTCCTCTAGGCATCCAAAAATCCCTGGGATCAGCCCTAAGACTAAGAACCAACTATGTTTTCAAAAAGTCGGAACACACGTCAGAGGGCCTCTTGGAAGTCGAAATAGCGCTATTCGCATCTCACTTTCCTACTATACGTCTTGACCCGCTCTTCTTGAACTTATTCTCCCGGCAGTTTTAGCCTTTCCTTGCAGTCCTTTTCTATATTCACAAACCATTGCAGCAAACCCGGGTCGGTGTAAAACGGACAAGTGTAACTCGTTAGGACTTTTGGAGTAATTGATTTTACACTTAAACGTCGTCTTTAATCCGGTGGAAAATCTTGCCAGCCTCCCATGACGCTATGCGACGGGAAAATACATGAGAATAGTTATTATTTCGTCTTCAAACCTTCCCAGTGGGCGGAGGCGCATGTGTACAATCAAAGCGAGATTTATTCGCAGTTCCGTGGGAAGTGCCCGAAGGAAGAGAAGAGTTGATTAAATCGAGTCGAGAGGATCATGGGAAGGGGGACACGTGGAGGACCAGCGGTTGGTGGATGTGGGGGGCGTTTGAGATGCTCCTGCTGTAAAGGCGTTGGGTCTGTCTGTCTGGGTGGGCGGCCATGGGCGGAGATCCAGCGGCGGTGGGGGGTGGGGACATTGGGGGTGGGGGATGTAGGCTGCTTGTGGCACGTGCTCGCCAACGGCAAAACGGATCGCGAACAATCATTGTTAAGGATGCATTATTATTGTTATTACTGGATATGTTTTTTTAAGCAGGCTAACCTCTTCCCTACGATTCCGAAATTTTACTTTTGCAACTCCAGGGCTCGAGAATATACTTTGAATCGACATATCGCTGAAACTGTTCGAACTCGATACTTATCAGGGACTTTTAACAAAATTTAAGTTCAAGTTTGAAAGTGAAAGTTCAGTAAATGTTTTGAACCTTGTTAGAAGCATGTTAATTTACGAAAAGTTCTCAAACTCTGAAGATACAGAATTAAGGACTGCGACACATCAGAAAGAGGATCGGCTGATTTAAAAAAATAATCATATCGGTATATCTCGAACAATGACAAGAGATATTAACTTAAATGTCAAGAAACATTGACTAATAAGGATGTTGATTCGTGAATGAGAGATTAAAAGCCAATATTTTCCAAACTCGTGATTAATAATTTTTTTGCTAAAAATCGTCATTCAATGAAGTCGGAGAGAAAAAGAAGGTTACGGAGATTGTGAATTATTCAATCCTTAATTTTTAGGCCAATAGTTTGGCCAGCTATTTTAACCGATCCTAGGTGCCATATTCATGAAACAGTTTAATCCAATTACAGCATTCATTTGCTGATAACTCAAAACTTATTACGAAAGTTTTCATAGTTACATTCAACTTTCATCTTGATCCTAATTATAAAAGAGAATAAAATCAATTTTTGTCAATATGACGTATAGTATATTTTTGTTTTTAAATACATTTTTCTTTTGCCGAGACTAAAAGAAAACTCAACTACGAATAGTACAAACCAGCATTCGAAAATGGCGATCCTTACACTTGACAATTGTAAATCTTGGTCGATGTGCGGCGATTGAAGGCGAGGTCGGAACGCCACCCCAGATGCAACGCGAGAGAGATTTGCACAAGAGGGAGTCACGTTTGGGAGGGAAGTTGGTTCTTCGCGAGTAGGTAGGAGAGGGGAAATGAGGTTGATTCGTTGAGGGCAGTTGGGTTGTGTGGCAGGGAGATTTTTACCGGTGATGATTGACTAACACCCATCAGCCGATTTCTGGAGAATTCTTCTTGGCTCTGTCCAGGTGGACTGGAACTCTAGGAGAAACCGGTAATGCGCCAAAATGGGAGGTAGGCATTACAGAGGGCGGAGAAATAGCTCCGAGATTTGCTCCCCTTATTTCTTACGTCTGTTAACCAGGCTCCAAGTGGAATGAGTGAATCGTTCAGGTAGGCAATTGGTAGCCATTGAGGGTAAAGTTCAAATGAAAATTTTCTGGGGAGGGGCATCAAAAATGCCACAATGAAGTGTCACCCACCGCGCTTACAGAAGTCATTACTCGTCAATGTGGGAGAGCGGTAGCCTTGTGGGTAGAATGCTTGGCTCCTGATCGTAGGGTTCAGGGTTAAAATCTCGGGTGAAAACGTCGGACAATCGCATAGTCCTTGCAGAGCGACATGGCCAAGTGAAAGGAACTGACTGCCCTGCGCTGAATGTGTGAAGTTCACACGCTAGTAGCTTAGTCTGGGGAGAACTCTACCCCCACCTAACAAAACCAACTTCCGAGTTGTATCACTGTGTGACTCTCCACTAGTTCACTAAATCTGCTTGGCGAGACCAAATGCCTTCTTGCAAATCATCACCATTACCACAAGTCAATAATTCTAAGATTTGTTTTTTGCAGCTCTCCATTTTTTTCTTCTATCCGCTAACTTTTTCATACAGACGTATTTCTTCTCTTTATTATATCCTTTATAACCTGTCATATGTAACTTATTCCGGGTAGTCTCTTGTACTTCTTCTTCCCTTCCAACTGTTCATCTAGGATATTCTTCATCAGGACATCATGTGGCCAACTAAGCTATCCCGTCTTCTCCTTAAGGTTTTAGGAGGCCTCTATACTTATGCTCTTCTTAGCACTTCCCCATAACCTACTCGGTCAATCCATTTTTGTATTCATCATTCCTCGCTTGCACCACTTTTCGAATGCTCCATATATGGTACCTGATGCTTTTTTCTTCCTTACTACTATGCTTGTATTCTCAGCTGTAAGTAAATTCTTCTTTTTCTAGAAAACTCTAATCTCCTGCACTATTCCACTGACTATTTCTTTCCTCCTTCGCCTATCGCTTGGAAATTGGTCGATCGACCGATTCATTTTTTCTTCATCGCCCTTAGGTAGTACCACATTTCGAATGCTTCCACTGTTGATTTATGGATATTGCAAATATTGAAATTAAATTAATCTCTATCCACTCGTCGTGGCAGTGCGAACATTTTGGAACTGGCGTCTCCACTACGTCACTGCCACGCAATCAATGGCTACGTACGATTTTCCCATATAGGTAGCTGCAGATTCGATGGCGACCAGACGCTGAGGTCTACGCGGGCAGCGGCATAGCATTGACCCTTATATGCGAATCTTGTTTGGCGAAACCGTACAGG
The DNA here is from genome assembly GCF_921293095.1 of Ischnura elegans. Lineage (NCBI taxonomy): Eukaryota > Metazoa > Arthropoda > Insecta > Odonata > Coenagrionidae > Ischnura > Ischnura elegans. Next base: position 116,685,306 of record NC_060249.1, on the reverse strand, counting down.
GACGGCGGGAGACGTATCTAGAACGGGGATGGGTCAAAGAGGCACACGTTTTAGAGCTGACATAGGAATGAAAAGTGGAAACGTACTCGTAAAAAAAATATATAAATTAAAATGAACGAGTTGTCGAGTTTACACACACTCGAGTCGTGTGAAAATTTCCGACGGAACGAGTTGAAAACGCAAATTGGTCTCTCTGGAAGAGGGGATGGATTTTTTTCAAGGGTCAGTGGAGGTGGTGGTCGTGCGGGAGGGCGCGCCTCGGGAGTGCGGTGACATTTTTAATGGAGCGCCGGCGTGGAGTGCGGCGGAGAGAACCACCCACTCGAGGGCCGGCCCAAGGAGAGGACGCCAACGAGGACCACCGTGTTGTGCTGCGCTCTCGAAACGGAGGACAAATGAAGTTTCAAAAACGTGCCCACTGGTGGGTGGGGAGGGAACGTGCCCACTGGTGGGTGGGTGGGCAACTCGTTTTTTTTTTTCATTTTTCTTTTATCTCGAAGCGAGTTGCACTAACAGGCAAACGCGTCAACTACTATTTATTTATTTATTTAAAGACACATTGCAAATAGGCCTATGGCCAGGCGTCAAATAATTAACAGCTAAATTTAAAGCTTGGAATATGATTACATTACTGTGCAAAAAAAAAAGAAACAAAATGAAAAATGCACCCAATACTCATCGAGTAGCGTAAATGACAATTTAAATAAATAAAAATAAAATCAATTTATATAAATAAAAAAGGAAAAACCCAAAACTCGCAAGAAACACATTTTGAATTGAATTCCCATAACACAATTGAAAGCATGGATAGCCTCTCATAATTTATCAATACTTTAATACTTTGCGATAGCACTAAGTCTTTTGAGATCATTCTGTATCTATTTGCTGTTTTTGGGTAAGGATCTCGGTAAGGATTTCAGAGTTCCTTTTTTAATGAGTTTCATTCTCAAATTTCCCAATTAATAAATGAAAATTTATTTGTATTTTTTTTGCAGCCGTAGTCTAATTTTGTGGTGGAGATAGTTTTTGCCCATGAAGTGGGTGCAAATTGCTCTTAAAATTTTAGGAAAAAATCGACCAAGCTAAAGGCATTATTATTAATTTTTGGTATTTCAATTATTAACTCACCTAATAAACAACTATAATTTAAATTTTTACATTTTAAACTCACTTTATAAACAACTCGCGCATTATCCACTCACGATGTTATGAGCACGCCGAAAGCGAGTTTGAAATTATTGTACCGGTGAGTCCAGAGACTTACTCTCACCATACAGTTTACATAAACAAAGAGTTTTAGCGCATTTGTTTGCGTTTTCGATGTCAAGTGTGTTTTGGCTGAAAAAGAAAACTTAAGTCCAACAACTTGACAATTGAACACTAATACATTTGCATAAAATTTAGGGGAAATACTAGATTATAGTTTAATATTTTTTATATAAAATGACCATTGAAAATTACTATTCGATCAATTTTGCAATATCTATTGATAATTCTTTTAAACACCAAAATGGTATTTTGTATTCTTTCAATCTTTTTTTTTGTTTAATTCGCAAATAGAAATTGACAAGTTTATACATCAGACCCAAATAAATGTAAATATTTATTTGCGAATTAAGCCTAAAAAAGTAATAAAATTTCACGAATTGCCAGACCCATTACCATTCTCACTGAATTTCCAAGAACAAGTCTGGATGAGTTCTATCCTCATAATTGGACCCATTTATCTTTTATTATTCCTCCCTTCCCAGCTTAACTAACATCGTTCCCAGTATCATAACATAGGCATTCCCGCATGTCAGAGTACAAGTTACTTAGAGCAATTGATGACGATGAAGCAACGGTAATAGAATATGAAAGAAAATTAAAAAGAAATGAGATTGTTTTTTCAACAGACATAATACGGTTTTGAAATGCAATGGAACGTGAAAAACAGTGAAAATCAGCACGTCAGCCGTCGAAAAACCAAGAAATATCCACATCATAAAATAGAAATACTTTGTTCTATTCCACACTTTATTTAAATAGTATGACCCGGGTTTTTGCATACCATGCTATCATACCTGATAATAACATGAGATGAAGAAAGCCGGGTCGCACTATTTAAAATAAGGTGTGGAATAGAACAAAGTATTTTTATTTTATTTTATGATGAAGCAGTTCCACAAAGTAACGCCGGAGAACGTGTCTTATATTAAAGATCCCCACATCTGTGACTATACTCGAATATTGTAGCACGGCTTCCAATATCTAAGTATATCCGAAAAAATTTCTTCGCCTAATTACTCATGTTTTATCTTAATATTTTCTCTGTCTACCTTACTTAAAGTCATCAACGGTTGATATATAGTCGAAATAATGCATTGTTTTGTCTGTTCCCTTGAATTATCGTGATTTGGAGATTTAATTTCTAACAGAATGTATAATTTGATTTGAAAAAGTCATATTTTAATATAGATATGATTTATTTCTTCTTATCTTGACCTTCTTTAATTAATGGTTAAATAGTTATTGGAGTAGAGGTCCAATGTTTATGATTTAAAAAGTTGTAGCCAACGTTTCAGTTTATTTAAAACTATCATCATGGCTATGAATGAAAACATGAGAACAATATAAAATACAATGATATACAATATTTTTACATAAATAAATGTTACGATATTTTTTTACAATAATATACTTTAAAAAATTATATACAAATAAGAACAGAATACACAAAACATTTGAAATACCTTAGCTTTGCACATATTTATTGATATTACGTTACTAAGCTATTACCAAGCCTAGTTACCATCAATTTTTAATAATTAAATAAAAATAAATTTTGCTAATGTTTTCAATGTCTGATTTTTTTCCCTTTACTCCAAGAACTATTTAACCATTAATATAGATACGGGTAGGAATCTAATGTTGGTCATTTTAATTTACTACGAGAGGATTAAAAAAATCGGAAAAACGAGTGGAATGCAGAGAGAGGGCTAAGGGGAATGAGTGGTTTGCCCTCTCCAATACAAAAATCCCACACACAAGCACACACACGAACACATGCAAACACAGCTCTGCATGGAGGGGCAACGAAGTAATTATTATTTCCTGCTTTCCTTTTCATTTAATTCCGCAAAATCGTGTGACTTTTGTTTCTCCCCGGTCGGGCCGACTGAGTGGTCAAAGCCCCTCTCGGAGCGGCGACAACTCACGAGAGAGCTTGACCAATATTTTCGCGAGGGTCAGAGAGAGAGAGAGAGACAGTTGGTCATCCGGTGCACATTGGGAGTGGGAGGGGTGGAGGGTGGTAGGAAGTTGACCGGAGGAGGTGGTGTGTGAGCGTGGGCTTAATTGTCGCCACTCACTCGCTCTTCCACAGTCTTTTTTTTTAATTCCGCAAGCGCTCAGCGTTTCGCACATCCATCGCTCTCCTCCTTACCGTTTCCGGTGACCTCTTCAACCAACGGCTGACGAAGTGGTTTAAATGCGATTAATTGATGATATTTCCTCCCGTACGATCTGTGGCCACTTAATGGAATTTGAAATTCAATACAATTTCCTGAGAGGACTTCGGTTCCATCTGGTATTACGGGCTCTCCTTAATGAAGACCACAGCCTCGGCCAACGGTGGGGACAAAGCCGGCAACAGGGAAAATAAAAATAACGTTGTTCTCGTTTTTCCGCTTTTTTTCTCTCGGCTTAAATTAAAATGACCAAAATCAGATGCGTATCATACATATATGAATTTTATAAATCAAGTAATACAATCTACTACAAATTTTATCTCCAGATCACGATAATTCGAAGAAAAAGATTTAAAAAATGCATTTTTTCGATTCCATTAACCGTTGGTGATTTTAGGAAAAGGAAGGGTTTACGGAATACGTTGCGTCATTGAGGAAACATTTTCGAGGTATTTGAAATATACATTCAGAAATACTTACTTTAAAAAAAGTTAGTCCGAGAAGGAAAAGGGTGACTTTCGATTACAAGATGACATTTTGTTATTCTAATTAATAGTAGCGGGAGTAACTTTATGTGAATTCATTATCGTAGGAATACAATAAATAAAAACTTGAACTTGTGGAAATAGCCAAGTTTTTATTTCTTCTATTCCTACGATTTCGTTATTCCTCCTAATTGATGTTTTTATTTAATGTCACATCCAGCTGCTGAAGAGACTGTTTCCAATTAACTGATGATATTTCGTGATTCCTCCCGGAAGACCTGTGGCCACTCAAGGGAATTTGAAATTCAACACAAATCCGTAAGAGGAATTCCACTCCATTTGGTATCACGGGCACTCCTTCATGAATTCCTCAACCGCGGCCACTGATGGAGACAGAACCAGCAACAGTGTAAAATAAGAGTTTATGGAATAAGTACGTCATGGAGAAAATATTTTTGACGGATTTGAAAGATGCATTCAGAAATACTCACTTATGATAGTACGAGAAGAAAAAGGGTTAAATTCGATTACCAGATGACATTTCGTTATTCTCCCTCATTCATGGTATTTTTTTAATGTCGATTAAAAGAATACCCCATCTCGTGGCTTATGAGTCAGCGTTTCTTCCCCGGACACATTAGTCCCTAAGAGTTCCCCTGCAGAGGGGAAGAAACGTTGACTTTTAATTCAAAAGACGCGAGTTAACCCTAAAGTACTATTAATTAACGGCATATAGGACATGATAAAGTTTAAACGAAATCGAAAGTTTTAACAACTTCATCGCATTTTAATGGCATTCGCAGCCCAAAAAAGAGACTGTGTTTTCAGTTAGGGGAACTGCTTCCTACATGACGACGTGGTGGAGCGTGGAAACCTAATTGGTAAAGTGACCGGCTTCGGAACGGAGGGGGCTCGGGTTCAAATCGCGGTTGAAGCCTTTGGATATACCCGAAGAGCGAGTCTCAGGGAAATAAATTAGCCCTTAGCCTTGTTTTTGAAAATTATTATACCTGTTGGTTAGTCTGTGATTAGCTCTACCCTCATCATTAACAACCAATCTTCGGGTTGAGTCACTGAGTGACTCAATTGAGGAGACCTTCTGAACCATCAAAGGATAAAAATATTGGCAAAACTAAATGTAAAATCCGGTGTTTATTACGACAACATGGAAGAATATAAAGACTCGAGAATGATACAAAAACAAAATAACGCCATGGAGGAAAAATAAAAATCAGAGAGCTATTTCCAGTTGAATCACAAAATTGCATGATCTTTTACATTGGAGAAACATGAATGACAATCGACGGTAGTAATCATGAAGAATGAATTAGTTCACACTGGAAAATCCATGTAGATCAGGGACCGCCTAATATGCTACCCGATGATATATCGAGCTGAGAAGTAAGGCCATCGCAGTAAATAAGCCGTTTATGAGCAAGCATACTATGAAGCTATTTTAGTCATTTTTCCACAAATGTGACTCTTTGCATTTCGTGGAGTCAACTGTAATTCTCAAAGCTGCTTTCAATCGTCATGACTTTCAGATGTCTATTTGTCGGACCCTCAGAATACAGGAAACAGCGCTGCGATATGTGGACTGCCACACTCAAAATCCTTTAACTTTGGATAAAAGTACCCATCACCTTTTCGGTAGGGTTCCCAATTTCTATCGCGTCAGTCTATGGAAATCATATTTGGCATTGAATTTATTCGGCAAAGCTCTGTCTAGACACGGAAATGAATCGCAAGTGTTTGATATCAGCCAATGCAAACTAAAATACCTGAGGATGGCCACTGAATAATTTTATATTTTTTCCAAATGATAATTAGTAATAACATGATTCCATTCATATTTATCCTAGTTAAAAACTGTTCCTGCCGATAAAGCCCTGGAGAATGGAGATAATTCACTGACACCGATCTAGGACAAATAAGCATTCAGGAAACTGCATATTTTCCGAAAGTTTTACTCCATTTTTTTGGGCAAAGTTTCATTTTCTTCAATTAAGAATAAATACCACGAACAAAGCCCGTCGACGGATAATTTAGTTTTCCCAAAACTATATACCCTGGCTTTACCCAAGATGATCAATGAATAAAATACTATACGAATTTTAAATCAAGTAGCATTTCAATTAACTGATGAGATAACTCTACCACCATCCTGTTAAGACGTTGGTAGGCTTCACTTTCGTAACTTCATCTTTCGTTGTCTTTTATTATTTTCAGCGCCCGCCTGAGTGCCCACACCACCCTATTTCCGTTGGTTCAAAGTGGACAGTTATTCCCAAAGATCAATAAACGCTCTCTCCACTCATCTCCGTCTCGAGACTTTAAACAGATTACCACCCAACACCAAATATCACATCCTCCTCTCCCGTCACTCTGAGATTGGAAAGAAATCCAAAGTCTCCTTCTTTCCGCCGTCGCCGCCGCCTTCCACGAATCAGAGCGGGCAAATCCCATCTCCTGGCCGGGGAGGCGACTGCTCGTCTTCCTTGGGATGAGTGGTGTCGGAAGAACTTGGGCTGCCTGCCCCTCTTACCCGGCAGGACTTGTGAGGCTCACCAAATGGCATAGAGAGCGTTTCTCAAGGGGATCTCTTGTCTCGCCTCCTCTCGACAACGCAAACAACACTCGCGAGCAGTTTAGGGATGGTAATCTCTCTTTCTCTCTCTCGAGGAAGATACGTAAACACATCACCCGTGGTTACGGACGACGCCGCCGCCTCTCTGACAAGATTCGGGGTCCGGCATGAGTTTAGATTGGGGAAGGGGGGGGGAGGAGGGTGAGTGTCTGTATCCTTGGAGATCGGATCTCCACGCCTAACTACACCACTCCACAGTCGAGGCCGTGTTCACGTCGGTTGGCTTTCACAGCCACAGTGGGAGGGCTGAGATGTCCGAAACGCTCTCGAATGTTTTGTCCACATCGTATCAACTGGGTTTCTTTACCACGATTCGAAACAAGGACTCCCTATGTGGATATGTCTCAATGAAAAACCCAAACTCAAATGGTCCCTGTCTTTGCAGACAGCTCTGTGATCCAAAATAAGTTTGTATTTCTCATAACATCGACAACCTCCAGGACTTGAATTCATCCGTGAGCCCGACCCCGGAGTGATAACTAATGTCTGCTCGCGAGTGCAATTACTCTATGGCAAATATTGAGAGTATATGATTAATCCCCGCCGTGGGTTCATTTTTGAACATAGAATAGAACGTTCCCTAGGTGGTAGCAATAATCAAATCTTCATAGGATGCAATGTTCTTCTTTTATTAGACCAGAAACTCCTCTATATGACCCAAAACTCAGTCGACTTTTTCCTCCGTGGAATATTTGAGTGCAGTGGCGGGTGACTATGTACATGTACATACAAACCCCCCAAGCCGCCCCAATAGGCGTGTGGCGGGGGGTGTAAGGACGGCAGACATTAACAAATAAAAATGAAATGCTCTGATGGAATTATTCGTAGTATATGTCTAAGTCCTTTATTGTTCGGGGAAAAAACGAATTCCCATACCTATCCGTCCAGTATATATCTCTCTTCATTAATCATTTCTTTCGGGCTTGAGAATATATTGGGTGTTCAAATATGATATTCTCCGTGTTGTTCTGAATGATATCTATTCTCAATCGCTCAAGAGTCTAAGCCTGGCGCTCGGGCTCAATATTATTATAGTTTTTTAACTATTATTTTCAATTTTTTTCACTAAATGGTCTTACAATAATTGTCCATTAAATGCAATATTATAATAAATTTTTATGATGTGATGTTAAAATATAATGATTTGAGAATTTAAGAAAAACAAGAAAGAGCTGCAAATTTTTAAAGGCAAAATATCTATTGTATTTGCTGGTAAACAATAATTTTGCTATAAAAGATGAAGCTCATATTTTTCATTTTTATTAAAGATCAAAGGCCCAAAAAAAGCAATATGGCAAAGAATTGAAATGAGTTTTTAAATTTTGTGAACGCAAAATCAGTGCAGTATGTGCAAATAAACAATGACTCCGCAATAAAAGATGGCGAACGTAGCAGCACGAAACATGATCTGTAAATGCAGTATTTATACGACCAGACAGCTTTCGCAAAAAAGAGAACAGGAGATTGTATGTGTTGCAAAGCGTAGCGTCCATTCGAAATTCACTTCGTTATTTTGCTGATTTTATCAATTATTCATATATTCTCAAAATTGCACTATGCAAAAAGCATACAAAGCAGTATAAATAAAGCCCATGTAGTATACTCTCTTCTCTCTCCGGTCGCGCATGCACTATATATGTCTTACAAGCGTGGAAGCGTGACAATGTCACAATTTGCAACCCATGTATTTTATAATTTTAACATAGCTACAGTAATGTCGTGCCTTTTGCAACTCCATTTTTATTTATTTTATATAACTTTATCTATTTAATTTCGTTCGCTACTTGGGTTTTATGATTGTATTGATTTATATGTCATTGTATCTTTTGCTAGGTTGATGTTTTAGATTGTTTATTGTTTATTTAAAAGAAAATTGCTTTGTGTTGTTGATAAAAAGACTGGGGAATAGAAGGAATAATAACTTTGCTAATTTATTGAGACCGACCAACGTAACATTTTCAAGATGACCTTGATAATGTTACGCTGTAACGAAACCATGGTCGGTCTCAATAAATTACCATGTGGAAATAGCTTTAGTTATTATCCCTTCTACTCCTACGATCAAGGATATCCACCAAGTTACACCCGCTACCATTAATTATAAAAAGAATGGGATTGTTAGAAAGAAATTTTTTAGAGAAAAGACGTGAAATAAATAGGGGCAATGCCAAATTGAGATTTCAAGGATGTTTATATTTTTTTAAGGATCCTGACGTCACACTACCTAAAGCGCATAAAAAGTATTAACTTCCATATAGAAGCACATTGTATCAGATCTTAACGCATCCCTCCTTTGCATGAACCGGCGCTAATGGACAGAAATTTAGACTATTTTTTGTCATCAGTATGGCCTGTCACGGCGAGACAGAACGAGAGAAGCGTGAAAGACGAGGCGCTAACGTTGGCGGTGGTCGGAATGCGCGCGCGGCAGTCGCGTATATCGGGAGACGAGGAGTGGTGTTGGAGGGAAAAAATGATTTTATCGGAGTCGTCGTCGCTAGAGGTGTGAGTGTGTGGTTGGTTGGTCCTTGTGTTTTTGGCGGCGGCGGAAGAGTAGTGATGAGGGGGTCACGCACCCCTCCCCCCTACTTTTCGCCTCTCGCCTCGCGGGGTTGGGAGGAGGAGTAGGGGCCGGACGTGCTCACCGCGACACTTTTGCGACGGCGGCAGCGGCTGCAAAAACAGCGATAGGAGGGACGGGGGCGGGAGGCATTGGGGGGGAGGGTTGGGCTAAGGGTCTCTCCGTGGGGGGTTATACCCTCGCCGATTGTCGCAACGAATGCGGAATGTCTCATTCCATTTCCCACAATTCTTTCCATCTCGTTTTCAATCACATCCAGGTTGAGACTGAAGGTGGTGTTTAGGGATGTTAGATTATTGATCAAGTCTTAAATTTAAGTTTTAAAACTTTAATTTGAGAAGGAATAGTTTTAAGATTAAGATAATAAGACTTAGAATGGAAGGAGAAATGTCTTATTCACTTTTCCACATGAATATCCATCTTGTATAAAATCGCATCCAGGTTGAGACAGGACATTATAGTTTAGGGGTGTTATATAGATAGGTAAATTCTGAATTTGAAGTTTAAAGATGACTTTTATTTAAGAAGGAAAGTCATTAAATAAAATAATAAGACTTTCTCTCCCTGGTATTCAATTTGATGGAAAAAAATCCGAAGACTCTAGCTAGATCTAGTGGAATTTTTCCATATTGAAATAAATGCTTGAAATTTTCCTCGTTCCATAATCGTGGTAAATTTCAAGTATCTATTTCAATATGACATGAAAGTAAAGTTTCCAATCGAAATGACAAATAAGAAAAGAATCGTTTTAGGGGGTCAATCGGAGCTATCACTTAAACTCGGATTTTGCTCACTTCGACTTATTATTCACCACTTGTTTGCAAGCTGATACCGAGGGCTGGACACGACAGGACTGCCGCCAAATATGCCAGTTTCAACGGAGAACATTCTCATTTGAAAGAAGAAGGATTTTTATTCTTTCTGAGATCAATTTCTCTTGGGTTTCCGACCCACTTAGGCTCTCCATTTGAGTCGAAGATTCGATGTTATTAAAACCAGACCTGAGGGCGATGGAAAAGTATTCCATCGAAACGTCGGCACAAATGGAGAGCCAAACGCGATCGGTCACCCGTGAGAAATCCATTGGATACATATTAGAACTATATCTAGGATAGGGTTTACGCTACGTTTCCTATTCATAAATCTATAAATTATTCGAGTTCTCTCCACTAGTTGACGACGGTTCCGCAAGATGTCCACCGGATGTCTACGTCTAGGAATGTTTTTATCCTCTCTCATCTTTTTCCCTTTCCTCCGTCTGCAAGTCCGCATTTAGAATAAGGTTGTTCAAAGGATAGTGGCCAAGTTGACAGGCTGGATACGGTTTAATAACTACGATATACTGTATGCAGAATGGCGCATTGAAAATGAGTAATATATGTAACGGGGAATGCAAGTCATTATATGAAAGATCACAATATTACAAACGTGATTTTCAAGCCATTTTTGTAATCAATGTAAAGCAATGTGTTTATAAAGGAACATCCGAAGCCAATTTTTAAAAATATTTGATCACGCGTCATCTTTTTACTAGGAAAATATTATGATGGATGTAATAAAAATTTTTAGGAGGCTTCGAATACCCTTTAATCCAAGATAGAAAGAGTATATCATACGCCTTCATTTTTAGTGAAAATACAGTTTTAAAGATGCTAGTCATGAAAATTTTAAAATAAAAATCTATTTTAAGGCTTTCGAAATGCCATTAACAGTTAAAAAGTCATCATTTTAAAACCCGATTATCTTTGCTGAATAGTTGATGAGTCAATAAACGTTGACGGCATTTCATAGAAAACATTGATGAGACTGTGTTATGCCAAAAAGGTCAATATGACGTAACGTATTAATAATATTAAATGAATTAATTCGTTTATATTATTCATAGAACCCTACTAGCCTGAGTTACAATGGAATGAAATTAGGCACCCCAGAAGACCACTCTTTTGGTGTGGTTGCCATATTATACATACAGCAGCGCAAGTAAACAAAAACATCAAGGCACCAAGGGAATTTTATGCGGTTGAAACGCGTTATTATTACAAAAAGAAAATCATTATAAAAAATTTACATGAATTGCTTCAATTACTCAGGCTATGTAGATCAACGCAATTAGTTAATGGCTCAAGAAGTTGGAGAGAAAATGATCTCCAAGTCTATCGTGGTGTACAAATGATCCGTAAATGAGCATCAAAGGTTTTGTGTATTCGATAACATTTGAGCTGAATGTACCGACAGCTATCCCATTAATTCTTACGAAAGCTTGCGTCGGCCCCTGAGGCATGGGGTTTTTATCTAGAAGCTCCCGCCCAATTTGGGACGAAGTCTGTGGGAAGAAGCGAGGGAGTTGGCACAGTAGGGGTCCCGCGTCCCTGAGGGCAAACTTCCATTCGCACGCACCATCTTCCCTTCAAACACACGCACATACACACATGCCTCACTCTCCCTCCGCTTTCCTCAACACTAATCTTCTTCATTCATTTCTCTCCTTTTCATCTTCTCTCGCATTTCACTCGACCTGCATGCATTTCCAACATCGTCTGTCTCCTACTACCTCTCATAATATTTTATCCCTTAACATCCTTTTAAACCCCTTTTCACCCCTATCCCTTTTCTGTAAGAATTGGCGTAGTTATTTTATCGTGTGGTTCTTTCCTTGGCCCGTTTTGTTCCTGGAATCCTAGAAGATATAGCTTGTATTTAGGTTCTATAGGGATCAGACCAGCAAAACCTTAGGTACGAAATCAACGGTGCGTGATTTTGTAAAGCATAATGACGTAAAATGGAATACATAAATGATGTGGTACATTGAGCACTAGTTTCAAAAATTGGTTGCGAGAAAACATTGAAGCAAACATACACTAAATCCTTTACGTATTCCATTTTAGAACTTTAGGCCTTTCATCACAGAAATAGTTAAAAAAGAATTTACCATATTTCCACAGCACATATTTCCGCACAAAGCGTTATGTTGTTACAACAAGGATTAGTACTTTAAAATTTTGTAGTAACAAGGTAGGGTGTCGAGCAAAAAATAATTTAGTTGACATATTGCAATGCCTTATTTTACTAATCTTAATAACATCCACCATATTATGCCACATATAATGCAAGACATTTATCTTACGTTTTTAGAATTTTTCTCTGGGTCTCTCTTTCCTCTGACTCCATTAACTCCCATCGATCTACCCCTTTCACCCTTCAACCTTCTTCCAAACTTACTGCTCTACCTATCCGCAACAATCTTTCCCCTCATTTGACTTTATGCCGATTCCCTTCCGATTTTACTTTTATCAGCCGTCTCCTTGCATTACTTTTCCTCTCCTTCCTGAATCCCATCGTCTGTCCTCTTTTTTCACTTCCTTTATTTCCTTACACCGCTCTCTGCATTTCCTTCTAAAACGTCAACAAATATTCTTTCAATCAATCTTTTTCTTTCTCCCTGAATATTCTTTCTACTCCTCTGTCTCTAATTCCTCTCATTTCCTTCTGCGTTTCTTCCGCTTTCATCCCGCAATCACCAGCCAACAGTACTCCTTTTTTCCTACGTACTACTACTCATTAGGATGTAGTAAAGGTATATTGTAGTGTAGCACTGCATGGCGCGCACACGGGTGCGAAGTTTATAACGTCAAGGATGAAAATTTTCATGAAAAAGTCACTTGACTCAGCCGGGATTTTAATATTCCGAGATTCGCCTTGAAAGAAGACCGCGTAACTCTGACCAACAATTGGGAGAATTCGGACGATACAAGTAAATTTCCATGGCAAATTTCCACCTTAATTTCAATCTTAGTCCATAACCCCAAAAATCTATGCTCTATTTCCACTCTTTCATCTTCATCCACCCCTATTTCGCTTTCCTTTCTCAATTGCCTTGATTCATTACTCTTTCTATCTCCTAGCCCCTCTTTCCCTTCTTCTTTTCCTGCGTTCTTTCGTTTCCTTCAGCCCACATTTCGCTTATGCCCTCCCAACTCTGTTTCTCTCCCCATCTCCACTTCTCCCTTTCCTTCAGCACATCCTCTTCTTTTCCGTCTCCTCCTCCCTCTCCTGCCCCATCCTACTTCCCTTCCCTGCCCCCCCCCCCCCGATATATCGGCCCCACGAGGGTCTTCTCCCCCCACACACACCCGCACCAGCGTGGGCGGAGGAGGCCCGGGATCTACTTCGAGGGGCGGCCGAACCGCCAAGAGCGCCACCGACTCATACCTCCCTCCCCCTCCCACTCTCCGCCGCACCCAGCCTTCCCGCTCCTTTCCCGACGACCGCGCCGCGCCTCGTAATTGATTCAATCAGAGAAAAACACGGCCGGCCGTCCAACACCCCCACCGAGCTCCCGGATGATAACGAGAGGCCGTGTTTGTAAGACGGGCAAGAGGATTGTGGGGGAAGCGAGAGTTTTTGCGACGACGGCGACGACGACGGGAGAGGAGAAGGCACAAAACGAACGAATATATACGTGTTTCTCTCTCTCTCTCTCGCCCCGTGGACGTGTTGGTGTGTGAGTACAATCCAGGGGTTTGCCGCCCGCCCCTTGAATACACCCCGATGGAAACCCTTTTCGGTCGGAAAGAGAGACTCGACGAATGTGTTTTCCCCCGACTCCCCGTTCGCCGATGCCCCCTCACCCTCCCCCTCCCTTCCTTCCCGGCATCCTTTGCGCCCACCCACCGTGGTTTCGCCCGCGCTCCAAGACAGGCGTGCATCGGTCATTAGCGCAGCAGCGAGCGATAAAACGGCCTCTGTGCGCTTGCTTTTCATTCGTTTCAACACTTCGGCACCCTTCCACCCCACCCCGTTTGTTCTCTTGGGCACACACCAACACCCCCTGCCATTCAGACGGCGGTGCAAGCGGCGGAGGAACCCGTCGCATAGCAGCACCCCACGAGTCGGAAAGCCTATCTATGTCCCTCACTTCCTCATCTGCGTATCGACTGAGAATTTTACCATGAATTCCATCACAGTTTCGTATCGTATTTACTCGAAAGAGAAGGACAAACTGTGTTAAATATGAGTATAAAACATTTAAAAAAATAACCCTTAATCCATACCCGCACATCAATTGAAAGATTATTTTTAATATTTATTAGTGTCTCGGAGTGTACGTCTTTAAGAATTACATGAAAATTTTTGCCAACTTTTCGGTAAATTTTTATACCATGATCATGACATTGTTTGCAATGAATATGATTTGATATAGAATATCGCATAGAATGAACTAATCATATTCATTGAAAAAAAAATCCCTGATATAGGTAAAAAATAGGTATAAATATGAAGCGTTGGCAAAAGAATTGAATTAAATTCTGAAAGATCAATATTCCAAGACACTAATCAACACTAAAAAATGAGGTCATGGGAAAGAAAAAAACCTCAGTATTGTTAAATGTTATTTGTTATATTTTATTTATTCCATTTGCCTTCACCTCCCCGAAAACAGCAAATTTTAGGCTTTTACATTAGGGAATCCTAATAATCAACAACAAAGGACTATCATCTACAGCTATAAGTTGAATGTGGTCAACCTATTCAGGCGGAAATCGAACCCACCTCCTTAAATTGGCAGGCAAATTACCTCACCAGCATCGAGACCGAAAAACTGAATTATCACAGACATTAATATCACTTAGCATCGGTATTTACTGTGCATTCATGAACTGACAATGGATTAAAAAGATTTCGGGATTAATGATAATTTTTTCAGCGGAGTTAATTCCCTATCATGGATTTCTGTAATGCCTAGTGCCTTCTTCCTATTGTGCCTTCACTCCACATCAACTGAAACCGCGATACTTTGTACCATGTGATATCTTCACCATATATGTCAAAAAATATTAAGGTAGAGACAACTTGGTTCCCTTTCACTCGCTAATGAATTTAGTTAAAAACTAAGTGATGAAAAATAAGACCTGCCAGATAAAAATCTATATTTTATGTCTTTTTCTCCCCATATAACCATCGCATTCTGATTCGGTATCGGAAAAAGCTCTAAAAAAGTCCCATATGGTTTTATATGAAATAGAGGCTGGAAAATAAACGTAAATACTCATAAATTATTACTTGATATAGAATTATATGCCATATTACATAAATATACCCGTTACCGAGATACAATAGATCAAAAATCACCAACTTCTCATAAACGCACTCTCGCTTCTCTCTTTTTTTATCATTGAATTTAGGTAGGTAGTGTTGCGAACGTACCATTTTTATGGAATAGAACACACAAATTGCCATGGACCTAGTGCCTTTTTTCTATTATACATGACTTTTTAAGATTTTGGATCGTATATGTCTGATTTTGCAACGCAAAATAGCGCACCCGTTTTTCACGTGAAAATGGACGTAAAGTAGACATTATCTTAGGTTTACGAAAAAAAATCGACCGCAGTTAACGAGCCACAGGTTGTGTTACTCAGCCTCGACGGCCTATCAAAAAATAGCTCTCATTTCCGTTTTTTTTTCCAAGATTTCGTCTTACCATTCATAAATAAATTCTACTTCATACCGTGATGTAAAATTCCCGGGTAACATTTCTTTCTACATTTTAACGGCTCTACTGTTCGCTCGTAAATATTGCCAACCTAGTTAGAAGACTAGTATCTCCAAAATAGCTCATTTTGCGGTAAATATGCATCAATTTAAGTCCTATATATTTCATCATTTACTGATGGTTTACAAAAATTGCGCATCTCACGGATTAATTTTCGGGTAACATTGAATACATTCCATCATCATCAGCGGAGCAAATGTGCAGCAGTACACTTCTTGTGTAGGTCGTCCAACTATCCCCATTTATATGCTGTACATGGTTTCAACGTAAAGGCAACATATGAAGTATCTGGGAGTTACGATAATTTTGTGCCTTCTGTGAGGAAAACATGAAAATACATGAGAAATATATGTGGCAGAGCCCTGAGGAAGCTAGGATTCGTCAAGCGTGTTGTGGGAGAATTTTCGGATTAAAAAGTAAAAAGTGGTGCTATCTCGCACTTGGCCACACCATGAATAAGCAGGGAGTATATTGTATGCGGCGCAGAAAGACTTAATCCGTGAACTTAATAAAATACCAATAAAGGTCTATAACAAATTCTAGGCGTAATTTTGTTACAGCATTTCCCATTTATTTAGAAACGGCTGGTGTCCTATTACCTCCAGCCACAAGTCTATCGAGGCAACTTGCGGGTTAGTATATTGATGTAGATAAACAGCCACCGATCCTAAGATTTATGTGACGCACCTCTCCACCCAATCCTCCTATCGGCCAATTTTTCAACAAGTTCTCCTGCTTTTTAAATCCTTCATCGCATGCCCCACTATCTCCTATGACACACGTCTGCCTTTCTTCCCTTGTACCTCTCCTTCAACGATCTTTCTCTCTCAGCAAGGTAGATTTCCGGGTTCCACCCGCGTTGACATTTTAATGGCGACGTTTCACCTACTATTCTGACGGCGTCCTCAGGCCAGGCTGAACAGGAAAGCGCGTCTATTGTGTACGATATTTATACGGTAACGCCAGACTGAGAGGACACGTGCGCTTCTTGCTGATTTGTCTCCTATCCGCTAAGCATGGGAAGGGGGGAGGTTTTTCTGGGGCCCAAAAACACGCATTTCCAAGTGCTAAAAAGAGTGTAGCCGTCTTCCCTTGAAACATATTGTATGGCCTTTTAGTTATTTCCACCGCTCTTCTCATTATTCTAGGGAAATATCGTTTTCATATGGTCAGGATTTTTGGTTTATCAATATTGATTACATGCTCCAATGTCTCCATTATTCCGGTGTCACCGCGTCGGATGTTGGTTTAAGACCAATGAGAGAGAAGCAGCCATCAATGGAAGGGTTGAGCCCGTATATAAGAAGGACGAGAATCGTGGACGGGCAAATACAAGCGGCCGATCGCCAGTAGAGGAGAAGACGCCTGCCAGTTAAACGGCGGGCGAAAGCACTCCATGAGAAAAATCGCAGCAGACACAAAGACGTCATAGTAGTAAAACTGGGAAGACGTTATGAAGAGAACATATCACCTCTACACCGCTACTGTGGACCAGCATCTTCGACCTGAAGACTGGCAACAGTGCCAGCGAAACTGTTGTCTTAAGCCAACAACCGACGCGGTGGCACCCGAAGAATGGAGGAATTGGAACCTAAGCACCGCGGAAACCTACGAAGTCACATTGATTACATGACCTGAATCTGATAAGACATGTTGCTTGTCTCATCGCATGTCTTTTTGAATTTATTTTCTTGTCTGTTCTTCAGTGCTACAGAATGTTATTCTATTCTGCATTGTATGGCCCTTTCCGCTTCAGCCTGGCCCGAGGACGCCTGCATCATAGTATGTGAAACGTTGTCATTTAGATGGCGACGTTTAAACTGCCCTGCTGCGAACCTGAACGTCGTGCAAACTTACATCAGAAAGATCTTTCACTCTTTTTGCCACGCTAAAGGCAGTTTAGCACGCTCATACCCCAAATTAAGAGTCAAAAGATAAATAACGACAAGCAAAATCCATTGAAATATCATCAATGAATTCACGGTTATGATTTTGAATGTAGTCGGAGAGTTTTTGAAGTGAATATTTTAAAATTTTGCAAATGATCGCCGTGAATTGGACTCTAGGGAGCAGTTAGAAATTTTAAAAATTATTGAAAGTTAAGACAGTACTCTTATAAATGAATATCTCTACCCATCCTATTCCCCTATTCTGGCGTCCGTTTTAAAATTCAAGTAACTAGGTAACAATAATAAGATAAACAAATCATAACTTGCGCCTGAAGATGATGATAATTCATTGAAACCCGGGTCGCATTCTGTAAAAAATAAGTGGTATTTATAAGTAATAAGTAATTGTGTAATATCCAGGAAAACTTGCAATGAAATGGCCGGAACGACAATTATGTGGTGTGCAGCAAGGAATATAACGCAGTGAAATAATTTCATCAACAACACGAGTTAGAATGACATTGATAGCTTGTAACTCTTGAAAATATTTAGAAATCATTTTCCCACAACACATGAAAAGGAGTATGCATAAATGTTTTTTTTTTATTTGCCGTAAATACATACAATACAATTGTCCAATGCGCATAGAACTACGAAAAAATCGCTATTGTAAATAATTTTGCATGTCACGATTCATTCAATCTACCCTAATTGTAAGATGCGCTTATGTTTCAAATCGAATGAGCAGTCTTTCCATATTAGTCTTCAAACTTGGGTGACGGATTTAACCCGCAACGTATCGTTAAGCTTGAATGACGCGGTCATTTTTTCCACCCCCTCGAGAGACAGCGATAGATTTTCAGGTACCAAAAGAGAGATAGCTCGACCCATCATATTCTAAAAATCACACTGATAATTCCCACCGTCCCTTTTTCCATCGCTTATTAACATCGCTATCCGTATATGTAACTGTCGTTCAATAAAAAGCCAAGCGTGGCATTACAATCGCCGTCAGCGGCTGTGCCTTCCGATTGGCTGAAAGACGTTACCAGTGATGGTTTCAGCGACGGAAAAAGGGACCTACCGAGGTAAGGGGATGAGATTTCTACCCCTGGAGCCATCGCGGAAAAACAACGCGTGAAACTGCCATCTTTCCGCTATCATTGGAGCTATCGCTGGAGGAAGGAACGGAATAAATGATCTTGTGATTCAGTCCAGAGTCCCTCTACGGCCCACGCGTCCCTGTATAGCGCCGTGAAAGTCGGAAACCCGCGGTGCTCTTGTGATCGGCGGGCTTTTTTAGAGAGATCTTGCTAGCTTCGGTCTCTCGAGAACTAGTCCTCGTCTCCGGCTGAACACGCTTCGGGCGACAAGAACATTACTAACATAAGTTTAAGTGCCTCAGAGGGAAACAAAGCAATGAAAATAAACAAACTGATTAAAAATAATACGCGCTCTCAGTGACTGCGCAGCAATTCCTATTTCTATATTTTATTAATCATAATAAACATAATTTTTAACGCGAGACATGAAAAACGTTGACAAAAAATTTAAAATTGTTTTTTTTAATACTGATAACCCTCCTTCTTACTGAGTATTACATTTGATAGACATCATTGCTGAGACCTATATGAACCAATAAGGAAACTCCTGACTTCAAGGGATGTGTATACAGGACGATCGATACTACCTCTGTGCACTTCAACGACTGAAGAAGTCAGCAGCAACGTCGGTGAAACTGTTTTCTGATAAGTTACCCACTCGCAGTGCATATCCCGTACACATCTACGCTGAAGATATTTTCACTATTCGAATATACCTTTCCCAGCAAACCCTTCAGATAAATTAATGGAAAAGTACGAATAAACTCGCGAACGAAAACTCGGCTGGCGGTGGAATCAAAGGAATGTACACGAGTCGCAAGTTAACCGAATGAGGCAAACCACTCCTTTGACTTGAAATAACGGCCAACTTCCAAGTTTGATCGAATTCGGGTAATATGGCCGCTGTTTGGGAGCCCGCTCTCAAATTTGTCTTGATCAAATCTGTAACAACGTATTTGGAGCGTTGTTAGGAGCTGCGAAGCGTGATACAAAATTTCTCGGGCTACCGGGTGACTATAACTGCACTCGAAAATTTTACATCGAGCTTACCCGTGCTCGGCCGCGATTTTCCATTACTTCGCCAGAGCACGCGATCCTCGCAAAATTCTCCGTCAAAAACAAAAGAATGGGAAATGACTCACTAGCAGCCAGTTTGATTGCGACGAAGTGCGGTAGGAGTTTTGAAGGGCTTCAATACGTATAGGCAACGTCAAAAATCGATTCGTTCACTCTTCGTAGATATCGTCCACGAGTACATCTAAATTACATCTACGAAGTATCGCGCAAGCAACCTCAAGGGTATGTGGCACAGGGAGATTCCACACCAGGCATGTACCACTCATCCTAACCTTAATCATAAACTCGCCCGTTCGCCAGACACTGGCCAAGTACTCAGGGCGACGACACGCGGTCAGACCAGGAACTAAGAGAGTTCTAAGGACACGAACGTACTGCCATGTAGATAAAACTACATGTTAGCAATAGAAAAACGAAAAGTTAGCGTAGTCAGTGAAATATAAATGAATTATATTATGCCAAAATTTTCATTTATTTAGATAGTTGGTATTTACAAATATAATAAGTTCCTTATTAACTACACGTGCAGATTTGATTTAATTTTCTTTTTTCTCTTGTCTTGAGCTCTTTTAATTAATGATCAAATAATTCTAGGAATATAGGTCATATATAATGCAAAAAAGGTGTTAGCCAACGCTTCGGTTTATTTTTAAACCCTCAGGGCTATGAAAGAAAAAATGAGAGTTGAATAAAACACAAAAATATACAATATTGATACATAAATAAAGGTTACAAAACAGTTTTTTACAATAATATAATTTTTTAAATAAATAAATAATGAGAAGGGAATGCACAAGAAATTTTGACATACCTTACTTTTGCACATATTTGTTTATTGACAGTAGGTAACTAAGGTATTACCTAGCCTAGTTACCATTAATTTCGATTAATTAAATAAAAATAAATTTTGCTAAGGTTTCCAATGCCTGTTTTTTTATTACAGCTGTTAATTGATCTAGATATGTGAACCATTTCTTTGAATAGTCTTTTTCTCAAATTAATTTAATGATCTAAAATTTCGGCGTTGTCAAAATCAAAAACATGGCTATTGTTTATGCTATGGCTAGCGTATACAATGATTTAATTTTACGCGTTCGCTTGCAGGACACATGCCAAGCACTTAGGACAACGCGGTCAGAGTCTACGCGTACGAATCGAGCCCCACCGTCGTCCGCTGCAGTGATCGACTTCGGCGTTAAACAAGGCTTCAATAAACAGAACTACGAAAACTACGCGGCCCTACTTTCTCGATATGTCATTGCCAGAACAGCGATTGCAATGATGCAAAGCATCATTCGAATATGAATTTTCTGAGGGCTGGCACGCATAGATAATCCAGGGTCTATATTCGTGGTGCGAGTTGTTCCCATTCAGCTGTTTCTTTCCGATCTGGTTGGTCTCGTCTTCTTTTCCGCCCGAAAGGGGGCGTGTCGCCTTTCGCCCTCCCACTCCCCCTTGCACCCCCGACATCCAGAGACAGCAAACTTCCGACCTGAGTCACCAACTCAGGGGGCAAAAAAGGTAACAGCGATAATACGTCAGCCATCGTCGACCTCCTGACACGTAACGCTCCCAAATTGGGCGAATAATAGAGGGGGGGGAGAATTGGAAAAGAGGGATGGGGTGAGTGGAAGGGGTAGGAGGAGATAGAGAGAGAGATAGTGAGAGATAAGCAGGAAAAAGGGAAGGGCTCAAAGAGAGTCAATCCATTCGGTCGGCAGTCTTTCGCGGCATAAACGTCCTCGTTTCACAGTTTTCTCAGAGAGGAATGCCACGAATATTGCAATAGGGGAAGATTTTCCAGCAGGCCTTCACATGCGCTGTCACCTAACGCGAATTTTTAATGGGTTTAAAAAATCGCCACCAGTGATCTGTCGTTCGCGATTGAGTCGTTCAAAGTTATTGAATAACCAAACGAATCACATGACTCATTGAGGGAAAAAAAGTCATTCATTAATCACTTAGACTCCCGATTTCATCAAATCCATCATTACGTTTTCAACAGTATAGATAAATGGATGTTAATTCGATGCTGTCGCGGCGGTGAAATTCACAAAAGTTAATTTTTCTCGCGTTACCAGCAGGCGGTAGCCTACTTATTGCAATATGTTCCAAATAAATTATGGAAAATCTGAACGGTTTAAGATTTTAATATTTTGGAAATATATCTTTAAATATTTTTGCAATAATAAATTGATTTCAGAACAAAACTGTTCTATGATCGCCGTTATTTATGTCATCTTAGCTCGGCTAAACGTATTATTTATGATTATTGACGGAATAAATCCTGTAAATTTAATGAGACATGCGTAACATTATCACGATAAATGGTAGTATTTTGAGCGAAGGACTATCATAGCGCAGTTTTACGAGAAGAAAGTATCTTTGGTAGACCACTACCGAAATTTGTCTACAATTTGCACTACTTTACTGCATTAATACTTGCATTTTGACATAAAACTGAATACACGAATGCAATACAGCAATGAAAAAATGCATACAAAGCGCTGGCTACCCGTTGGATTCCAATTTAATGGACTTGGGTTCAAAGCCCGGACGAAGCCTTCGGGCACCCAATCAAAAATTCTGGAAATGCGAAGTGGTCTGGAGAAAGGAATTGGCCCTCCACTTTAATGTTGGCTGTGGCTTAATCAAGGATGAAATCTATAATCATATATCCAAACTAACATTCGTACTGAATCACTGATAGATTTGTGTAATATTTCGAGTCAGCCTCGTGGGTGGCGGAGAAATTTACACAAATGAATTGCCGTGAGAAAAAATTCCCTGAACCGGGAAACGAACCAATGACCTTTGGCTTTCCGGGCCACACTACGCGAACCACTTCCCTATTCAGCTTCCCGAATTCCCAGGGAAATTTCACCGATTCTCTTGGTACAAGATGATAGGCCCTCGGGGTTCATTGAGGATTGCAACGCGAGGGAGAAAGGACTTCAATGAAACCACAACCGGTTTCTAAATTGACATTAATTGCCACGCGAAAAAATTCTCCTCTACCGACTCCGCGGGTCTTCGGCTTTACGGGCCACTGCATAGACCACCATGCTATCCAGGCTCCTGAATTCCCCCAGCAAATGTACCGAGGCTCATGGTATTAGGTGTCCCTTGAATACTTCCATATATCTCGAAATAGTCTCATGACTCTAGTCTGAGTCTAGACTCTCCGTCAATAAAAGTATTTATGACCACTACAGAAATATTCCTTCAGAAATCCACGAGGATTGTAACGTAAACAATGCAACGAGGTTTTTCAAATGTTCTACAAAATCTTCATGAAGTTTTTACAAGAGGATTTAGATGAAATGCTCCACAAATCTCTTTAAAAAACTAACATAAGTCTCATATTGGCTCGTGGGTTTCGTCAGAGCCACAGAGAGAGTGGGTAAAAAAAGCCCTCATTACGTAACAACTATAGAGAACTAAAACAGATTTTGTGTTCCCAGCAATAAGGGAGAGAGCTTTGTTATATACACGGCGCGCTATAGGCCCTTTGTTAAGAAGACCTGTCTTCGATTTCCGATCGCCCTTGGAAGCTTTTCTCGAGCCCTTAGGGTAAGAGGGTGCATTGATTGTGTTCTCGGCTTGTATAAACTCGATGAAAAGAACTCCTTTGTGGTCCTCCAAAACTGTTGTCTGAATGTGAAGGGTTCCCACTTCCTCACCGTCCTGAATTATTGTACCACCTTCGAAAATTCCTTGACGCCACACACTATTTTTCAACACATGAAGCTCTTTCCATGCACTTTGTAATTGGTGGGTACACTTTCCTCTGAGAAACTGACTATGCGAAGTTCACAAGTTTATTAAAATCATAATTGCAACTATCATATTTACATTGTATTTCTATTTACGAAAAACTTAGCGCTCATCACTATGAATAATCTAACTATAATGTTAATAAACTATAATATAATTTAATTATCTTCATATCACCCTTAGATTCAGCAATAGGAATCGTTTTTTTATTAAATTATATTAAAATCTTTTGTCCAAAAAAACCTTCAAAGATTTAACCTTAAGTAATAACATTTAGACGTAGGAATTGACTTAAATGAGCGTTAGGGACAAAGTTTTTTAGTATCTCCTCAGAAAAGATGGCACGTTGAGCACGTTATGGCACGTTATGTAGTCGTTTCGATACATTTGTCATGTGAGTTTTCACGTTGACGGTAAACAGACGCCCAAAAAACGTTTATTTTTCGTTCTTCAACATGCTTTCACGAATTTTTTTTCACAAAAAATATATTAGGTAACGGCAGAACAGACTGATGCCCAAACTTCATTTCAAAAAGCATGGATGATTGCATATATTTATGAATGTTTGATATCTACGATGTGATAAATCAGAATGCATGTTTCGTGTTTTCCTCACTTAAGCGACCAAGATTGCATTGGAGGAGTCATTACGTAAACCACTTTTTTTTGGAGAAATAGAGTCAAAATGTTAAGGACGCTTGGAAGATCGCAACTGTTTATTGGTCTACGCGAATCCTCGATAGCGGTCCGGAGAAGAGTCGCCCGTGGTTCGATAAAACACCGGCGGTGGCAGCAGCAGCAGCGGCGTCGGCGGAATGGACCCGAAGTTTGGTGACACGATGAGTGGAGGTAATGAGGGAAACATGGCGCCGAGGCGCAACTCCACTCACTTCTCCGATCGATTCGTCAGCATAAAGTTCCGCGAAAGCAAAATAATTGACGGTGCGCGTCGACCAATGAGAGCGGGCCGGGTGGACGCGTCACTCGACCCCCGCGGCGACCCCTATAAAAGGGGTGGGTGTGGAGTGAAAACCTTCCCCCACCCCCAACGACCCACCCTTCCTCCGCTCTCGAGCCGCCATGGCGCTCAAAAGACGAGATGGAGGCGGGAGAGAGGGGAGGTGGTTGGGGGTGGGAAATGGAAGGGGGAGAAGGGGTCGGGGATGGAGAAAGAGTCGGCACTCTTCATTTTCCTAAGGCTAGGAAGAGTCCATTCCGGGTTAGCTAGAATATCTCCATACTCAATAGTCACTGTTGCAAAGTGAGTGATAACACCTTAGCTTTGGTTGTTCTACGGATTAGCGAAGGAAATTCATAACAATCACAATTTAAAATTTTGCTCATTAGGATTATCGTGACGTACGTGAAAAAATATTTTTTTCGCAAAGTCTTCCGCCTAAAAATGAGAGTTGAGAACAACTTAAATGATAATGTCTTCCCGAGCGTCATCGAGGGTAAAGTTAAGAAAAATACGATTTTTAGCAAGACATCATAGTTTTTCCACCGAAAAATGAAAAAAACAAGTCCGTAGAAACGTAACTAGTATGTCATGGCACCGATAATTTCACTGTCTTCAGTTTTTTCCCGGCGTATGTTTTTCCATAAAACATTTTACTGACAGTATTTCGAAATTATCAGTCATATCTTGGTGCATATTCTTCAGGATATGACTTAAAATGCGCGTAAATATATTTATATATTTTCTTGCAACACGTTCCTCCACCTAATGGGACTTTCATTTATATTTTTCCTTCATAAAATGTATATGTGTCAACTTTCAGGGTGATCGGTGAAATGGTGTTCAAGTCTATTGATTTTTGATCTACAAATATCCACTTCTGTATTCATGGAAGAGATACATTTTATTAAAACGTCATCTTAGTTTAAGTTACTTTCGATTCAAAACAATAGATTCCCACTTTTAGTGACCAGTCACTTAAACACTCACCAGACATATGCATGACTTCCAGTCACCTGTAAATTTAGCATGCATATGTCTCAAGGAGAAGTTTTTTAATAATGTTCCTGTAGATGCCATAAGGTGGTAAAACGCTTAAATAAATTAATTAAATAATTACTAGAAATAAGCATAGGATAAATACTGGCTACAAAAAACAATGTTTAAGCCATCTCAGTTAGCTCTCTACCCCTTGAAAATGACACATTCTTGTTGAAATCGATCGCGGTAATTAAAAAGCTGTCTACAAAGTACGAAGTAGTTTCTTTTAACTGATGCACGTGTCTTTGTGACCAATATCACTTTTGTATATGTTTAGTTTATTTTCTGTTTTTAAGTTCATTTGTTGTTTGTTTTGTTTATTTGTGAGCGTGTTTGTTTTTATTTTGATTTCTTTTATTTCTTTGTTTGAGATGATGCTATGGTGATAAAAGATAAATAATGAATTGCTAAGGAGAGAGCCATCATGAAGTGGATGTAAAATAAGATTGAGAATAAAACAGAGTGTGAAGTGATATTTACATTGAATTTAATCGCTGTGATACGTTATAACATTATTAACTGTTGGAACGAATGTTTGCTACTTCTGGGAAGGGATTCCTAATGCTCTTAATCGAAAGACATCATTGTTGCTAACTATTTGCTGTCGAGGTTTTGAATGAGAATATTTGTGCGACATGTCCCTTCCTCCAGCAGACATGTTTCTGATGGGGAGGGAGGTGAGAGGGGGGCTCTTTCACCCCTATCCACCACTCAGGGGAGAAACCTCCCTCCCTCCCTGTTCACCACTATCACCAATATATACGGCCTGTTAAGAGCGACGACACCAAACCCCTCCCCACCCCACCCGCCTCCCCCCACCCCCCACCCACGTGACACTTTTCGCTGGCCTCGGAAAACTTTTTAACGACCCTTCAGATTTCATCCGAAAGATGTCACTGCGGTCTGTGTCGGCCGTGCTCGAGTGAGTGCGGGTGGAGTGGGGAGGGGGGGGAGCAGGGGGAGGAGGGTAGAAGGTGGGGAAACGGAAAATGGCGACCACTCCCCTCATTCCACTCCGCGCGGCAGTATTAGAATGGAGAAATAGGGTGCGTCGACGGTTAGACCATTTTTAAAATTATTATTTCATATTAAATTATATAATAATGTAATAATGCGGGTAATAATAATAAAAACAACAATGTCCTCTTCATTTCACTCACGAATTTAGGACTATATACAGCCCTCCCTTACAATTAACTTGTTTAATAATTATATACATCCATGCCCTGGATGGTGGTCAAACCACCCAGCCGGGTTACGAACCCGCGACCTCTAAGTTAGCAGTCGGGGACTTAACCCCGCCGCCACCGAGGCCGGTATATTGCGGTAAGATACGATAAATTTAAAATACACTTAATGGGCTGGTGTACTTGAATTTTATTACAAAGGCTCATTTCTCTGAGAAACTAAATTATGTTTTCGAGAAGTTTCTAAGCGTCGACTGCTATGCCATTTTTCACCACTACTCACTTTTCACTACTTAACTTTTTTTTACAAAATAAACATTCTTGTATTTTTATCACTTATTTAGTTAACACAGACCATACATCAATATCTCCTTTTGAGAAAAACATCAGGGGCGGAATTCTGTACACCGTACCGACGATTGTCGGTGTCGGTAAGCCGGTCCTACCGATAAGTCTCGGTACGAGCGAATCAGGTGACACGTTTTACCGACGATTGTGGTTGTCCCACCGACAGTTGTCGGTAAACCCGTCGGTACATACCGACGATTTCAAAACGCTCGGTAGGACCTACCGACAAATTTTTAGCAACATGGCGGACTTTTGTTTACACTTTTCGGCCTAAGCTGACGATTTTAAATCCTAATCTACGACGCTAGATCCGTGGAAGCGCTCTAATTGTATGTTATTTATAATAAAAATGATTGATTAAACACTTGAAACGTAAAATTTACATAGTGGGAGCAGTATTTAACTTTACCAATGTTACACGTATATTACATTATGCGTTCCAATAGCGTAAGGTATTTTACATCATAAATATTCCGTAATTTTAAGTATGTAACGTATTGCTTTGCTTTTAAATTACTCACAACAAGACACGATAGGTATCTATTGTTGATTCGTAAAGTTTGGATCCGAAATTAATTTATATTTTCAATAAAAACGAATGCCTATTTATGCACTTTCAATGAAATATATACGTGGACATTTCGTTCACTTTCATATTAACTTCAATACCGTATGTGAGCATCTGAGAATGGGGTTTATAATGAAAATAACTCTCCTACCTTCGTAAGTACTCTTGAGAGCATCAGACAGCAACGACGAAATAGAAAAAGCATATTGCTACTATATTTTAGAAGAATATAAATGGCATCACTTTAACTCCTCTCACTGACGTCGTTACCGGTGCGCAAAACTTCCCGTAAAATTAATGCTGAATTCACTTCATCATACTAACCAAACACCGTACGGGACTTCAAGATAGATTTTCATTATTACTATAAGAGCACTGAGTAGGTACGTACCGTGTATTCCATCGGTAGAAAGGGGCAAATAAAAAGAATGATTGCACGAAACAAGGAAACATTTAATGAATTATTCATCATAAAACTACAAAAATTTCATTTCAACACGAGAAAACCTTCATACTTCCAACGGTATACCACAAATTAACACTGATCAAGCATATTTAGTCAAAGTCATATCAACGCAAAGTTTGAAATAACACACAAATGGTATCAAAATGCAAAAGTTAACACTTCCAAATAGATAGCGTAAAGTATGTCACTCAAGTTCACAATCACGACACTTGACGCGATGATACTGATGATACCTTCCGTGACATCCGCGGAATCTCGGTGTTTTTCTCAACGAATGTATTTTAAATAGCCCAAAATGTGAATTCAAGCGACAAAAATGTTTTCCAATAAAATAATTACCCTTGTGGAAGTATCGGACTTATGTCGAACAATGAGGCAAACGATGTAAACAAGCCGTGGCTCAAGATGAAGGTACTTTGTTACAATACTAATAAAAATAATTTCGTCACTGCTAATCCCAAGAATACAATTATAATAAGCGTAGGTGAACAATTATGTAGCAGACAAAGTCCTCTTCAAGACAATTATACTTGAAAATTCCAATACATTGAGCACCTAATGTTGCCGGTGTTCTTCTATCAACGACCGTTGAACCCTTGAATATAAAGGCTTTTTTACTTGGGCTAGAAAAAATCCGATGGTAAATACAGCAAAATCTCGGAATACAAGCCACATCGCACCAACGGGAGTAAGAAATTGTGTTCGCAGAGTGATTAAACATCGTAAATATTTCACAAAGCAGTGATCAACTCTTTTTATCTTCTTCGCGGGCTGACGAATAACAGATGGCGTTTTCGGAGCCTCATTTGTTTAATGCAAACAAAGGAGAAATATGATTGGTCGAGGCGCCTAGCCTCGCGCACTTTCGTACCGACAAAAGCATTACGTCACGAATTTGTCGGTTGCACCGACAATCTGTCGGTAGCGGGGTTTTGTGAATCACATTTCTATCGGTGCGACCGACGATCGTCGGTAGCTACCGACACCGACGATCGTCGGTATCCGTGTACAGAATTCCGCCCCAGGTACATATTCGTAGCATATCATAAATATTATATTTCGCTAGATAGAAGTATATATATGCAAAAATTCGGATTAACATGCATGGTAAAAATGATAGGGTCCCGCTAAGCCATACAAGGCTTGTCAGCAGGTGCCACTTTTAACCTAAAGATCGGACTATTACATAAAATATCAACTGGTATTCGGTGAACGGAAAATTTTACCAGTGAATAAGATAGTTTGTATAAAAATAATACAAAGTTACATCAAAATACAAAATACATAATACTAATAATGATAGTATAAACACTGTGCACTTATGATACACATAAAAGGCAAATATGTTTAAAAGTTACTATAAAGACATATTTCTCTGTGAAACGAAGTTATGTTTGCTTGAAGTTTTTTCGGTGTGTTCACCGGTCTAATTTATTGTATACCATCAACGTTTCAACGAACCGTTGAAACGACTCACGAACGAACGACTCAACCATCTTCATTGGAGTGAATGAACAAGTTTGTGAGTGAATCAAAAACGTTGTGGTGTAACAATGAACAGTTGCAACAATCAGGTTACTCCTGATCAGCCGGAATGATCTTTGTAATTTGGATAAAAAGGAGTTCTACCATTATTTTATTTTCTTCTAAATGGGATTCCACGAATTGCTAAATTAATATTTCCTCTATTTAAATTATTTTTAGTTCTCCTGATCTGAATGGCCTCCTTAGTAAGACTGTCCCGAATGTTGTTGGAACGGCAGATTAATTTTTCGCTATCCCATTTCATATTGTGGTCCCTACTAACGCTATTTTCAGCCACAGCCCAAGTCTAAAATGCCTCCGAACGTGGTTCCTTTCATAATTACGTTGTCTAAATTTGTAGGGCGGTCTCCAGGAAGGGATTTTAAGTCTTCCCCCATTGCTAAGCCGTCACCAAGCGTCACGATATTTTTCAAACTACGTCAAGATATGCCGAATACTTAAATGGCACCTTCACTCATCACACTGAGGAGCTTGCTTCTCTTCAGTGGAGAGAAAGGCGTGAGTCAAAGGGCAGTACCCTATCCTCTACCAAATGATCACTACTTTCTCTCTCCTGACGGAGGTGGGGCAAGCTGGTGTTGTCGCCTTAATGCTACAGAGTTTGTTATTATTCAAAGTCCTCCACGACTCCCTCCTCGGATCAAACGCAACTTTTATAAGTGAAGCTCGTGGGTCCTCATGGGGGAACTAGCGAAGACGCGCACTCTTCATTAGTGAATCATTTTCTTCTGATTCATTGTAATCAAATATTGCTCTGTCGGATCCATTAATATCTTTAATAAATAATAGTAAAAATAATAAATGATATTTATAGTAATAATATTAAATAGTAAAAAAATAAATAGTAATAATATTAAATAGTAAAAAAATCAGCGCATGAAAATTTGAGGAAAACAAAGCCTCATAATTGTAAAACTCCCGGCACGAGTAGCCATGAGCGTTAAAATCACCGAGAAAAACGAAAGGCCAAAGCAGCTGGCGTAAAAGGAAATCCAAATTAGAACGTTTGACCATTGCACTATTCGGCAAAAAAAAACATTGCACAACGTAATCGCCTCGGGAATATGCACCGTCACTGTCACCGCTTGAAACGGTGCAGTCAGTCGTACAGGGGAGGAGTAAATGGCCTCCGGGATGCAAATCGTCACTCCATCCATGGCTAATAGGCCACTGGTATCGTCAAATCAAGGAGAATGCATAGAGGAGGCCCAATTCCATCCCATAGAAGGCTTATTTCTACTGCCACTTCGATCGCATTTTAATCCGCTTTCAAAAATATCCACGGTGCGGTGATGGGTGCAATGCGATCCAATATTTTCCAACATTTTGCAATATAATGTTTGTGGTTGCGAGGAATAGCATTGAATAGTCATGAATTTGATAGATCACATAATCTTGCATAAACATTTCTGCCAACACCCCCAATTATACCTTATTTCCCCGTGGAACTCGTTCGTTCCACGGGGAATCAATCAATTTGTCCATCAATCAATTTGTCCGTCAGCGACGCTAGTGGCGACTTCTGTAAACCTTTTTAATTCGGGGTGGGTTACAACACATTTAGAGGCCGACTTAAGGATCCTCTGTTGCAATATTCTTGTCCGAAATCTAAAATTAAAAGGAACTTTGTCTGAGATTTTAAAAGGTGTTCCGTGATGATTAACGCAATACAGGTCTAAAGTCAAGCAATTAAATACCAAGGTCCTTTTCGTGCATGTAAAATCCAATGCAGTTCCACTGCAGAATAAAAACCATAAATAGATCAAATTAATATAAAGTGCTATTAATCTGATTAAATCGAGCACTTGGTACCAACAGAGGTCGCTGGGTGCAATTTCACTTCCCCTTGGTATTAATAATTTTGATATAACTTTATTCCACTCAAATGCAATTAAATTACAACAGAAAACCCTTAGAGAATGGTGGAATATATAGGTACTCCTTGTGAAATCGTTTTGGGGCTACCATCATACACTGTTTATACAGGACTAGTGCTATCAATGAATGCAGCTATCAATGAATTCAGTGATTTCTTTTTCTTATCGTTTGTATTCAATTGTGATATTCCAATAATGTACATGCACACAAATACTAATACAGATGGTAATTAATTTACTTTTAGAAACGCTTAACAATTACATACATGCGTACAATATACCTTGTATTGAGACTATTTTATTCTACCTTTCTTATAAAAAAAAGTCTACTTCCTCATAGCGCATAAGCCATTTTTTAACAGCGCATGTAAATCCAAATATTTTAATTCTTTAATTCTTCATATTAAATTGGAGGATATACGTGTCTGACAGACACTATACCTCCATTTACTCTGCTGGGCTTTTTGGAGCTATACCAGATGGACCAGGGGAGAGGCGGATTTATCACGCTTTTTTAGCGCGGCCCTCGCAGCCATCATCAAAACTGCGGAACAATACGTAGGTATGTCATTCCCTTTATCTTTTAGGCGTCGGTTACGTTCCATCCCACGAACGAAGGAGCAATAACTATCTGATGGAAGCAATATATTTAGTAACAATGAGATTGAAAGGCGGGGTGAAAAGATATCTTGACTCAAAGCTTTTATAAATCAAGTCTACTATGTAGTTCTACCAGCAGGTATGTATTATGACGCTAATTTATTTGTTAGGATACTCGGAAGCCTAGACGAATACGTTATTTCCCGTACGAATAGGTAAATATCTCCTGGCCTAATGCGGATTCTTGATTCTTTCCGTGAGAACTCGACCACCTTGAAGAATGCTTTTCTGGTTGAATAACACCACTTACCCATTCATTTTCCTGGGAAATAGAAATCCCGGACGGGTTCATGAATACTCGAGTTGGCCACCTGAGTATGTGGGTACAAAGGTACCCTCTGAGGTCTCGTATACCTGTACACGAGTAACATTTGCACGCATTGGACATTTAATCCTTTTAAGGCTGATTATCTGTGTTAATGTCAGAATCGATATGATTATATTTTCATTGAATTATCAATCTTTCTATTCCTAATAATCATCTGAATTGGCAACCCTTTTTACTATTTCAGGTGTCTCAAGAACTTACAAACAATGACTCGCTCTGCATTAGCTCGTGACATCATCAACTTTTCTGAAAAAGGGTTAAGGACTGTGATTTTACAACGGGGATTGCTATAGAATTTGGCGACGTATCTAAATAAAGGGAAAATACTGGTATGTATATTTTTAAAACACTAAGTCAATAAAAATTAAATAAAAATAATTTGCGATCGAACCCTCCTTCAAACCAAGATGGCACACTTTGGACCACACAATGGAGCCTACCTTCGATGCCCTCGCCCACAGTTTTCTTTTTCTCGACCTCCAATGGGGAGGGATATTGAGAGGAGACGTGGGAGGGGCCATAGGTACCCATATCCTTCGTGTCTGCAAACCCCTCCTTCTGCCCTCCCCTCCGTCCCTTGATTGTTGCACTAATTCTGGATCATCAATATTTCCACAATATCGCGAGCCGCGCCCTGGGCTCTTTGTTTGAGTCACGGAGTCCCTTTCATTGTCCCTTCTCATGTCGCCCCCCTTTTCCCACTCCCCCGGGGTCCCGATCGTCAGGCGCCACCCTTCACTGTTCATTGTTCGAGCGAAGAAAGGGTCTCTCCAAAAGGGTTTGCCAACTCCGAAGGAATTGATTCCAGCCGGAGCCCTGGAAGGATGCCCAAGTTGAGAGCATGTTTTGTGACTAACATCCAGAGGTGGGCAAAATACATTTCAATCGTATTTTACATACAAAACACTCCTAATACTTGTATTTCGAATACATTGTAAAAATTACTCTAGAAAAACTTGTGTCTCTAGCACAATAAGTATATAAATTACCCTAGAAATTTGCGGTTACGATTTTAATTTCAAAACATTTCACTAAATTACTGAATACGATCCACCTTCCGACACTGAAATTTAAAAAGCTTTTGCACCAAAAATTAAAATGCATAATATATTGTTCCTTTTTTGTGAATATGGTGGAGTGACTGAATGATTCCACTAAATTACTGAATACGATCCACCTTCCGACAATGAAATTTAAAAATTTTTTGCGCCAAAAATTGAAATGCATAATATATTGTTCCTTTTTTGTGAATATGGTGGAGTGACTGAATGATTCCACGTGAATTTGTTGAACGTGAACTAGTTTTCGACGTTTCATCGCAAAATCACATTTATGCATTTTAAAAATTTACCAATTCAGTGAAAAGTACCAAGTTAGGAGGGAACAAGGCGAGTTATATGATAATTTGTCGAGTGAAAAAGAGAGCCTTTTTGAAGGCACAGCCAATTTTTCAGTTTTTGTTGATTTATTCTTTACTCATATATATCATGAATAAAATCCGGAAGAAATATAATAGGGTAGTTTCTTTCATCAAAGAAAACGAAAGGCATTGATTGCAATTCGTTACCCACCATTAGTGTATTCATAATACACAAATTATTTGGTTTTTGAAATACCGGTTTAGACGAATGGCAAGGGTCAAATTTTATCCTCATTTGAAAAAGGCCAGATTGGCGCCCATGCGATTCCACTCCACATGACGTCACAGGGACCTAGTTTATACACGAGAGGATAGAAGTTATACATCGTCTGAGGTTACCAATGCATTCATGAGGCACAGAGCTCAGGGAAACATGTCTTAATAATCACCTATTAAAACTGGCTAAGGTCGGAAAGTTTTCTTCGTTTGATAAGGTATTAATAAACCTTTTTTAAGCCAAGCGCTACCATCCAGCAAGGTACTCAGCTACCCGCTAGCAGCCTGCGACGTATCAGCGCTAAGCCTCGCCTCAAGGTCACCTCACCGGGCGGGAGGGGGAACCAGAAATACGGCGTACGGAGATATTTCCCGGCATTCATACTTAAGCGTCGCGTTTTCGCGCGCTTGAAAATTTTTTCTCTTTTCATTTAATCGCGAAAAATAGATATCGTCATTTAAAAATCTAAAAGCGTGAAATACGTACTCCAGGAGTAATAATCTTTCGATTAAGGCAATAAAAAAATAATAGGAAACCACCCTATTAACGTTCCTAGAGGACGCATATTCGTGCAAAAAAGATAAAAGGGAATGAAGTGGAATACTAGAGAGAACTTGGTTACAGTCAAAACTGCCGTTTAGTACTGCCAAAGATCTCGTGTTGCAGTAAGTGGCCAATTTAGCTCACCCCTCTCATACGGCAATGAAAATCAGGGTGCATGAAATCGCATGTTTAGAATTATTCTCATCGAGCTGTCACTTTGATTACATGATCCTGGGCAAAAAAGCGGTTTATGTCGTGTTAAAGGGAGTGAATTTGAATTTTTTCTGAGAAACGGAAAAAGTAACAACAGCGGATACAGAAAAAACTCAAGGTGGGGGCGCAAAAGATGCCTTGAGTTACCTTTACTTTTGTCGTAATAAAAAATAATCAAGTCATTTGCAAAGTTTAAGAAGGCTTTAGTCAAAGTGATTATGTTAAAATACAATACAATGTCATCTTATGATATTAACAAGTTAAAATTGTGGTTCTGCAATGTTTGACAATACGAGCGGCCCCACAAGGAGGGGGGTGCGCCTCCTGCGCCCCCATCTGTATCCGCCACTGATGTGTATTAAATCCCGTTCATTCAGTGTAATCAAATGTGTTGAATATTGTGGCACTGCACTGGACCTATAAATATCGGTGTCCACTTAAAAAATTAATGCATGGAATATTTGAGGAAAACAATCCATCATTGTTTGATATACTCCCGGCACGAGTAGCCAAGCCCTGAAGACTCTTTCAAACTTACACCGGAGAAATAGCCTTATTACATTCAGAGGGAAATGTCCTTGACGCAGCCAACGAAGAGGTGTTCCTAGATTTTAGTGGATTTTCGTATCCGAAAGAATCATCTCTAATGCCTTATGGTGTTCATAGCCTGAAACTTGCTGACATTTAGAAAATATTCTTAATGCTAGAATATTTTCGTAATAACTTGAATCACTATGTAGCAATATATGAGCACGCTGTACGACATACCTACGCTCCGTTACCTCTTGTTCGGTGTGTGGACATTCAAAATTTTACATTGGCGAAGGCTGCATTTTTCGGGTTTCACCACGTCGTTGTTGTGATGGGGACAACAGTTTCTCCTGCATTCCAGCAGGCGTCTTCAGGTCGAAGTGATTGATACCGTGTTTTGGCAGTCTATATAACGCCGTTGCTGAAACTGTTGTCTCCATCACAACGACGACGCGGTGAAACTCGAAAAATGCAACCTTCATTACCATCACTCCGCGGAAGCCTTCGCGCCAACTTTTACATTGGTGCAAATAATCCGATTGAGACCCGGATACACGAGAGGGGAGCTGTACATTGTGCCTATTTCAGCGTGTGACGAAGGATATTGCAGTCAGTTAATCGAAGAAACAAATCTCACGACATTGACCAAGGATCGCTATAGACTTGGAACTGGAAGATTGGCTGATAATGCCACAATTGGTTGAATACTACATTTTTATGGCGGGTACGCTCGGTAGCAGGATATAAAAAGGCATTTTTACGTTAAAACAACGCATGAATGGTGAAAAATTAGGTAATCAAACCGATTCTCTAGTAATTCTGAGTTAAAACTTTCGCAGGTACTCGACACTTATAAACTTTTGGGCTAACATGCTGATTCTCTAGTGTTAACACTAAGGACGCACGTAAACATTCGATGCGCAGCCAGTACAAGGCTGAACACGCCAGATATGATGAGCTATCCGTAGAGAATTTTTAGAGAGAGAGCATCTTCAGTACGCACTAAAAATGAGTGACAATATTTTCGAAGCACGGTGTCTGACTGCGATTTCTATCAACCAGTTTTTTACCATTAAAGAATTTCTGTGGCTCCTCATCCTCCTTATTCACTCGACTTGAGCCAATGTGACTTTTTTCAATTTCCAAGATCGGAAAATCACCAAAACATCCCCAAACTCGAAGCACAATGGAAAGCCCCACGGAAAGGAACTCTCCCCCTCACTACACGGGTGTGAATTCACAACCCCTTGGATTTGTCTTAGGTGAGCTCTAACTTCTATTTTTCTCAAACAGATCAAGGATTCTTCAGTGTTAAAAGACTGATTGAACATGCTCCTCGTTAAGCTAAATGAACAACAGTAATGCCTATTCTCACGGTTAATGGACATGGTATTAAAATACGATCAGGTAGGTTTTACTCCAGGTATCCTAAAGCGTTGATCATACAATCAGATTTAATGTTGTCATTATCATCGAAGCTTACGGGTCCACTATAAGCAAAAATCATTATGTATAACCGTAAAAGTTTTTTTTTGGGAACTTTAAAAAAATTACCCTCCTACGACCGAAACCATTTCAGAAAAAGCTCAATCGATTAAAGAAACATAAGAACTCTTTGATTTAGCAAGTATATTATAGCATTGACGCTTAATATCGTGTAAATCACTCAATTTATTTTGATACCAAAACATAATTTTTTCTCTACCGTTAAAAAACACTTAATTAGTACACCCAGGAGTTTACTATCGTAGCATATCTGGTAGTTTAATAATCGATTTAATTAAACCGGAAGTCTATGTTATTGATGATCGACTTGCTTGTTCTCAATGACTCATGAGTCATTTGATTCACTCGTTGATCCAATCGCTTTGAACGAATCAATCGCGAAAGACCAGAGGTATTCTGTGGTTTGGCGTCGGGATTACGAGAAGGGGGTGAGGGTTCGCTCGTGCCCCCGCTTAGAGGTTTTTAGGGAGGGTGGGGGAAAGAGGGGTCACCACGGGATGAACTCGAGAGGGAAGTGATACACTCCTCGTCACGGGGGCGAGTATTACGTGGATAGCGCACGTTTTGTGTGCGCTCGCCCCCTTTCATAGATGGCAGCACATACATACATACAAGGCGAATCCACTCCTCCCTCTGCTTCTCTTGTTTCACGTTCGAGGAGAGCCCGAGTGGTGTCGCCCTCGTCTCCTTTCAAAAAAACAAACGAAAAAAGGAGGAAGCCCGCCCAAGTCCACCTTCCCCTCAAACACTCGATGGAGGTTGGAACAATAGTGGAGAGGGAGGGAGGAAGGCGGGTGATTTGAGGAACGGGAAAAGTGTGCCGTGGCGAAAGGGGATATGTGATATGTCCGTGAAGGGTGCGGGTGGGAGCACGTGCCTCCTCTCGTCGCGACGCGGCGCGGCCATGTTAGTCTACGTCAGGGCGGGGATTTTGCGGGACGCCCACGCTACCTCACACTCTGCAGTCTAAAAGAGGTCGGTCGCTTCGCCGGTGCACATGGCGAAATAATGGATAGAGGGAGATGTAGAAATTAATTTAGGCGAGGGTGACTTGCAGGGAGCTCAGACAACGCAGATTTCACGCTGGATAAATAAGATAATAGATATTTGCGGTGAGTCAACCTGACCCCTACTTGGGACTCACCAGGGAAATTATATGTGCAAAGAGTGGAGTTGGTTAGCCTCTTTCTAATGTGATGTCGAAAGCAGTTTTTACGCTATTGCGGGAAATAGTGAACTTCACCCAGGAAAAAGTTTGTGCGAAATACAGTCAGGATAATTTCGTTGTATTTCCTAAATGGTGCTTTAACAAGAACCAGAAATGTACTGGGATCATTATGGTACCAACACGACAAAAATCCTGAGCAATTATAGTGCTAACGCTGGCTATACTTTTTCCCAAAAGTTTTTGAACAACGCATATCCTGAAATGAGATTTGATGCTTTCCTGGAGAATAATGTGGCTAAACTCCTCTCAGGATTTCCTCCCGATTAAATTATCCATTTTATCCTAATTTTCTAGCTGCTACAGCCCCGAGGAAGAGACCCGGTTCGGGTCTTGAAAAGTTGGGTAAAATGGAAAATTTAAGCTGGCTGCAGTCCTGAAGATGAACCCGGAGTCGGAGCTGGAAACGTTGGCTAATACGTAGAATTTAACCCAGTGGGAATCCTGGGAAAATTTTACCTACGACAGTGGCGCAGCGAGGGGGAGGTTTTCGGGAATAAATCTGCCCCCCTCAGAACATAGAGAAATTTTTAAATTTAACTCATTTTACTTAATTTAATAAATATTACTTATATAATAGTGTAAGTATTAATAAAATATCCCCCAGACAGCCGTAAAGGTCATCATTTTGAACCGTTTATCTTAAAAATTTTCTGGGGGAGGGCACCCACACCTCCCGCATTCCACACCCCCCCCCCAATATTATTTGCTCCTAAAACCCGCCCTAGCCCTAATTCCTAGCTGCGCGCCTGACTCACAATGCTATATACTGTTGCAATCCTATATACTGTTGAATAAGGTTATGCACTCCATCTTGTATAACATGTGACACGATGTGGTGGAATTAATTAATAAAAGTTAATGAGAAATTGCAATATTTCCGCTGAATTTAATTTTGCACAGCGCGTTTCGTTGCTACAACAACATTTAAAAGTTTATCATGAGCATCAATGAGCATGAGGTGAGGGGGTAGATTTTCAGGGTCTCGATAGTGAAAGGGGAGTGGGGGAAGAAATGTTCCAGGGTGAGGGTACCAGGTGCGTTTTCACTGTCGTCATGAACATTGCGGTCGCCAGGATGGAGTCCTCGCTCCGGATTATCTTCTTCTCCTGGGTGTTGACCCCGTGTGTCTTCGATTGATCTTCTATAGTTTGGGGGGAAGTGGTGTTCGAACTCACATAATCAATTAATGATACAATAAATAATATTAATAACTTTCACCTCATCTCACATCATTTCATACACGATACACGGATTGTGTCCTTTCAACTACGAGTAAAATAGGTATTTTTAGGTTATTTGAGAGTTTAAGAGACAATTTTCGTATTTTTTTATTGATTGATTTGTTTCGTAAAAGATAAATTCTACAAAACAATGCATTGAAGCCTTTTCAAGAGAAAAGGACATTGCTAAAGCGCCAAATACCCTTTTGAATGAGTTAAACTAAAAAAGAACTATTTGTCGGTACAGGAAAAAAAATTCCCAGATTAAATTATACTCTCAGCAAAATGCTTACACTAAACTATAAAGGGAAGAAAATTTACCCAAGACTCGAATCCCCCGCTGCAATTGTTTTCTGTTTAACTCGAGATAGTCATTTGATCAATGAATTCGATGAAATTATTCAACCAATTGCTCTTGAATTTAAAAATTAAAATATCTGCGATATAATATTTCAATGTTATTTTTCGTTCAAACTTTCACAGGTACTCGTCATGCTAGATAAAAACTTTGGGGCTATGTCGCCGCGACAATTTTTGGTTGGCCGCAATGTTTCCCGACCGATGCTGGCCGCTTTATCAAGAGAATCTGATGAAGCAGGAGCTTTTATTCAGATACACAAATAGGTAACTGTGTCAGGGGTGGGGGAGGGGCGGGTGAGGGGAGGGGGAGGTTGGAGGAGTAGGTTGTTGAGTGTTTTTTCGGATTGCGGGTTGCCAAATTAGATCAATTTTGAGGCCGGTGTCCCTTCCTCTTTCGTTATTTCGATAGCTTCTCTGACGAGTCTCCGTTTGTAACCTTATCCTCCGGTTAACAATGTTTTGTTCGTTAAGGTCCATTGTGTGGCCAGCGCTGTATGTTCGGCTACCGCGGACAACGTTGACTGCCTCAGTCGAATTACTCTCTGGTGTTCCTCGAGGCGTGTTTTCACCGTTCTGCCTGTTTCGGCGATATACAGTGGCGGAAAAAATTAACGCAAAGCTCGTTGGCGTCTGAGAGCGGCCAGTTCAGGAACTACTTGTCTTCCAAAATTTTGACCTCGTAATGCTCTCATACAACAGGGAGTTTTAAAAGCAATATATCCCTTATACCGGGGAAATAATCATACTCGTCGCATTATGACAAGGCGCAAAAGATCCAGCTACGAATTCTTCGCCATATTCTCCGAAGTATGCTTCGCCCTCGACTCACCTACAATGGAATCTACTCTCGTCGGGACATCGTGGACACAGCCGAAATATTGGGCATTGAGACTGCCTTAGAATCCAATCGTTCCGGTGGTGTAGTGGGTAAAGTATCATGCTTCGAATCAGATGTTCCAGGGATCAAGTACCAGTGACGTATGACTTGATGCTGCACACACACACACTGTAAACACTTTTCTGATCTTAAAACTTCGCATTACCTATCAATAGGTCCATAGGACGTTGCATGGCTATTGAATTCTCACGCGCTTATTTATTTGTTGAAATTCAACCACCATATTGCATAACCATTTGGGCAGTTGACTGTGGAGTGAATTTTGACTACCATTTCCGCGTCGTCCCTTCTTCCTCTTCAGCTTCAAGGCCCCTAACATTAGCTGTAGCTTCGTTCGTTGAAGTCGCCGTCCCTATCACGAGAAACGAGGATAGGGAGCGATAACTACTTAAGCTATCAACAGAAATACAAAGAAGAAATACAGCGCTATGAACTGAGGTAATTGAGAACATATCAATTTTATGGTATATAGAATAGAGGTGGTAATTATAGTTTTTGTGTAATCGCGATTATACTTGCGCATGAACATGCCGCTAATGTAGCTCATCGTGTGAAATTATTGCATACGAGAGTGAGAAGCAAAGATGGGCATTGAATAGATATTGCGGAGTTCATGAACGAGAAGGACATAACTAATCCCGTTATGCGATTAGTATATGATCCAGTATTATAATTTAGAGAGGTATGCCTAAGATATGTTCTAAGCTTATTACGATTGTAATATGAAGACCTAAAAACTGAATGAAAGTCACATTGAACATCCAAGATTCCATTCAATCCAACGAAAATTGGTGGTAGTGTCACGCGATGGTAAAAGTGCATTGCATTCAATACCTATTGAACCAATCTATAATCTTTTTTTATTTTATCCCGCTATTACAAAAATCACTTAGGGATAATACCGGCTAATTTTTCTTGGCATCTGCATATTATTTCTGCGGTGAACATTCTAAGAAATGAAAATATTCAACAGATATCCCATCTTTATGTCAGCTGCGTATTTGTTATTTCATATTCTCATAATTGCTGCCCAATCAATTGCGGTTAAACTTTCAAATAACTGGAACAAATTATTTATCTATTTAATTGGTCAAGAATGAAAGGTGGAACTTAGCCAGTGCCAAGAGAGAACTTTCAATATCAACAAAGACTCCTATCTTCGAAATAATGCGTGTTATTAGTTGCAGACAATTACGTGGTCATCTTCATCCACAATGCCACATATATCGCTTAAGCTTTCTAAGACTTCTTGCATTTGTTCATTAATAATGGCGCTAGTCAGTAGCTGGCACACCTTTCTTGGCCTCAAAATAGTGTCATTTAGCCTGAATATTTAAGCCATTAGTCTTCCTTTTGAAAGTCGTTGAAATGAATAACTC
This sequence comes from Ischnura elegans, assembly GCF_921293095.1. Taxonomy (NCBI): domain Eukaryota; kingdom Metazoa; phylum Arthropoda; class Insecta; order Odonata; family Coenagrionidae; genus Ischnura; species Ischnura elegans. The sequence continues at coordinate 116,643,252 of NC_060249.1, read as the reverse complement.
TTCAATGATATATAAAAATAAAATAGTAATATTTATTTTTCTGGTCATTCGCAGATTCGTTTCCCAGATATCCATGTTCAACTGAAGCCATGTCCGAGTGGAGTAACTTGATGCTGTCATCATTATACAAATAGGATTGCTAAATGGTTCACTGCGAACAACACTGGAGCCTATGTAACCAAATGAACATATAATTTACCTGCGGAAGCTGCTACTTCAAGGAAAATATAAGGAGCAACTGATGGAATTGATTTCTTTCGGCGAAGACATTCAAAATGCTCATCGCCGTATCGCCGCTCAAATTCATCGCGTAATCCTACTCGAGGTAAGTCATATCGTATTCATTTCATCATTTGAATTAATGTTCGTCACGAATAAAATTAGTTATCGTTGATTTAGTTAGCATTATTATTCATTTATGGTATAAAAACTGTAATATTGAATAAGTTTAAAATGTTTTTAATGATCACAAATTGTAGTTAAATTCTCCCCGAAATATAACCATTGTAGTTACCATTAACTGTGCATTTTAGGCGCCAATAACAGGTATACCTAGGAGAGGTTCTGAGGTTACAGTGGTTAAGTGAAGGAGAGTCCGTTAGCGATCAACGAAGACTCCTTTTCCGACATTGAAATGCTTGCATACTGCAAGAAAAAGCAGTCTGGAATTAATCCAACAAATTTCAACTCACGCCAAGTTCATACCTTGTTACTCCCCACTGCAGTCATTTTCAATTGCTTACCTAAGGGGTTCATGGATTTTAATCAATGCGTCCTGCATGAGAATGTTTACGGATATTTCCCCGTTGATTCAGACTAGGCGTGTGGGTTTGCTTATCAGTATTGCGTAATTCAACAATTCGTAATCAACTAAAATTGAAGAGAATTCGTCCGCCTCAAAACCATTTAGCGTGAGTGAAGCTGACAAAACAACTGCCGAATAATAGAATATTTTAATACTTGATTTGAAGAAAATCACGATGAGTGTTTGAAACACACCAGGAATGTTTTCTCAGGTCTTCTGTCAGCTTCCAAAGGGTTTCAAAATTTCCAATTTCCATGGACTACGCGAAGAAGCAAAAAATGTGAGGGCTCATCTTTGATAAACAAATGAAATAAGTAAATAGGGCATAAATATTGGGTTAGCATATGTGGTTTGTTTTGCGTCAGAGGTTTAGACGATATGCATAGGAACTTTTTAAGTTATATTCCCTGAAATATGCGAAAGAATATACTATAGATTTTGGCAAGCAATATGTCGATAATTAGGTATAACCACGAATATAACCATAATTTAGAATATATTTTCGATCTAGCGGTAGTATTATGTTCTTTTAAGCCATGTTACTCATGAGAGAGATAGGAAAACCATCTCAACTGAGTTAATTATCCAGCTATCACCATGGGGGATGAAATGGGAGAAAGATGCGGTCAGATAGGGTCCTGCCCGCTGCGATCATGGTTTCATGCTCATGTGTCGAGAGCGCAGAGGGAAAGGGGGAAGAAGCTTATCTACTTCTACTTCCCCCCAACCTAATACGTTCCACACTCTAACCCACTTCGCCCACGTGGTGAATCAGCTGTTCTTTTCTATGTTACCCTATTCTCACTCCATACGTACTTCCTTGAGAATTTGTTCTGCATGTAACTTGCACTTTCAGGCACTTGATGGAGTTTTAATTGTTAGGATGACGCATGAATTCTGAACTTTATAAGGTTTAAAGTCTGTTTAATAGAAAATTGCGAAGTTTATTATTCATCCCATTAAATCGTAATTCAACTGAGTCGAGCCTGTGAAAATTGGTGGTAGCGTCACACGATAGTAGAAGTTCAATGCTTACATTTAAAACCTATCGAACGAATCTGAAAATCTTTTTTATTTTATCCCACTATATCACAAAAAAACACTAGAAACATCAACCAAAGAAAATTGTGCATTATTCAAAAAGACGTCACCTTGTGTTAAAGAATTTTCCCTCTCCTCAGAGAAAGTGGGTGCTAAAACCAGATAGTTTGAAATTATTTTCTACAAAAATGTTGAAGCTTCAATTGAATCACTCTGCAAGAAGAGAAAACTCCCTACCCTTCATTTGCTGTCGGGTCCATCGGCGGCATAGCTCAGCCTTAAAACGTCGACTTTCCAAAATACTTATATTCACCAACACTTCACATTGAACTCACAATTCACAATGAATTTTTTGACGAACCATTGACACTTTCACCTCACTAAATAGATGGATGAACGCTCGCTACTGCCGATGGGTAACACAGCAGGCAGCTTCACATAATTTCCATGAGATATGTATTCTGATAACAGTATGACCGGTGATAATACTCCAAGGGTTGACCCTAAGGCTTGAAAGGGATCGTTTATTCGTTTGTTTGTCTTTGAAAGTTTGATTTTAGGCTTGTTCTTTCATTCAATTGATTAATTGAATTTTTCACTCCATCTTACGTAAAACCTAAAAAACACAACAAGAAAGAACCCTTAAGCTATTACACAAAATATTTGTATTAATGAAACTATACCTCAATACATATGAAAAGAAGGAATGGTGACAGCAAAAAGCATGCAATGTATACCAATTTAAGCCATTCTTAAAGCCCTAGTATCATGATAATGTAACTACTACAAGTTCATGTACGTTTCTGAAAAGTTTTAACTGAACGAAACATATGCAAATGCGTGAACCAAATTTATGCATTCATACATAAACTTGTACCTGGTTAAATATCGCGTAACTAAACCTTGCAGCTGGAACCAGATTTTTATAATAGTTACTAAACATGAAAAGTCTTAACCAAGTATGCGAGTACAAAAAAACCTTTTGCCAAAGAATTTCGCCTTCCTGCACAAAAGTAATCAAAAAAATATGATTTAATGAGTAGAAATAGCATGGAATAATAGGCTATTAACGAATATAGAACCTACCAGTAATCTTCAGCGTGATATCATCCACCTCTCAGCACTAACCGAACTGCTGTGAGACACAAACTTCACCATGGCAGAATGAGGACTAATCGGCAAAACCTATAGTGACGCACTGCTTCTTACTTACTGCCCACAAACAACAAAAGGTAATGGAGGGCGGGGAATTGCTGAGGATATCAGGGGAGGTTGCCTGGCGCAAATAGTCCAGGGCAGAGTCAAAATTGTTGGCCTTGATTTTAAGTCGGAGTGCATCACGGAGGTGGTCTGGAGAGCTTCGATTTGCGCGTCGTTGGGTGGAGCTGGTGGTTAGGGGGAGGTACTGAAAGGTCGTCGGCAAAGGTTGGGGGGGGGGGGAAATCAGGGCGCAACCCTCAACAGAAAAAAGGCCCTATAAATACCCCTCGTGACGTCACATACATACGTAGTCTTCGTAGTTTACTAATAAAGGTTTGCATTACGGCAAATAGATTCAGAGTATTCCGATCTCATTTGAGCTCTTATGTTAATTTTACTGCGTTTAGGCAATGCAATTACAAGTGCAAATTACATTTACAACTTTGTGTCTGGTAAACGAGCTCGTGTCTAATTAAGGTTAGGATGAGTGCTTCATGCCTGGCGTGGAATCACCCCGTGCCACACACCCTGATGGTGGCTTGCACGGAACCTCGCACACGTAGACGTACCTACGAGTTAACGCGTTAATTAAGGAAACAAATTAGAACATGTTCCATTTTCTGTTCATTTGCCCCGATAATGTGGGTGGTATAAAGAATGCGAGATATTGTTGCAAATGAACAAATGTATCAGTTTGTGCGCCGTTAACGTCAGGAATATTTACCGGTTTTTGTTTTTTTTTTGTTTTTTGTTTGAAATTATTTAAAAACCAAGTTTAGGAAACAATAGCAATATTTAGGAAGTATGATATGCCGTCACATGTTCTCTGATTAAATCTGTGCATTTTGGTACCTCATCTGTAGAGTTTGGTTGCGTATAGGTTGAGAAAAAGGTATCTATACAGTAGCAATAATATAGAAGAGAAGCAATTATGCAACCCGCATTGCCATATATATATGTTGCCATGTCGTAGGAATTTGCCGTTTTTACTGTCAGATATAATCCAACGGCTTTTTTTTACCACGTATTTGACATATATCGTCATTTGGATTGTTAAATTTCTTATAGTTATTAATTGTCCAGTACGATGTAGTATTATTTGACACAAATCCTCTATAAATTAGACATGCATTACGGTTTAAAAGAAATGAGTCAAAGCGAATATTTTCTTGTATTTTACAGTTTTTAAGTTTCTACTGAGGAAAGACATGTTTGGAATATAATTAGAAAACAAATTTCATTCGTCTAAAATGGTGTTTCAGAATACTCACTGTCTAAAATTTTAAGTCGACATAAATCCTCTTGCGAGAAATCAATAAAGCTTAAGGGAATACACTGAGAATATATATATTTCTATTAAAATGTGCCCGATGCTTATATAATCGGAAGAGAATTGTGAGATATTCTTTTTATTCTCATGTTGGTACTGAAGTTTTAAATCTTCAGTACATAAGAATAAAAAATAGAGTTCTGCTCTTCAGGATATTTATTTATTATATTATTCTGCCGATTAAGGTAGATTTCCATGGAGTATTTGAGAAGCATTTTTGGAGCCTCTCCTTCCTTCAAGCACCTCCTCTTCAATACACTATTAGGTCTACTCCCTTTCATTCTATCCAATAATCCTATTCTTTTACACCCTCTCCCTTGTTTACCTAGCGAGGTAGAAAAACAATAGATAAATCTAAAAAGTCGAAGAGGAAGCTACATAGTCAAAAGTCGATTTGAAATTTTGAATTAGTCAAAAAGAATATTGAATTTTTAAATTTCATAAAACAATCCAACCTTAAACGTTACAGCAAGGCTTCTTCCCTTTCATTTTATTTTTAAAAAATCCTAATCTCTTCCTTCCTCTCTATTCCTCTAAATGAAAATAGTTAAATGAAAACTGCAAAACAGCAGAATCTGAGATAACTTAGAACTTTCGAAATTCAGGAAATCAGTAGCGCTGCTTCTGGTAATTTTCCTCTCTCGGCTATTTTCGCCTAGAGCAGTTTGGGTCTCCTTACCTTCATATTTTGAATAGGCAACTTTATAGTCTCGGAGGAAAAGTATGAAGATCGTCGTTACCTATCGTCGTAGGAGATATAAACACGTAAATTCAAGTTTTATTCAGTTTTTATTGGAATCAATGCACCCATCAGGTGAATATAATAAGGACTTCCTTCCCATCTCCCCAATTTTTCACTTCCATTCGCAGATTCCTTTCGGAGCATTCATTGACGCGGTCCATCTCTGCTTCCAGATTAGCCAGTAGGTCCATGCCAATCATATTCTCGTTTCTTCCTGCACTTATCTCCTCTTCATTGCCTTCTCCTTTCTCACTCTTGGGGTCTTCTCCCTCATAGTCGTGTAAGTCCTTCTCCTCCTGTATTTCGGATTCATCTTTGTCGGAACTCCTCTTGTTTCTTTTCTGCCAATAGTAAATGGCCCCTATTGCACCGCCAGCGATGAGCATTGCGCCCGTCACCAGAGCAATGGCGGTGGAACCCGACGGCCACTTCATTTTTCTTATTGTAGGAATTCAAATCTCTCTGTTGGCTGGATTCAAAATGCCCCTGAAAATAGAATAATGATCGTCGATACATAAAGTTTCATTTCTTTCGATTAAAGTAATTTTTCATAGAAGGTCTAGTAATATACGTAACGGCAATAACAACTATCTTATTTATATAGGTGAATGTTAGTCATTTGAGCATCTTCAAAGTATGTTGATTGCGATTCGACTTTTATATCTTTCAATGAGCTTATTATATCTTACGAAACGTTACAAAAATGATAGTAGCTATTATGAGAAGGACACTTACCGTGACAGCTCGTCACTTCGACAAGTTTCTCTCCGGTAGCTCTCAGCAATTCTGTCGGTTTACGGGCAAGGATAAATCTCCTTATGTATAATAATAAAATAGCCTTCTTTTTATCGAACTCTCAAAGCAAACTGTAGATTAACAGCTAATAACACCGCTTAAACGTGAACGATTCAGCTCAAGTCGCAGCATTCAAGAATGTAACTTAGTAACGGAGGGCTGCCATTGTTGTCGAGCTAGCTTTTCTTTTAACCGACTTTGGCGAATCAATTCCATCTTCTGAATGGATTTAAATTTTAATATATCGTTAATAAATATTAAATTTATCATAAGTAATTAAGTTAATTTAAGTAATTTATAATAATAATAAATTACGTCAATAACTTCGGCCACTCAATTTTTCATTATGGACATGCTTTTTAAATTTATTTTAAAAGTTTCTTCCTCATAAGAATTCTCGCGAGATTCCGCAGGAAGGAACTATTATGAAAATTTTATAGCGTGAGAAAGATAAAATAATCGATAAACAATTTCAACCATGCAACGTGTTCATAAATAATATTCTTTCTGTAATAATATTTTACTTATTTCTTACCTCAGTTTAGTTTTCCGCGAAAAATTTCTATTATAACAAAACATTTTGGAATGTGAATGTATTGAAATTCTTAATTTTAAAAGGGAAAATATATGTTTAACTTCTAAAATATCACATGCTCATGGAGGAAATTTGTTTTTTTTTTACAAATAATTATAAATTTTCAAAATAAAATTATATAATTATGTTTTAATACTATTTCCATTTGAGGCTGCAAAATCTACGATATTTGCAGTGAAGGAAATATAATTTAATTCTAAAAATGAAATTCAAAAATTCTTTTGGTGATTATATTTTAAGATAGCTTTCCTCAGTGGATTTCCTTGAGCTTAATTGATTTTCCGCACGAGGATTTTATGACAACTTAAAATTTTAGACAGTGAGTATTTTGAAACACTATTTTCGGCGAATGAAATTTGTTTTCTAGTTATATCCTAAACATGTCTTTCCTCAGTAGAAAATTAAAAAATATACAATACAAAAAATATTCGCTTTGACTCATTTCTTTCAAACCGTAATGCATGTCTATTTCATAGAGGATTTGCGTCAAATAATACCACATCCTACTGGACAAATAATAACTATAAGAAATTTAACAATCAAAATGATGATATATGTCAAATACGTGGTAGTAAAAGCCGTTGGATTATATTTGACTGTAAAAACGGCACATTCCCACGACATGGCAATATATATGGCAATGCGGGATGCAAGCTGCCCATAGAATACCGAATTCGGCCTATTATGTAGTGAAAACGCAACGTTATGTTCCCGATCCTTTTCGCTTGATGTTGACTTCCAGACGAAATGTAAGCTGTAATATCTATTAAATTAAATATGGATGTACATACGGATGAATAGAACACTTAATATAGAGAATACTTACATTTACGAAAGCATTTCCGTTCCTCCCTAGCTTCCGACGAGTGCAGACGTCTATGCGCGTCGAGGCTCTCTCAACACTGGCGCCGACTCCATGGGGCCTGAGGGGGCCCGAGCCCCCTCAAAAATTCGTTAAGGGTGTGAGGAAAAATTTTTCAGGCTTGACAATTTTCCCCGGAGTGTCCAGATATCGATATTCGAGTTATCAGGGTTCTAATGTTGATCATATGACTCTTCTAAAATTCTTAAAAAACTTAAAACTTGCTACTTATAAAATTTCCCGGGGCAAGGTCCCCGTACATAATGCACAGTGTCCGGCGATATCTGGTGGAAATGTTTTATATCCATGAGAATAAAATAAATTCATACAATTTTATTTGCAGAGTACTGACCCGGTTTCGACAAGTAGTGTCACTACGACACTACGTGTCGAAACCGGGTCGGTACTTTGTAAATAAAATTGAGTGGAAGTTCACCATTTTATTTTATTCTCATGCAAGATCCCCGGTTTGGGCCCCTCCATTATTTTTGTAAGTCGGCATCCCTGTCTCTTAAGGATATGTACCGCCACCTTTGAGTTGTTCATTCCTAATGGCTGTATTTTCAGTTCACTACTTTCAACGAGTGGTTCCAAGTGTTAATGGAAGTGTGTTATTGGCGAGAAGAGGCTAGAATATATAAAGTTAAAAAAAAATTATCAATGTCTTCTTGTTTTGACTGCCGAAGATCAACCCGCAGCACCGTGTTCATATCCTGTAGCGAGTGCAAAAGGAGCTTTCATGGACACTACCTAAATATCCCTCTGTCAAAAGATGAAATAGGGTAGTTTCCTTCATCAAAGAAAACGAAATGCAATGATTGCGATTCCTTACCCACCATTATAGTCCAGGAAATGAAGCATTTTGGCTTGCAATTTTTTCAAACTGAATCGATTTTCTTGAAATTTTCATAATAAGTAGGGAATATACCAAGAATGAAAATCTATATCATGCCGACGGGCGCTTTTACCCTGGGGGTGGTTTCCACCCCATCTCGGGGGTGGAAATTTTTAATTATATTTTGACCACAGGAATCGATAGAAAAATACATTCTAAGAATAAAATGTTCTTTCAATTTTTTGCGTAAAATTAATATTTTTCAAGTTATTTGCGATTGAAAGTAACAGTTTTTTGACGAAAAAATCAACGATTTTAATCGATTATAGGCAAATAACTTGAAAAGTATTTATTTTATTAGGAAATTGTGAATTACAAAACTGTAGCTTGTAAAAAATTTAATAAAAATCTTATTTTAGATTTCCTTTATGACCAATTCGGACCGAGCTACAACTTGTTGATGGTTATATATTGTTTGTCATACGCTAAATTTGAAAGATTCAATACTAAATAGCGGGAAAAATGTAATTTTCGAAGAAAAATTATGTAATATGTTTTAAAGTGTTTTTAAAAAACTTTCTTATAATGAGAAAAAATATTTTTTATCATGAAATTTGAGCGAGTTATGATTAAAAATAAGATCAGTCCCTACTTTTTTGTACGAAAAAATCAGTGAAAACAACTCCTTATTACCACGCTAGACAAAATTGATCAATGCCCTTCAGTATTTCTCTTTATTTAAGTATTGTTAATTGATCCTAGAAGTTTTTTAAATTTACAACCCTAAATTTTGAAAAAATTGAAGGAAAAAGTGAAAAGTCATTTTTTACAATTTCGTTAAAAATGCTCTTTTTTTCAAAATAACTCCAAAAAAGCTGGAGATATGAAAAAAATGCACGAGTGATAAATTGTAGCTCCTTTATTTTCAAATATTTTGGTGTGTTTAAATTTTCTATATAATAAATATTTGGTGAGATATTGATAATTAAAACCTCTATTTCCAAGGGAGCTCCACCTTATTTAAACCCTTAAATCCCTCCCCTTTCAAAATTAATGACTCGAAAAAAATTTAATTCGCATGACCTTGTAGTTAGTAAAAACCCTACAAAATACAATTTAAATGAACTTTCTATCATAAAAAATAAAGGAGCTATGTTTGAAATACCAATCAAATTTATTTTCGAAAAATTCGAAATCCACAATTCAGAGCATAATATTCCTCATAATCAGCATATTCTTCGTGTATTTTACGTTATAAGCTAACGATACACTCAAATTTGCTACAAAATAAACACACATACCCATAAGATGTATATATACATACACATATGTGAGTATGTGTGCTCTCGCTCACAGTGACCTGTGAGCATGCATGTGGTGGGAAGACTGGAAGCCATACAGTCTCCGTTTGATTGTGTTTCATGTAATGTCTACATAAATGTATATTTATTTGTTTATGTTACCATTACGAAGTTTGTTCTGTTTATCCTATTGTTATACCTTTTCTGTGCTGTGATTAAAATCATGAGAGAAAAAAGTGAATGCATAATGAAAGGAGTAAGAAAGTGAATAACAAGATACAATGTGATACATAATTTTTATTTTTAGGGTAAATAATTTTTTTTGCATTAACCCCCAGTAAGGGTTGATGATTATGGGTTGAAACGCCTTAAAATTCTTTTCCAAACAAAAAAAATAATTATACAAATAATTTAAACTAAATTTTACCCGTATTTAGCTTTAAAATAAAATTTTTTAAGTTCCAACTTTTAGGGGTAGTTTTCACCCCTAAAAAATAAAACGCGCCCTTCGGCATAGTATAGATTTTGAAGAAGGGGGTATGATTAGTCTAATTTCAAATATTTTTGCAAATCGATTCGGTTTGAAAAACATTTTTAAAGGAGGTATGATTAGTATAAACACAAATTTTTATGCAAATCGATTCAGTTTGAAAATTCTTTTTTACATTAACCCCCAATAAGGGTTGATTATTATGGGTTGAAACACCTTAAAATTATTTTTCAAACATAAAAAAATAATTATACATATAATTTGAACTAAATTTTACACGTATTTAGCTTTAAAAAATAATTTTTTAAGTTACAGCTTTTAGGGGTAGTTTTCACCCCTAAAAAATAAAAAGCGCCCTTCGGCATAATATAGAATTTGAAGATCGGGGTATGATTAGTCTAATCCCAAATTTTGGTGCAAATCGATTCAGTTTGAAAAAATTGCAAGGTTTTTCACTTTTATGAGCTTCATTTCCTGGACTATTAGTGTATTCACAATATTCAAATTATTTGGTTTTAGAAATCCCAGTTTAGACGAATGGCAACGGTCAATTTTAACCTCATTTGAAAAAGGCCAGATTGACGCCAATGCGATTCCGCTCCACGTGACGTCACCGGGACCTAGTTTCTATACGAGTAGATAGTAGTTTTGCATCGTCTGAGATTACTAATGCATGCATGAGGCACAGAGTTCAGGGAAACATCTCTTAATAATCACACATTAAAAATACATAAGTTCGGAAAGTTTCCTTCGTTTGATAGGGGAATAATAATCCTTATTTAAGCCAAGCGCTACCTGCTAGCAGGGTACTCGGCTACCTGCTAGCATCCTGCGTCGTATCAGCGCTCAAAGCCTCGCCCCAAGGTCACCTCACTTGCGGCAGCGGGAACCAGAACGACGTCACACGGAGATTTCCCGGCATTCATACTTAGCCGTCGCGTTTTCGCGCGCTTGAAAATTTTCACTTTTCATTTCTCCGCGAAAAATAGATATCGTCATTTAAAAATCTAAAAGCGTGAAATACGTACTCCAGGACTAATAATCTTTCGATTTAGGCAATAAAAAAATAATAGGAAACCACCCTATTGATGGAATCTCTGCCAGCAAACAGCCATGGAGGTGCTCGGAGTGTCAAGCAGCACGTGCCCTCAGCAGGAGAGATTCCGAAGACGTCACCGAATGCATTGAAAGTGCGCCCGAGTGTCAATCTCTGAAGGATATTGACTACATGTTCTGTGAAATTAAAAAATAGCTTAAGGAATCTACAAAAAATCTCGGAAATTCTATTAATCGGCTGTACAAGTGCTACAAATATCGAGGCGCAAACTAATTGTTATAGCATATTTATGCTGCTTGCTATAGCAACCTCGGCCCAAGGTGTAATGAAACTATGCACCCCTAAAGGGGCGCAGCTAGGAATTAATGCTAGGGGGGGTTTTAGGCGCAACTAGACCTGGGATGTGTGGTATACCCGCCAGGATAAGCTGGTGGTGCGGGGGCCCTCCCCCAGAAATATTTTAAGAGAAATGGTTCAAAATGGGGAGTTTTATGGCTTTCTGAGGGGTATTTTAATCAACACATACTCTTTTCTATAAGTATATTAATCAACTGAAGTAAAATGAATGAAACTTAAAAGTTTCTCTGAGCTCTGGGGTTGGTTTTATCCCCCAAACCCGCCCCCCATCGCTGCGCCACAGTACCCCTCCATTGTATCAGGACTTGAGGGTGCCGAAATCACCTGAAATTTTTCACACGTGGCTGTAACGGTAATTTTTACTCAAGAGAAAAAGTTAGAACTACCGTAGCTCACAGATTAATGAGAGATATGTCCACCAAATACGACCCTCGGCCACTACACACCCCTTTCCCGCCTTGTGAGTATATATCCTGAGGGGGAGCCGCAATAATAATTCGCTGACACTTGAAAAATGCCTTAGGATAGGCCCTCTGCTAGATAGCATAATTGGAGAGGGCGAAATCCAAAAATCTGAGAAAAATAAAGAAATAATTTACTCTCAACCATGCTTGCTCACTTGCTTCGGCCTTGCCTCCTCTGTGTAATTAATTTTGCTTTAGATATATGTTATACATCTAAAAAAGTATAAATTATTTAGCCAAAACAAGTAAGAGGTGTTTGTGTTGAGTTTTTTTCTTTCTAGCATCGATAAATGAAAAGGGGAAGGATTCAGTCTGGTGGCCTATGCGATATTCTTATGTTATAATTGCATTAACAGCTTGCGACTTGAGTGCATCTAGAAGTCAGCCGTGATGGAGCACTCTGATTAACCCTTAACCAGTGACGTGCAATTCTTGTTACACTAGCAGTGACGTGCGGTCTGGGAGACCGCAATAAATCAAAAATTCATAAAATATTGCTACGCCATTTTTATTGTTTTGTTTAATTTTTCTTTGAATTCTTAACTATTTTAAAACTTATATTAAAATTTTTACACTCCCAATACGAGCCAATTTGTCATAAAAAATTGTGATTTGAAGCAGGATCAAAAAACTGATGCCAAAAACACTTGAGTTATAATTATTATATTTATGTATCAATATTTCGCCAGATTCAAAAAAGGCCTTAAATGTTAAAGTTGGAAGGCTAAGTAGTAAGTAGCCATGAAATATATCCCGCTTATTCCTTTTCTTGATGCATTCTTAGTAAGTGACGTGCGGTCTCACAGACCGCTAATCGAGTTCAATTGCAAATTTACAGAAAGTAATAAGAGGAACGTTAAATTTTAAGAGTGGGATGTCCTTGTTATGCAAAAATATGAAGCTAACAAGAACTATAGATATTTTGAAATCTTAATTTTGAAAATATTCATAATTTTAGAAGTGCAGCGGTCTCTCAGACCGCACGTCACCGGTTAAGGGCTAAGGCCACAACATCCGCATAGCAAATGCTGGAGCCTATTTTAATTTATATTCATCACATCGAAAACAGTATCATTTGGCCTTTATGTCTTTATATTGGACGCTACAAATAAACATTAATGCACGGCCAAAGACAACTATGCTGTGGATAGGGGTAACCTATTCAGGTTAGACTCAAACCCACAACCTTCTTTGGCTGGAAAGTATTGTACCACACCTCTGGTGAGCAGTAGCAGATAAAGAGAAAACTCAAGGAGGGGCGCAAATGATATCTTGAGTTACCTTTTGCTCTCACTGTAATAAAAAATAATCACGTCACATGCAGAGCTTCAGAAATATTTAATTAAAGCAACTATACACTTATTCAAGACAATGTCATCTTATGATATAAAGGTAACAATTGTGGTAATGCTATGTTTGGCAATATGGGTGGCCCCGCAAAGGGGGGGCACGCATCCCCTTCGCCCCCCATCTGTATCCGCCACTGTTACTGAGACTGGCAAACTTTCTCTTGGTGAGTGGAAAACATTTTAGAGCCAGGGTGATTATGGAGGCCTTCAAAGTAAGAAAACATCAAACGAATGGTAATAGAGGTCATACACATGCTATTTATTCGTTATATCTTCAAGTCTCTTTGAGGAGGTAAAGAAACTTCCAAAAATAACCTTAATTCTACCCTCATCCCCCCTCCTAAACCTCCACCCCACCCCCTAATTCTTCAGTAGTCTCTCTGGCTCTAAATATGACCGGAGAGGTTTTTAAAATCTAAAATGAGAACTTACATTAATTTTATGATTATGCGGTGGGAAGTGTGGAGGGGAAGTGAGCGACAGGACGGTGGGGATGGGATCTGTCAAAGGGGAAGGGACAGTATTCTATTACCACCTCCGCCACAATGTCCGGCTCCAAGCTGATGGCCATTGCTAACACGGTGTTTTTTGGCAATGCCCATTATTGATTATTGTACCCTAAAGTTGCTAAGTTAATTTTTATGCTAAAATTTTATTGCCATATTGTGTTACAATTTCTATTACAAACTGATATTATACAAACATAATTCCCATTATAATTTAATGAAACGTGGACATTGTAGAGAATTTTCAGAAACCGACGGGATGTCCTCATAAGCAGTCTAAACCAGGACTGTCTCAGACAAACCAGGATGTATGACTACTTTATGTGTAATTGTTGTGTGTACCATTGTGTATGTATCCCTGATGATTAGGGGAGAGAGGCTACAATAAGACATGGGTCACTTTGAGATAGTGAGCATATTTAGCTTTGGAGTTGTGTGACAGGCACTATTATCTTTTGTTAATAGCATAAAACTAATTACCGACCATACTTCCACTTTGCATATGGCTCCTGTCACTCTATTGCAGATTGATGTAATGTTGATGTTCTTATATTACAAAAGTTTAAATACTGCAGATTTTCATTCTCAATTACCACTCAGGTAAAATGGATATTTTGATTTTATAATAAAGCATTAAAGAGTGCTTCAAATGTGACATTTCAATAAATTTAAATTAACTTTATCACTCTTGAAACAAGTTTTATGATCAAAACAATCAAAGGATGCATATTGGGCCACATTGAGACAGATTTCAAGTGTGTCAATGGGCCCCATGGAATTGTACTGTATTTAAAAGTCAAAACTTAAAGATAGAAGCTAGTAAATAAAAAGAAAAACATTGATAAACTTGAAAAAATTATTAGTGCTGAAAAAATCAATTGAAGTTGTAAGTAACTATAGTTACAGTTAGTTAATATAATCTTTTCCTTCTTGAAAATTTGCAAAATCTTAATTACCTAGCTAATAAAGGGTGACTTAACACCATCCAGGCATATCAATACCATTTTTCAAGTTGCTCATTGTGTTGGAATTGTTTATGAAAAAGCTATGACTCGAGCCAACATTAAGGCTCACTCCAAAAAAAGGAAGGAAATAATACAATTTAAAATTAAGGTTATTTTTGTTTTTTCATATCTAAAATTTTTTATTGATAAGACTTTTTGATACATTAAATTTGCCAAAACCTTCACCAAAAAGAGTAGGTTTTTCCATTCCTTTTATTAGTTTGCTGCCAACTTTAAATTGATAGCTTTAAACTTAAGTATTATAGCCTTATCACTAGTAGTACATACTTTAAATGTAGAAGAGGTTATTTTGTAAAAAAAAACTTCTTTTATGAGAATAATTTACAAAGACAACGATTTCCAAGATGGCGTCCGAAAGTTCGACAGTAAATGTAAACGACATCATAAAGTCCAAAAGTAGTAGTTTAAAGTGTCCTATCTGCGTAAAAAAAGTGGTGAAAGGTATCAGTTGTCACGCTTGCTCAATTTTATTTCATAAAAGCTGCGCCAAGTATTTTTTGAAGGCCTCAAATGACGTAAAAACCTGGCTGTGCCCGGCGTGCAAGGTGTGCTCCGTACAACTAAAAAGCTCGGAACTACAACGTGATCTAGCCTCTAAAGAAAAGATAATTTCGCAGTTAATGATTGATCTGAGTTTGTTACGCGAAAAAAACAGAAACCTGGAACTGCAATTGCAGTTAGCGGAAAAGTCCAAGGATAAAGCAGTTAAACAGTTGACGAAGGATTCCAATGTGTTGCGTGATGTGATCAGTGATTCTGGCCCACAGAAGTTGTTAACGAATAATTTACCCAACGCTTGTCGTTCCTGCTCGGCTGGTGTTTCTGTTTCAACCTCTAACAACGCGTGGTCACAAATAGGTACCATACGAGGAAGCAGAACCTGGAACAAGGTCCCCTCGCCGCCCTCACTGCCCTTGAAAAACAGATACGAATTGCTCAGTGATTATTCTGAAGACTCGCTGTCTCTCCATCCTGCCACTCAACGGCTCGAGAATCCAGTGATAATCCCGCAACATCACAAATGGCATCAACGCAAGTCGAAAAGAATCTTATTGTACAGTGACAGCCACGGCCGTGGCTTATCGGCGAAATTAAGCGAGAGAGTCGCCGGTAACGAGCACGAAATCGTGGGCGATGTGAAACCAAACGCCGGCATTAACGAGGTGACAAAATGTTGCGAGGTGAGCTCAAAATCCTTAACTAGAAGTGACAATGTTATCATCATGGCCGGGACAAATGATATCTATCTCAACAAAAGTAAACAAGTAATGGATAGAATAAATGCTTTGGTGAAAAAAACTGTCTAACACAAACGTGGTAATTGTAAACATCCCCCATCGTCACGATATTCCCAGTGACTCGTGTGTCAACATAGAGACCAAGAGGGTAAATTTGGAACTACAACTATTGAGTGAAAGCCTTGAAAATGTTACAGTTGTAGATGTAAATGGTTTTGACCGTGTTTTCTACACTAAACATGGCCTGCATCTTAATGGTAAGGGCAAAAATCATTTGTGCGCTTTAATTGTCGACTGTATTGGATTGAAACCATGTCAGGTTAGTAATGTAAATGCCGACAGCTTGGTCACCTTACATGCACCAGTAAATAAGGCTACTCCTTCGCTATGACTAAGAGACAACATCAGTGATCCGTCTCCCAAAGTAACTGCCAAATCCCCTTCCCTTCTTTGTGCAAACGTTCAGTGTCTTAGGAACAAACATTTTATGGTGGAAGCAACTGCTAATGAGAACAACTACGATATATTATGCCTCACAGAGCATTGGTTATGTAGTGAAGAAATTGCTCTGTTCAACATTGAAAACTACACTATAGCATCGTCATATTCTAGATCTGCTGCAAAAAATGGTGGGACTATCATTTATGTGAAGAAAAACTTACTGTTTAAGAAACTAGTTGTTAATCAGTTCTCCATTGAAATCCATAGTGAAATGTGTGCTGTGACCATAAAAGAGTTAAATGTAATTGTTCTATGTGTGTACCGATCTCCATCAGGCGACTTTAATATATTCTGCAATCAACTGGAGCAGAGTCTCACCTGGTTGTCTAAGCTTGGTCTAGAAATTGTTTTATGTGGTGACTTTAATGTGGACATACGCCGTTCTTCTAGTACTTCTGCTGCGTTCACTTCTTTAATAGGGTCTTTTAATTTACATTGTGCAAATACTGAACCAACCAGACTTACCTCCTGTCTGGACAACATCATTACTGGCCTCAATACAGATCAGTACTCTGTCCTAGTAACTGACCTTGGTTTATCTGATCATCTATCACTAAAATTTCAATTTTCAATCAAAAAGTGCAAACATAGTACTACTGGTAGAATTACCCATACCTTCAGCCGTCCAATTACCCCTGAAGGGATTTGTGAATTAATTTCACTCCTTGCAAATGTTTCTTGGCATTCACTGCTCACCTTTGCCAACGGTAACGATAACTTTGCCTGCTTCTTTGAAACTTTTTTGCTATTTTTCCAACAGTGCTTCCCCAAGAAACTCGTGAAAAAAACTAATAATTCCAAGCGATCCTTAAACTGGTTTACTCCTGAGCTCTCAGAAATAAGGTCGCAAGTAATTCAGCTGCGTCAAAAGTATATTCGTACAGGCAATGTTGAAGATAGAACTGTATGGCGACAGCATAAATTGTTTTACAATAACCAAATACTTCAGTCAAAACGTAGTTTTAACTCTGACCTTATAAGTAATGCATCCAACCGTAATAAGGCAGCCTGGCAGGTCATAAACAAGGAAATTGGTCATTCAGGAGGGTCCTCTGACTTACCTTTTACATCTGATGATATGAATAACTATTACATCAACTCAATAGCCGACCTCGTGTCAAATCTTGATCTGGGTCCAAACCTGGCCTTGCCTCTTCTCCATAATTCTCAAACAATCACATCCCCCTTCAAATGGAAGTGGGTTACAGAATATGAGATTCGTCAAATCATCAAAAATTTAAAATGTTCAAAGTGCACGGATGTTTATGGAATATCAGTAAATTTAATCAAACATCTGGCAAATACTATTGATGAACCGCTGGCTTTAATCCTGAACTCATGTTTTCAATCAGGCATATTTCCTAATGCTTTGAAAATTTCTAAAACAATACCTATTTATAAAAAAGGTGATAAAACCTTACCTTCTAACTATAGGCCAATCTCTATAATACCAGTTTTTGGAAAAATTTTCGAAAAGGCCATTAAGATTCGGGTATACGAACACTTTGAAGTTAACAACTTATTTTCTCCATCGCAATTTGGATTTCGCAAAGGGTTTTCCACCACCTCAGCTGTTAAGTCCGCCATTGATGAAATTCTAAATGCTTTTTCAAGTAAATCCTCCATTTCTCTAACTGCCTGCGACCTATCTAAAGCATTTGACTGCGTTTCTCATCCGATTCTTCTTCAAAAACTTCATTATTATGGTTTCAATAATCTTGAACTACAACTCTTCGAATCCTATCTCACCAATCGATCCCAGTGTGTTTTCATCAATAATAACCTTTCTTCACCCCAGAATTTAAATTATGGAGTTCCTCAAGGCTCAGTCCTTGGGCCTCTTCTATTCCTTATTATAATCAATGACTTACCCCGTAACGTCTCATGCAAGTCCATACTCTATGCAGACGACACTACTTTTATTCACAAGTCTAATCACCTGACTAATACAAGCACTACGACTAACTTGTTTTTTACTGAAGCCTCAAACTGGTTTTCTGCGAACGGTCTGGTTCTGAACAATGATAAAACCCAGTCACTCGTCTTCTCTTTGAGCACTTCTGATAATCCCCAGACCATCATTAAATTATTAGGATTTGAACTCGACCAAAAACTGACTTGGGAGCCACATACGGTAGGCACTCTTAGTAAATTGTCCAAGGCAGTTTATATGCTACGTAAACTTGTATACTTGATACCTAAAGAGTACCTTACAAATATATACTTTGCTTTGTTTCATTGCCATATTAATTATGGTATTGAACTTTGGGGCCATTCACCATCTGCCAATAATTTATTTAAAATGCAAAAGAAGGCAGTAAGGATAATATCCTTTTCTCAACCAAGGGATCACTGCAAGCCTATCTTCTCCAAGCTTGGGATTATGACTCTGTACGGCTTGTATATATATAAATCCCTGTGCAATGTCAAAGATAATCTGGGCTCTTTGGAAAAAAGGTCTAATTTCCACAATCATTATACAAGGAATAGCGACACCCTAGATGTTCCCTATTGTAGGTTAAACAAAAACAGCAATTCATTTGATGTACTAAAAATTCGTTTTTTTAACAGATTGCCCCCAGAAGCTAAAGTTGTAAGTGTGACAAAGTTCAAAAAAGTTATTCATGACTGGCTATTGAAAAAAGCCTTTTACTCCATTAATGAATTTTTCGAAAGTGAAATTGTAATGTCCTTTCTTGATGCATAATCCAATCGATTTTGCCATATGTATTTTGTGTATTGATATTTCCTATGTGTATGACGAAGACTATTGCAAATTCTAATTTGTTTAATGTCCAATAAAACTATTATTATTATTATTATTATTATTAAAATGTATTTTTCTAATGTCTCATTGTAGCATTAGGCCACATTGAGACGCAAGAATTTTTTTAAAATTACCTTCATATACCTGTTAATTCTAATGGCTTTATAGAGCCATTCAAATTTAGATTACATCTTTGCAAGCAGAGAAGAAAGTGTAGAAAATAGTGAATTTATCAGGTGACAAGAGAGTAATACATAATGCCAATTAGAAAAAAATATGAAAAATGATAAAGTGATTTTTTTGTCATTGTGGCCCACTCTCCCTTACATTCTACGTGGAAACCTAGAACTAATAAGGTTTAATAATTTATGAGGAGATATTAAGTCCTAGCTCTCCATTTTCAAAGTACATAAAAAAATACATAAATTACTTTTTATTATTCTGAAGCCATATTTTAGTCTTCATATCCCTTTGAATTTCCACAGGTACCTCTCGCTTATCTTTCAGTAAAATTTGTTGTTTTGTCCTCAAAATAAATAAAAAAAGATAAAAATAACTATATTTGCCATTGTTATTGAAACTTTTCAGCTTATCTTTGGCCAAATTTTATTATTAAAAAGATCAATTTTACATTACAGAAAGAAAGCCAATATTGAAATATTATATAAAAACAAAACTAACATACCACACAAATGCAATAAATCATTATAAAGGTAGCCATATCCGAGGAAAAAACAGGGATAAAATTCGGTGTGTATTATTTTTAGTAAATTATAATAGTACTTGTTCTCTGTCTCCAATATTTCCCTTAGCGTACTGCAGTTTGATGTACCACATGTTCCATCAAAGCTGCGGGGTAACTATGGGGAGGGATGAGGGGATAGATCCCCCCAAAAGTATCAGAGAAATAAAAAATTTGTTTAAAAATAATGCCTAGTTTTGAAATATAACAACTTAAATCTCGCTTAAATTTAAATTTTTAGTGCCAAAATGATGAAAAAGTATATCCAGATATGTCATTTTTCAAACATACTCCTCCCCTAGGCCATCTAATCCCCCCCTCAAAGCATATTCCTAGTTATGCCACTGCATCAAATAGTCTTTCTTTGATATTACGAGGATGTTCTCTTCTCTTGATATGAATCAGAAAAGTGAACTTTCTCCGCTGGAAAATGATACAATGTTTGGTCATAAACAATAATTGTGTTGGTTTATGAAAATTATTTCAAGCCAAAACCATTTTGCCATTACTTTTGGTACTGCTTGAAGGTTTCAAAGAAAAACCTGGGAGCAAAAAATTAAATACCCAGATCCAGCTCTATTTTATTCACCACCCAGATGTAAAAATTCTAAAAGAATCTCACATTGTATTTCCCATGTTTTCAAATGCACAAAATGTTCCTGAGCTGAATTTAAGGCTGAGCCGCTTCATGCATTGGAAGAGTTCACTTTTTTGAGATTTTTGGGTGTCTGGACTTTCAAAAGAAGGTAGATACACCGGACTAAAGGATAAAATTTGTTCACTACCTGTAGAGTTATTTATATAGGTACATACCAATAGCTTCGATTTGAATGAGCTTCATCGGTGATAAAAGCAACCTCTGGGTTCAATCTAAAAGAGTAAATGGATACGAGAAGACCTTCAGTGTGTGCAGTTGCATTGAAGGATCAAAAAGATATTAGTAATTGAAGGTGCACCTCCTAGATTGTGTGTATAGTTTGAAGAGGAGATAGCTCAGTTGAGATAGGCCACTGTCTGGCTCTCATAAAGCATTGAGATATCAAATGCTTGGTTGCTCAGAATATGAATTGAAACTTGATTTACAAGGCAATATGAAGATTTCTCAGCTAAGTCCCTATTCCATAAAGAGCTACTTCAGAAGTAATCCACCAAAGTAAGTATGTCAATATACAGAACTTTACAATTCTTTAAATTTTGCTGAGAGAGGCCTGTTAGCAGGGTTATCCATTAATTTTCCTAAGATGTTTTCTCATACATTTTTTAAGAGTGCTTGACAAATCATCCCCAGGAATTGGCTATGATCACACGACTCTCATCACAAGTACTGCTGGCTCTTGTTGTAGGATGTTCTCCAAGAAACAAATAGGTGAAATTATAATGATTTTGTAATCCAGGACAATGATAGGCACAATATCTGGGAGATACCTCAAACTCAGGGTCATAATAAATTAATCACAATCATATCAACACAGAGCTCATTTCAGTATCAACAATAGAAAAGTATATTTATTTATTTATTTATTTAACACCAAAAACAGAACTAAGGCATTTAGATTGGGTTTTATAAAAAAATAAATGATGTGAATATAATTTTTTTAAACAAGTATAAGAATAATCTCATAAAAAACAACCATTTCCAACATATACAATGCATACAAAAGTTGGGTATCAAAAAGATAATCTTTTGAATTGGTTATTGAAATTGGTGCGGAAGGCAAAGAGGTCAAGAGAAGAAGTATTAGAGATGGAATTGAAAATAGAAGGTAGGCGGTAAAAGAGGGATATGTACTGCCAGACGGCAATTGGGCTGGTGTAGAGTTTCAGTATTGCAGGTTTTGTGAGCTGGAATGTGAAGTGAAAAGAATGTCAGGAGATCAATGCATCTGAGGGACCCATTCATGATGCAGTAATTTGATGTTGAAAGTCAATCGTTGGTGGGTGGGGTGTAATAATTCGAGTGAAGTATTTCGGCATTTGAAGAGAGTCTGAGGTGAGGTATGCGATGAAGTCATGTTGCTATGAAGAAATTTAGCAGACAGTTGAGTAGTTTTAGTGCGGTGGGAGAAGCAGTTGACCAAATGGAAGAGCAATATTCTAGGATGGGTTGCACACATTCAATGAAGACAGATTTTGGAGAACTCGGTTTTTTTTTAGGGTTAGGGAACAATGCATTTTTATAATTCTTTTTCCACGAATGGAACTGTATTTCGTGAAATATTTAGAAATAAAAATTATATCCGGATTTCAAAAAATGGTCACCAAAATACAGGCGCTGCAGTCATTGTAGTTGTATTTAACTGACTTTAAAACATAAGTACAATAAAATCCGCCGTAATCTAGTTTATATAGCATGCAACAGCTGTGTTGAGCAGTCATAGATCGAGATTTTCGAACAGTCTTTTTATATAATGCTTTTAGTTATAGCAACAATATCACTGAAAGTTGTTTCGACAGCTCCCCCTATTGGAAATTTCTTATAAGTCTCACAGAAATTCTTATAAGAATTCTGTAAGACTTATAGATTTCTATAAGTCTTACAGAATTCTGATAGGATTCTATAAGTCTTACAGAATTCTGATAGGATTCTATAAGTCTTACAGAATTCTTATAGGATTCTATAAGTCTTACAGAAATTCTTATAAGAACTTTGCATTTCTTATAGAATTCTATAAGAATGTTGGTCGCATAACTTTCATGTTTTTATCGGGCAGGCATTTAAGTCACCATATCTTATGTTGGCAATTGATAATTATTTAAGAAATTCTTATAAGATTTTTTGGAAATAATGTATAAATCTTTAATAAGTAATGTTCTGCTAATTTATTGGCATTTTCCGTATGGTTTTTGACATAAATGGTTCCAAGAAGCTGAGGCTTCTTTTTATGATACTTGTTAATATATATCCCTGAGAGCACACAAAAAATTGTAGACTTATAAAATCTGTCTGTTTCGAGTCTATAGATTACTTAACCGATGGTAGTTTGATATATGGGCCATGAATAAGCATAATGTATACTACGATTGCATACGTTGCAGGATACGGTTGCCATGGAAACCTTGTTTGGTTGTTAGGTTGCTAAGTATTGCTTTTATATGTTAATCATTCACCATGTTTTTGTGATAGCAGTTTAATAAAATAAGTCGTGTGCTTCTAACAAAAATAAGGCATTGACCTCATTTGGTAAGTCTTACAAAACTGGCATTCCTAAAATCATGTTACCTTAAACAGACAGTTTCGTGGAATTTTAAACTTTTCATCATTAATTTAGATAGACATGTATATTTTTCAGATTGTGGCATATCTAATATAAGTGGAAGTTTTAATGAAAAGTGTTTCAATGGACAAAGTGAGTGATTTAGTCGTCTCTGAAAAGAATGAGAATGAATTAATTGTATGAGTAAACCTATATAACATCTGTACAATTATTATTTTATGGAAAATACATCAACTATTATTCTCAATCAGTGTTTCTGGGATTCCTATTAATTTCCCTAAATCTTGCACTAATTGTTAGCCATATTCTACGTATCCTTTTCTCCAAATGGCATCAAATTCCATTTTACTATGTCTATTTCTTTCATTATCTATCCAAATCTGCATGTAAAGGTCTCATTCTCTCTGGTATCTTATATGAACATTTCTCGTACGTATTTGATTTATCAATTTTTCCTTTTCCTTCCCATATAATTCCTTGAAGTATCCCAAGTCGAACTTGAATTTTATTTCATTTGCTTCTTCAATTTTCCAGGTTAAATCATATTCCATATTGCAATTCCTTTATATTTCATTGCGTAGTGATTGCCAAAGCCATATTCTATTATCAGTCCATCATTAAAGGATATCGTTGGTTTCATTGCTTTTAGTTTGTTTTAGAATGTGGGACGTTAACCCTATGCAGAACCCATGACCTGAAGGACCTCTATGGTATCTCGCATTGTCTGGCCAGTCAGGTGAACTTTACAGAACTTGAATGTCCTTGCTTGATGCACACTAAAGATAGACATCTACGTTTGGTACATGGGAAATCATTAGGTTTGCTGTGTACCAGATATAGGCACCTACATTTGGAAAAAATTAGGTATAATGCTAACTTTGTACTCTCAGGAGGGATGTAAATCTTATGTAGCTTCTAATAGAAGTTTGCGCAAGTGTTTTAAGCATGATGATATGATATTTACAATAAATATTTCCATGAGAAAATTTCTAATAAATAACATTTTGTAATTGATACTTGAAAATGAAAATGAAAAAAGATGAATGAAAATTTTCTTATAAGAAAAATTCTTACAAGAAGAATTCTTATAAGAAAAACGTCCAATTTCTGATAAGAAATTTTCTTATAGAAAAATTCTTATAAGAAATTTTCTTATAAGAAAAATGCCCAATTTCTGATAGGAAATTTTCTTATAAGAATTTTCCAATAGGGCCTAGCCGTAAAGTATGTATCTAAAAAAAAATAAACCTATTAGGAAGTATATATCTTGAATTTTTTAGTCCAGAGAATTGTATGTGTAATATTTGAGCAAAATAATCGTGTTTGAAATTCTGTCCATAAAATCGTACATCAGAATACCAGTCCGTAAGGCCATATCTCAGCCAATCACTTGTGTGAATAATTAATTGGAGGAAAATTTTCATCTCAGAAAGTATAGCTGTTTCTACTATCGTTCGTTCTGTAAAAATTGTCAGTATTCAATACCTGATGTGACATTAGCAATTATGAAGGACATTTCACATCCAGTGAGCAAATGACAGTTTAAAACAAACATTTTCTAATAATTCATGATTTTTATGCCATGTATTTGGCAGATATCGTCATATTTGATAGTTAAATTTCTTATAGATATTATTAGTCCAATGCGCTGTAGTATTATTTCACCCAAATTCCTTATACAATAGACATGCAATACCGATTGAAGGAAATGAGTCAAAGCAAATTATTTCTTGTATTTTACAGTTTTTAAGCTTCTACTGAGGAAAGGTATGTTTAGAATATAATTAGAAAATAAATTTCATTCGCGGAAAATAGTGTTTCAGAATACTCACTGTCTAAAATTTTAAGTTGTCATAAAATCCTCTTGCAGAAAATCAATAAAGCTCAAGGAAATCCACTGAGGAAAACTATCTCAAAAATACAATTACCAAAAAAATCTTTTGAATGTCATTTATTAACCCTTTCACTGCTGTTCAATCTCCGGAAACCTTCTCCGCACATGCGGCGAAAATGTTAAAATGCGTTTCCTGGGCCCATGGAGCAGGTACTTCCAGGATGGGTGTGTACACCCTCCGAAGGGTCGCTAATCCGTGACCCTATCCTCGACCGGCTCACATACGCGAGACCGTCTCCTTGACCCTACCAGCGGGGGGCCCCCCTCCCGAAAAGTGACCACTCTGACTGCAATTTGGAAATCAATCAACCAATCAGATTATCAAAAAATGATTGTTTTCATCGCACTCCTGCCAATCAAGCAATCAAGTACGTCTTTGAACCGTGTCTCTGCGATAAAAAATAACGATTTTGTTAACTTTGCAACAAAACGTGGCTGCGGACCACCGGAAAACGGCCATTATATCAAAGTTAACAAAATCATTATTTTTCATCGCAGAAACACGGTTCAAAGACGTACTTGATTGCTTGATTGGCAGGAGTGCGATGAAAACAATCATATTGTGATGATCAGATTGATTGATTGATTTTCAAATTGCAGTCAGAGCGGTCACTTTTCCGGAGGTAGGGCCCCCGCTGGTAGGGCCGATGAGACGGTCCTGCGTGGGTGAGTTCGTCGAGGAAAGGGTCCTTGATTAGTGGGTCCCTTCGAAGTGCTTCGGCGAAAGTGCTGACCGCATGGCAGGGAGAAAGAAAAAGTACGTCCACCGCAGTCTGCCGTGCGGACGTACTAGGTACGTCCACAGCAGTGAAAGGGTTAAAAGTTAATTATATTTCCTCCACCAAATATCGTGGATTTTGCAGCCTTAAATGGAAATAATATTTAAAACATAATTATATAATTTTATTTTAAGAATTTATAGTTATTTGTAAAAAAAAAACAAATTTCCTCCATGATTCCCATTAAACTTAAATATTTCTCTGAGCTCTGGGGGGGGGGGGGGGGGGGTTTCCCCAAAATCCACCCCTTTCTGCGCCACTAACTACCACCTCCGCCACAATGTTCGGCTCCAAGCTGATGGCCAGCGCTAGCTCAGTTTTCTTTTATAATTCCCATTCTTGATTATTGTATGCTGAAGTCACTGAGCATTTTTTCATGCTAGACTTTTATTGCCATATTGTGTTACACTTTCTATTATAAACTGATATTATTTAAACATAATTCCCATAATTTTTTCATGAAACCAGGACATTGTAGAGAATTTTCAGAATCCGACGGGACACCCTCATAAGAAGTCTAAACCAGGATGTATGACCACTTTATGCATAACTGCTTTGTGTACCAATGTGAATGTAAACCTGATAATCACTGATGTGCAATGTGGAAACCTAGATCTAATAAGGTTGAAGTCCTGGCTCTCCATTTTCAAAGTAAATAAGTTACTTTTTATTATTCTGAACCCATATTTCCCATACAGCCTTCACATCACATTGAATTCCTACAGGTATCTCTCGCTTGTCTTTTAGTAAAACTTTTTGATTTGTCCTCAAATAACTACCTATATTCATGGGCAGGGGGGGCAATTGCCCCCCCCCCTTGAAGCAAAAATCACAAAAGTCTTTAAGCAAAATCAGTCATCATCATCACCGGTCAACAATCCTAGGATTGATTTGACACAGCTCTCCACTCAGTTCTCCTATCAGCTAATCTTTTCACACCTACGTATTTCTTCTCTTTCACATCTCTCTTTACTTGTTCCATACATTTTGTTCGGGGTCTTCCTTTTCCATTCTTGCCTTCCACTTGTCCTTCGACGATTGTCTTCATCACAGAATTGAAACGAAAGTATTCAACAAATTTTCTTTAAACCCATGAAAAATGGTAAACGTACATATTTTAGTATAAGATATAACCTCATAAATCCCATAGCTTGCCCCACCCCCTTGTTATGATCCTGGGTATAATTAAAATTATACCATAAATGAAGCACTTGCTCTTATTTTTTCCATTTTTTGATCCATAGCTTACTACTTCGATGATCGGTTGGTACAAATAAATTTTCATCCATTCATGGATCGGGCAAAGGAAAATTGCCGAAATCACTGATGGCTCCTATCCAAAAGACATTAGACAGAATTCTCCAGTCCCCTCTACCACTGGCGTAGCCAGGAATTTTGTTCAGGGGGGGGCCAAAGGAAGGAGAGGAAATTTTTTAAAAACAGGGTACTAATTGTAAGCAGAGGGTTTTAAACTAAATTTTAACACTTTTCATAATGGAAAAAAAACTTCACTTCACAAAGAAATCTTTTTATTCATGAAATTTCAATATTTTGTTTTCTTTTATGAAGCAAAGTAACTGTGTTCAAATATTTCCCTGGGGGTCTGGACACCACAGACCCCCTCCTGGCTTCCCCCCTAACCTCTACTTAGCTAGCCATTCACATGCTGAACAGTAATCTGATTACACTGTTCTGCAAAAAAATAGTTCAAAAATTGCCTCGCTACAATTTAGGGTGTTTCTGGCTATTTTTGGGTCGCTGAATCCAAAAATGACCTCCGTTTCTTTCTATCACCCTCCATTTTTACGCAACCCCTAAATTGGTGAAAACAACCCCTTATCTAAACTTATCGCTTTTCAAGGGACTTTTACTAATGTTATCTGCTTCTGATTGAAAAAAAACTGACATTTAAGGGCTATCAGGGTCAAGATAGAGACTAACTTCACCAGGGTTGAAAAGATTTAGGGGGTGAAAATTGAAAACAAAACTTTAAAAAACATTAAAATAACCATTTTTCTTCATTTTTTATGACATATGATATGGTAGCTAATGGAAAAGTTTTTAAGGGATGAATACACTGTTTATGTAATACACCTCCCTATTTAGTAAAGTATTAATATAACATAAAATATAAGAGGGGAAGGGGGGTATAAGAGTAGTATAGGAGGGGGTTTAGGGAGGTGGTATAAAGAGCTGCCACAAAAATCTGGAATATGGGTTTCCTTTAAAACAGTGGCATATCTAATAGGAACTGAAGGTAAATCGTGGCCGCTGTTCAGTAAAACAACCATTAAACTTGTCTTCGACAAGTCGATGAATAGCCTCCATTGGTCTGGATCATTCTTAATTGCTAATTCCCTCATCAGTCCTTCAATATCAATGCAGAAAATCAAATTATCATTTTCATCATCCGTTGAAAAAATTGAGTGAGGGTTGACTGTCTGTCTCTGTAGTAAGAATCATTCACACTATCGGACAAAATATTCCACTGCTGCAAATGCGAGCCAAGAAGTTGTGCTTTACCCTTCGGTAAGTCTAAATCTTGTATTAGATCACTTAGGTCCTCGTGTTATGGGATGAGGTGCCCTTTATAACTAGTCTGGGGTTCTTCTACATCAGGTCTGTAATATTCATCTCGATGGCTAGAACCTGCTTCCACATCCGGTGTAGCTTCGTTCACTAAGACATCAGAATCATCGAGGGTGCTAGTAGCTTGAGCTTTAGGGATAGGATGAGCATCAGTATGCTTCACCGGGCGAATTGCTGATGGTAAATTCAGATAAATTATTCCAGAATTGTTTTTTTTTAACCCATAGTGTCGGTTTTGCAAAAATAGCAATTCGTTAAATGGCGAGTGGGTTCAACTCAAACCATTGGCACTCCGAAATTTAGGGAACGATTTTCCCAGTTTAGCCATTCACAAAGACGTCTATGACAACCACTGCAACAGAATCTAGGGGCCCACGATTTGCCTTGGTCACCAATTTTACACCCGAAATAAATTTCATAAGATTTTCGCACAATTTCAGTCATCGCTTTCCTTTGGTCTTTAAACACTAAATCTCCTCAGATGTTACAAAATGAATTGGGATGATTTTTGCAGGATCGCTGAATGATTGCAAGAAAACACGTTTTATCGCTCGCAAAATAACACGCTAAATCGAACACACGCTAGAAAAATGAAGAAAAGACTTGGAAGATTATAACCGGCATGCAGAAAAAAGTGTGATGTACTGAGTAGACCACTGGTTAATTTCATAGATGAACATCAGCAAGTGCGACTGCCAAGACACATGAAGACATGTACAAATGTGTCCAAGAATGTCAAAACATGTGGTGAGTAACTTTTACAGTGTAATTCCAAATTTTTCCCAATGCATTTACAATGTATTTCCGAACGTTTTCCAATGTATTTAATGGAAAGGTCTAACCTCTTACTTTAAAAGTAAGGAGGACAACAAAGTCAAATCATGAGCCCCCAAATGCTGTTACAATAATATTTTGACAAATTTGATTTGTGTTCAGATTTTATTTTGGCAGCTCTAAATACCACTTCCTAGAGGGGAAGGGGGGCGTATACGAGTGGTATCACTCATATACCCCCCTTCCCCTCTTATATTTTATGCTATATTAATACTTTACAAAATAGAGGGGGTGAACAGTGTATTCATCCCTTAAAAACTTTTCCATTAGCTACCATATCATATGTCATAAAAAACGAAGAAAAATGGTTATTTTAATGTTTTTTAAAGTTTTGTTTTCAATTTTCACCCCCTAAATCTTTTCAACCCTGGTAGAGTTAGTCTCTATCTTGACCCTAATAGCCCTTAAACGTCAGTTTTTTTTCAATCAGAAGCAGATAACATTAGTAAAAGTCCCTTGAAATGCAATAAGTTTATATAAGGGGTTGTTTTCACCAATTTAGGGGTTGCGTAAAAATGGAGGGTGATAGAAAAAAGCGGAGGTCATTTTCGGATTCAGCAACCCAAAATTAGCCAGAAACACCCTAAATTGTAGCGAGGCAATTTTTAAACTATTTTTTTGCAGATCAGTGTTACATGATCAGCATAAGAGATGAAAAAAGCTTCCTTTTTTATCACTACATATGTTATGACTGAATGTCTGATAGATTTTTTCTTTAGACAACCTTTTTTCCCAATTATATATATGAGAATTCAGAATTTGGATTCAGCAAGCTATTTGTTATGCTATGAGTTAAACCACAATTCAAGGCCACAATGAATCACTCAATTTTGGGATAGTATACACCTCTGCTACCTGCTACCTGCAGTTTAATGAAAGGATAGTAATGGTAAAGATAGATACTAAACCCATAGCTACTGTAGTGGTGCAGGTTTACATGCATACGTCAGATAATGAAGATGATGAAGTAGAAGATGTCTACCAAGATATAGTGGAAGTTATCAAGCAGGTAAGAGGGGAAGAAAATCTTATTATTTTAGGTGACTGGAATGCCGTCGTCGGCGAAGGTCAAGACGGAATAATAACTGGGAAATATGGGTTAGGTAACCGAAATGAAAGAGGAGAAAGGCTTCTTGAATTCTGCACTGAGCACAGGCTAGTGGTTGCCAACACTTTATTCAAAAACTCCCTGCAAAGAAGATACACATGGAAGATGCCAGGAGACCTTAGAAGATTCCAAATCGACTATACATTCTAGTGAAACAAAGATTCAGGAACCAGGTGAAGGACTGCAAAAGTTACCCTGGGGCAGATATAGATAGTGAACATAACTTAGTTATGATGAAATGCCACCTTAAATTTAAGAAATTGAAGAAAGCTGTGAAAAACAGATGGCAGGTTGAAAAATTGAAGGAGGTTCAGCTTCAACTGGCTTTTAAAGAGGCTGTAGAAAAGAAAATAGGGGAGGATACGACTAATATACCAATGGAAGAGAGTTGGAAAACCATGAGAAGCGGTCTGCAGGCAGCAGCTGAGGAAGTTCTCGGTAAAAGATGAGTCGTTATGAAAAAACCATGGATCACGCAGATAGTATTAGATCTCATTGAAGGAAGAAGAAAATACAAGGCTGCAAAAACAGAGGAAGGACAGAATTGTTACAAGAAAATAAGGAACGAAATATGTCATAAAGCGTGGAAGGCTAGAGAAACGTGGATGAAAAGTATTTGTGAAGACGAACAAAACAATCTTAAACATGGAAAAGTAGAGGCCACCTATAGGATAGTGAGGAACCGCTTTCAGGAAAGAGGCGTAAGATGTAATACCCTTAGGGACAAAAACGGAGAACTAATGATTGAAAACAAAGAGAAAGGGAAGAGATGAAAGGAATATCTGGAAGATTTGTACAAAGGAAGCAGCCTTAGAACGAATGCTATCGAAAACGAGAGGGAAGTGGATGCCGATGACATGGGAGCCCCAATTTTAAGATCGGAATTTGATGCGGCTGTAAGAGACCTCAGGATATATAAAGCGTCTGGCATTGATGACATTCCTGCAGAACTAATTAAAAATTCAGGAGAGAAGACGTTGAACCAGCTATACAAAATCATAAGTAAAATGTATTTGACAGGTGAGATACCAAAGGACTTCGAGAGGAACATTATAATCCCTATTCCTAAGAAGAAAAGAGCGGAGAACTGCAAATATTATAGGACCATAAGCCTTACTACACATGCATCGAAGATACTGACAAGGATTATCTATAGAAGAATAGAACGAAAAGCAGAAGAGTACTTGGATGAGGACCAATTTGGATTCAGAAAAACAAAGGCACAAGGTAAGCAATACTGGCCCTTAGACTGCTCATAGAGAAGAGAATGGAAAAGAACAAGCCAACGTTCGTTGCGTTTGTGGACTTAGAGAAGACATTTGACAACGTGGATTGGAGCACAATGCTTGGAATCCTAAAGGAAATTGGGGTTCTTTATAATGACAGAAGAATCATCCACAGTTTATACAAAAAACCAAGTAGCGGTGATAAAATCAGGGCCCAGCTGTGAAGAAGCAAGAATTAGGAAAGGAGTGCAACAAGGCTGTACATTGTCACCCGCAATTTTCAATGTTTACATTGAGAAAGCCATTAATGAAATCAAAGAAAAGGCATTGGGTGTGAATATCCATGGAGAAAAAATTAGCATGCTAAGATTTGCCGATGACATAGCCGTTATAGCAGAAACAGAGAGGGATTTGAAAAATATTCTGGTTAATATGGGTAGGGTAATGAGTAGATATCAGCTGAAAATAAGCACGAAGAAAACCAAGACCTCAGTATGCAACAGAAGAGAAGAAGTCAACACTAACATTAAAATAGGGAGGCAAAAACTGATAGAAGTGGATGAATTCTGTTATTTGGGAAGCAAGATAACTAGTGACGGGAGAAGCAAGAAAGAAATTATCAGCAGAATAGCCCAGGCGAAGAGAGCATTCCACCAAAAGAGAGACCTGCTTACAGCGGGAAACTTAAGTATGGAAGCAAAGAAACAATTTATAAGAACCTATATTTGGAGTATGCTCCTATACGGAGGTGAGGCATGGACAATGACCGCTGCGGAGAAAGCAAGGATAGATGCCTTCAAAATGTGGAGCTACAGAAGAATGATGAAATTCAAATGGACTGACTGAGTTAGTAACGAGGAAGTCCTAAGAAGAGTAGGAGAGAAGAGAAGCCTCATGAAAACCTTAATAAGAAGACGGAACAACCTTGTAGGCCACATCTTGAGACATGATGGCCTGATGAAGACAATTGTCAAAGGACAAGTGGAAGGCAAGAATGGAAAAGGAAGACCTCGAACAAAATATATGGAACAAGTAAAGAGAGATGTGAAAGAGAAGAAATATGTAGGTGTGAAAAGATTTGCTGATAGGAGAACTGAGTGGAGAGCTGCGTCAAACCAATCCTAGGATTGCTGACCAGTGATGATGATGATGATGATGATACACCTCTCCATTCATTGAAGATTTCTGCATTCTTAGGAGGCCTAAAGTATCTTCTCCAACTGGAATGGAGAACCCAATCCTGACTCCGCTCAGTTTGATGAAGCACAACCGAGGGAGTGGCAGTGGGTCTAATAGCAGTACACTTGGTTAGGGACGCAGAGGCACGAGCACTTCCTCATTAAGGGCGACGGAGGACACAATGTCAACGCCAATGGCTTCAAGAGGTATGCATGGAATTTGTGTCCCTGATGCCTCTTTTAAATCACCTATCATTTAATGCTTGTTTATAATTTTTTCAGCCATATTTTTCATTATATGCATATTGATCTAACAGAAGAAATTATGGAAATTGGCTCCAGGATAAATGAGCAATGAACTACATGTATGAATAATTTCATATCTAATTAACTATTTTAATCCCACCATAATCTGAAGATAATATTCTGCTGAGCATTTGAGTTGAGGATGGAAGGGTAAACCCCACAATTAAATTTTCTGATTGTAGCATACACAACTTTTTAATCAAGGGTCAAAATTTCTCAAAGTAAGTAATTTTTTTGAAAGGCTAAAAGGTCAAATTTTGTACAGATTATCTAATTATTAAATATTTGCTTGATATCAATACATTTCACCTATGATTGAAAATGTTAAGCCTTCAATCAATGTCTAACTTTTAAACATGATTATTCATTATATTTATGACAGTTACAAATGGCCCAGTAAGACGCAGATCATCAAAAGAAAGAAGAAAATGCCATATTAACAGTACTTAACAAAAATACAAAAGATTTGTTATCGCAGAGGTAGCAGAGAATTCTTGGACATATACAGTGGAACCTCGTTAAAGCGAGTACGGGCTATAGCGACACTCCCGCTATAACGAGAGATAGCCGATGCACCCTCAATTGACCCTATAATAAGCGTGTTAAAAAAAATTCGTTTTTACGAGACCCTTTTGGTGTTGGCTCTCGCCATAGCGAGGGTTTCACCGCCGGAAGACTTTCATCAAGACTCCTTAACCTCTGTAATTGCTAGCGATCTGTTAGAAATGAAGTTGATGGAGTGCTCAATCTCAAATTTATGTGGTAAAATGTCGTTCGATAAATAAGTAGTTAATTTTGGTGAAAATATTGTGGAATTAGCATTCGCGAATGCTTCATCTTCTTTTGTTCCTCGGGCGGCAGAAAGCAGTCGGCAGCATACCCGCACGTTCGTGAGTTGCGTGAATAGAAAGCATTTAATGGCAGGCAGTCACCATGGCCAAAAAAACGCCAAACACGTCTAAGCGAGAAAATAAAAATAAAGGAGTAATATGAGAGTGTCGAAATTAATTGATCTTCCTATTCGCTCTGAAAATTAAAAAAAAAAAAACAAAAGCGCCCAAGGAATGCAGACGATGAAGAGTTATAAGGAGATTTGTTCGGGTGGTTTTGCCCATTCAAATCTGCGGGAACTTCTGAGAAAGAGGCTACGCCCAAGCCTAAAGCGGATTATTTCAAGGATAGATTGCGAATCGAGAATTTTAAGAGTGCGGAAGGTTGATTATACTAATGCGAAGCACCAAAGCCTTATCTCCCCTCATAATTGCTGGTGATGCCTGCGGTGTAAACCCGAAGTCGAGGAAGAAAGGACTCCGATCATCAGTATCTTTAGAAGTATTCCCCGCGTCATATAACATAGACGAAACAGAACTTTTTTTACATACAACTCCCCGAAAAAACCCTTGCAGTATGAGGTATTTCTTGCAATGATGCCTCTAAAGGTAGGTAGTGCGCCTTAGCGATGATGTAGGATGTACGAAGCAATGATACTCAGCGTGAATTGTCCGGATGGACGTATTTATTCTCCGTTGCGGATTTACAAGGGTGAACTATTCGCGTCAGTGGTCGGAGTCGTACTGGCGCTCTCTTTTGTCACGTGGGTAGCCGAGCATCCCCTGGTGGCCGCTGGAAGAACTCACAGAACAACTAACTCTCGTTTGCAGTGCCGTGGTAAACTCGGTGTGTTATTTAAAATACGTCGCGAGCGTAACACTCAAAAAGAAACTTTTTTTCAACAACGGCAATTTTAATCACATCATTTTTCAAGCTTAGCAAACTTTTTACCGTAGATGATGAAGATATTACATTATCTGATAGAAAAAAGTCTTCCAAGGCGGCAGCGTTATACAACCTTCCACCGTTTTCGCCTGTAGAAACAAATGTAATGCGTTATTTCACTTCACTGCCGCTTAACGTACAGAAACAATAAACATACACCAATGGAAACATTTGAGGCATTAAATAACCGCGATACTGTTTCATCAGTTAATTTTTGAATTTTCAGTGGAAAATACCAAAATAATAGAATGATCACGTAAATGAACTAATTAAGTGCATAGAAAAATGGCTTCGTCGGTTGTGAATTGGCATAATGATTGACGAAACAATGCTTTCCATGATTTTTATTCAGTGCGGCGCTTATAAATTGTTTGAATTGTTAGTCGTTGTTTGAGTAAGGAAATTTAGTGATGCAAAAAAAAAAAACATCGCCTTTCGTCTGGATTTATGCTTACGTTTATCGGATAGATGTTTATCTGTCGCCAAACCATTCCTGTTCCTGTATATCTGTTCGCAACAGGTATATTGGCTATTATTTGCTACACCTCCGGTAAAGCGACAATTCGCTATAGCGAGTGTTTATTAGTGCACCTTGGGGTGTCGTTATATCGAGGTTGCACTGTACATAATTGGCCACTCCAAGTTTGTAGTTAATTATAGTGCTCCAGCAGTGTATGTACTTTTGTACAGAAAGGCTTCTTTCAAACCAACCAAATCTAAATAATTACTATTCCGTAAATATATTTGGCATGCACCAGAAGAAATGTTTAATGTTTGTGCTTTTTCATCATGTCTGCCGTTACATAAAATGTATAGAAATGTCAATGGCATCTCATGTGTGTTCAAACATGAGGGAATTGACTTCTGAAATTCATGATGCAATAGTGGGCGCATTCCTTAATTCACTGTCAGTACCGACTGTGCTGCTGTATTTCTGAACGGAATGCAGTACTGCCGCTGCAAAGAATACAGTAATTTTGGAACATTGGACAGCAGACGCTTTGGGTTATTCCGCGGGAATTTTGTAATAATTACTAAAATAATAATAAGATCAACTTTGGAAGTCAGATGAATGCATCAGATATAATCGATGAGAAGGAATCACGAAACTTATGGAATGGAGAGTGAAAGTGCTTTTACAAGCAGTAGAAGGGAATGAAATCCTATAAACATGGAAAAATATGTAGTACATATGCAATAAAAAGTTACTTTGGAGTAAGCGTTTATGGGAATATTATAAAAGGATAACCATATTCACCATTGAAACTGAATTAATGGACTATTACTGAAAATTATTATATGTATCTGCAAATTGTTAGCATTGCCGTATCCATGAGTTCATGAAACAGAAACCTGTGAATGGTGTAACAAATATTTCCTGGAAATTATTTGGAGAATAAGGAATGAAGTAAGCAGTTAGCAAATTTTATTGACCACAGTTCAATTATTACTCTCAAAGGCAAGTTTGGATACGGCTAAAAAGTTCAGTGTAAAGGGTGCACCTGAAATTAAAAAGCCATTGTTTTAACAACCCATTCAATTGTTTAATACTTCTTGTGTCTGCTGTAAGTGCGGTTATTCCACTTCTCGGTATGGCTTCTCACGAGGAAATGCAAATGTGGATGAGATGCTATATTTAGTTCGAGCGAATCCACCAGCAAAGAAGATTTTGCAATGGAGGAGGAAGTAGCGGCAGAATCTGCCACGTTATTTCAATACTTGCAGGCGAATTTTCAGGAAAAGGACCCAATGACGGGGCAGGAAAATTTTCTGGAGGGCGTGATTCCTGCTTTCTCCAGGCAATTTTTTTTAAGGAAAATTTTCGGTATGTAGAATTCCATGTTTGACGATTTATTATTTCATGTGAATTCTATTCATTTCATCGCTGAATGTCAACTTGCGTGAGCGTTTACATTGGCTATTCTCCAAACAATTACCAGGATTTAAATTCCCTAAATTAGGCTTTTATAACCATAATTGTGTAATAAATTCACTGTATTTTCATTTACAGATGCAACTAGCATGTTTCCACAATCCATGGAGCACTTTCTTGGCTTGGTTGGGCCAATTATTAATAAAAAGGAAGGGCCTGAGCGAATGACCATGTCACCCAAAAAACAGCTTGCTGTTGCCATTTGGTACCTTGGCACTCCAGATTCATACAGGTAGGTGAAATGACATTATTATTGATTTATTATATTCATGCTAGAAATGTATATATAGGTTATTTTCTGCAGAGGCACAGCTAGGAATTAAGGCTGGGGGATGCCAGGGTGTGTGGATATATGGAATACCCACCAGGATAAACGGTAGATGCAAAATTAACAAAATGCGGAATTTTAATGATAAATGGTTCAAAATGGTGAGTTTTGCGGCTTTCTGAGGGATCTATTCATCCTTAAACTATTCTATTAGTTATATCAATCCAATTAAGTGAAATGGATCAAACTCATAGGCGGATCCAGGGGGGGGGGGAGGCTCGGGGGCACGTGCCCCCCCCCAGACCCTCTAAAATATCATAGATTTTTAATATGGTCCCATTATCATTGCGTTCGTTTTGTATTGTTAAATACCGACTTCATTTTTGCGTTCGACTAAGTCCTCATACTCTTTTTGTCGATGCGTGCATATTCTTTTGGTCGGCCTATGCGTCCTCATCATCGTCTATTCACCTTTCCTGCGTGGGTCTCTTGAACTTTCCTTTATGCCTACGCGGTGCGGATTGTGCTGACGGCAAGGAATGCATTTTCGGATAGACGGTGCGTGTGCACTCTCATAGAAGGAAAGCCTCGATGTCCGCACTGCGCTGATTCTGCTGAGAGTGGGAACCGCATTTTTAATTGCCGATGCGTCTGCACTTTTCAGCAAGGAATGGCGTACCGTTGGAAGGTTCTCGAACTCACGGAGGGGGGGGGGTGGTCGGATGCGGGGATGCCTTAAAAACAGCACGCATCATTGACTCGAGGCCATTTTTAGTCAATTCGTCATTCGTGAGTCGTCTTTCGTCAAGAGTCGGAACCCGCGTAGCGGGGGCCCACAGGGCCGTGGAAGGGAAGTCAACGGTTGACCCGGGGAACCCGAAGGAGGAGATCACTCTCGCACAAGAGTCAATGGAACCAAATACACTTCTTGTGGCAAACCCGGGGTCTTTCATTTCTACCCGATACCGTCCCTCCTAGAGGACCACCTTCACTGCTCGGAATCCCTCAGCGTCAGTCCAAGATCCCAATTCTGAGCCGCCCCTAGTCGAGCTGTCCACGGGAGGACACGACAGTATTATGACGTATCCTTGTGCCCCCCCCCCCAGAACAAAATCCTGGTTACGGCCTTGCTTGTGTCCCTCCCAGAAAGAAATCCTGGACCCGACCCTGATCAAGCTTAAAAGTTCTCTAAGCTCTGTAGGGGGTTTTATCCCCCAAAACCCCCCCCCTGGCTGCACCACTGATTTACTGAATATATTCCACCTGAAAAGGCGAAATAAAACATACATGCATAGATATGATACAAATATATCTGAATTCGATCTGTGATAGATACATTTTTGCATGAAAAAGGTTATTTCTCAACATGCTTTGTTCCAATCCCAAGATTAACCTAATCCCAAGATTAACCCAAGACCTAAAGAAAATCTTAATTAGGTAAGATTAAGATTTTCTTTAGGTCTGTTTCCAACACATTTGGGATTGGGAGAGCCATGGCATTAAGAGCTGTAAGACGGATGTGCCACGCACTCCACATCTTGGCTCCTCAGTTGGTGTCATGGCCCAAGGGGTAATGAAAGGATTCCATCAAAAAAGTGGATTCCCCGGAATCCTGGGCGCTATTCATGGATGCCATATAGCCATCATAGCACCAAAAGGGGAGAGTGCCGCTTATGTAAATAGGAAACTTCATCACTCCATCTAATTCCCGGTACTGCTTGAATACCTATCTTTTTTTGTATCTAAATTTATTTCTTCTAATATACTTAAACCTTAAGTATTTTTTACGGTTAAATTCTTGACGTGCCATGTACAATGTATGTCTTTGGTCGAAAACAACTATTATTACTATTATTGTTTAAAAATATTTGAGATTATGCAAGAGAATATGTTTTCGTACCATCCACCGCCGATTGATATCTGACATCAAATTACTTTACTGCATCACGAATGGGTCCTTCAGATGCATTGATCTCCTGACAACCTTTTCACTCTGCATTCCGGCTCGCAAAACGTGTGCAATACTGGAACTCTACACCAGCCCAATTTCCGTGTGGCAATATCCCATACATCCCCCTTTTACCACTTACCTTCTATTTTCAATTCCATCTCTAATACTTCTTCTTCTCATGACCTCTTTGCCTCCCGCACCAATTTCAATATCCAATTCAAAAGATTATCTTTTTGATACCCACCTTTTGTATGTATTGTATTAATATGTTGTAAATGGTTGTTATTTATGAGATTATTCTTACACTTGTTTTTTTTTTTAATTACTGTATATGTCTGAATACAGTGCCCCCCTTTTTTCCAAAAATGCCTGTGGCAAAAGCAAAGGGGGTGACTATATTCAAATGCATTTTTTTAACTTTTCCCAAAATTGAAGCCTCAAAATTAGGGGGGGGGGGACTATATTCAGAGGGGGACTATATTCGCAGAAATACAGTATATTTACATAATTTATTTTGTTTATAAAACCAAATGCAAATGCCTTAGTCCCAGTGGCGGCGCGTGCGTATACGCATGTTAGCAAGTGCACACCCAAAGATGAATAAATTATAAAAGAAAACTATTCCTTTGCAACGCGAAGGATAAAAGAACTGTCTGCATATGCAAGAAACATGAGCTTCCGAACGCCACAGCCATCTCCTTTTCGAATTCACCGCTCTACAAGTGTGCGATCCCGTGGCATCATGCCGGGCGCATTTTCGGTCTGTGCGATCGCTTGAGGGTGGTCTGGCGGGACGAGGTAAGCGGGGGGGTATGTGCTGTTCAAAGGGGCGATGGGAGCAGACTCAAAACCATGCGAATGCGCACGCGCATGTTTTTGGTGACTGACTAGCAGGTAGTGTAGTGGTGTAGCCGCCACCTACACTACCTGCGCCCAGGATCCTAGTCCGTCTACAGAGCCATCTGTATGGCCGTTTTCTACACTACTTCCTCATAGGGTGTAAGGAAAAGAGAATGAATTTCAACTACCGTCACTTGTAAAGGTGTGTTGAGAATAATTATTTTCAC
Source organism: Ischnura elegans (assembly GCF_921293095.1). Taxonomy (NCBI): domain Eukaryota; kingdom Metazoa; phylum Arthropoda; class Insecta; order Odonata; family Coenagrionidae; genus Ischnura; species Ischnura elegans. The sequence goes on along the minus strand of NC_060249.1, from coordinate 116,603,126 downwards.
ACATGCTAATATTATTTCTGTTCATGCAATTTTAAGGGTAGTGTACCAGTGATATGTTTTGCTTGCTATGTATTCTATTACGACGAAATATGATGCTCATGGATTAGGATTAACATAATATAATTAAATCATCCTATATCTGCTCTAATGCACACCCTAGATAAATTACCACCAGCCGCCACTGCTTAGTCCTATTTTTGGTGTTAAATAAATATACCTTTCTATTGTCGATACTGAAATGAGTTCTGTATTGATATTATTGTGAATAATTGTTTTGAGGGATATAACAACCCCTAGAGCCAGTGGCGGCGCGTGCGTATACGCATGTTAGCAAGTGCACACCCAAAGATGAATAAATTATAAAAGAAAACTATTCCTTTGCAATGCGAAGGATAAAAGTACTGTCTGCATATGCAAGAAACATGAGCCTCCGAACGCTACAGCTATCTCCTTTTCGAATTCACCGCTCTACAAGTGTGCGATCCCGTGGCATCATCCCGGGCGCATTTTCGGTCTGTGCGATCGCTTGAGGGAGCTCTGGCGGGACGAGGTAAGCGGGGGGGTATGTGCTGTTCAAAGGAGCGATGGGAGCAGACTCAAAACCATGCGAATGCGCACGCGCATGTTTTTGGTGACTGACTAGCAGGTAGTGTAGTGGTGTAGCCGCCACCTACACTACCTGCGCCCAGGATCCTAGTCCGTCTACAGAGCCATCTGTACAGCCGTTTTCTACACTACTTCCTCATAGGGTGTAAGGAAAAGAGAATGAATTTCAACTACCGTCACTTGTAAAGGTGTGTTGAGAATAATTATTTTCATACATGCTAATATTATTTCTGTTCGTGCAATTTTAAGGGTAGAGTGTACCAGTGATATGTTTTGCTTGCTATGTATTCTATTACGACGAAATATGACGCTCATGGATTAGGATTAACATAATATAATTAAATCATCCTATATCTGCTCTAATGCACACCCTAGATAAATTACCACCAGCCGCCACTGCCTAGAGCTTAGAGAAACTTTTGAGTTTCATCCATTTTACTTCATTCGATTAATATACTTATAGAAAAGTGTAAGTGTTGATAAAATATCCCTCAGAAAGCCATAAAACTCCCCATTTTTAACCATTTATCTTAAAAAATTTCTGGGGGAGGGCCCCCACATCTCCCGCTTATCTTGGCGGGTATACCACACATCTCAGGTCTAGTTGCGCCTAAAACCCCCCCTAGCATTAATTCCTAGCTGCGCCCCTGTAGGGGTGCATAGTTTCCTTACACCTTGGGCCGAGGTTGCTATAGCAAGCAGCATATTCTAAATACATATAGGTATAATAAATATACTAAAACAAAAAGGTTGCGCTTCGATAATTTTAGCACTTACGTCTAAACGATCGAACGGCCTATCAATAGAATTCCCAAGATTTTTTTCAGATTCCTTAATCTCTTTTTTAACTTCACAGAACATGTAGTAAATATCCTGCAGAGATTTACCCTCAGGCGCACTTTCAATACATTTAGTGAAGTCTTCGGAATGTCTCCTGCCGAGGGCTTGACACTCCGAGCACCTCCATGGCTGTTTGCTGGCAGAGATTCCATCAATTTCGTCTTTTGACAGAGGGATGTTTAGGCAGTGTCCATGGTAGCTCCTTTTGCACCTGCTACAGGAAATGAACACAGTGCTGCGGGTTGATCTTCTGCACACAAAACACGAAGACATTGCTGATTTTTTTGATCCGAAACTTAATATATTCTGGCCTCATGTCGCCAATAACACACTTCCATTAATACTTGGAGTTATCCACTTGTTGAAAGTAACGAACTGATAATACTGCCATTAGAAATGAACAACTCAAAACTGGCGATACATATCCTTGAGAGAGAGAGAGAAGCCAACTTACAAAAAATTATGGGGGAGCCCAAACCAGGGCCTCGCCTCGCCGGAATTTCTGTTTTGTTTTTGGCCACTAGTCCCAGCCTACTGGCTGTCTCCAGTGAGTTTCAATAAGGTTAGTTTCTGATTGTGTTTATCTTTATGTAAAATTAGTCATTCTGTTGGTGTGGTGGTTTATGGGGAAGGGATGTGGTTTGGGATGAATGCGCAGTTTGGAGTACGGTGTTTGAGATTTGGATCTGGAGTGTAGTCCCAGGGGTTTGCAATTTTTTCATTGTTTGTGCATTCTAGAGATTTTTTGAATATCGGTAAATTTGCTTTTAATTCAATGAGAATGGGAGTTATCTTGAGGTCCTTTCGTAAGTCCTTATTTTGCATGAACCACGGAGCGCCTGCAATTTTTCTTAATAGCACGTTTTCTTCATGGTTAAATAAAAAACACAATACTATTCCACAACTTTATAATTTTGGAGTCTACTAGTTTCAACGTTACAACGTCATTATCAAGACTAACTGAGAAAAGCATACAACATCCAGCCTTATTTATCCAACAATAATGTGAGGGAAGGAGAGGGAAGGAAATATTGTTGGATAAATAAGGCTGGATGTTGTATGCTTTTCTCAGTTAGTCTTGATAATGACGTTGTAACGTTGAAACTAGTAGACTCCAAAATTATAAAGTTGTGGAATAGTACTGTGTTTTTTATTTAACCATGAATATTTCATCGTTCCACCAAGTAACGCCTAAATCTGTTGATTTTAAGCACGTTTTCTGTTTTTTGTATTTTAGAAATGTGAGTTTTCGACGCCATCAGCCAAACTGGTGATGTGTACGTCAGTAGAGGTTTTATCATTGTTTTATATGAAAGAATTTTTGTTTTCAAGGATAGTTTTGATTTCTTTTGCAGAGGAGGGCCAAGAGCTGCTGCTGCGGCTTTTGTTTTCCCTATTGAATTCGTCATTTAGTGATTCCAGATTAGCTTCTTGTCTAATGTGACACCTAGAAATTTGTTTGATTCTTTCCTTTTAATTTCTTTATTTCCGTAGTATATAGGATTTCCTGTTCCAGCTTTAGGACGGCGACTGAAAGTCATATGGACGCACTTATTAGGGTTAGCTGTTAGCTTCCATGTGTCTGCCCAATCTTCGTAACTGTCTATTTGTTGTTGAAGCAGCTCGGCCGTTGTCCGGGGGTTTGAACCTTGGGCTATAAAGGTTGTGTCGTCTGCATAGAGGAAAGCGTCATTGCCGGGGATCAAGGGAAGGTCGTTTAGGTACAGGTTGAAGAGGGTAGGGGAAAGGATGGCGCCTTACGGAACACCAGAGGAAATAGGAAGGGTTTCGGAGGAGGCTGTATTCAGTTTGACGTAGAAGGTTCTGTCTAAGGTAAAGGATTTTATTATCTTTTGCAAGTAAAAGGAAATGGGAAAAGAGGAGATTTTCAGGATAAGTCCCAAGGTCCAAACCCTGTCGAAAGCTGCCTCTAGGTCCGGAAAGACTGCCTGGGTGATCAGTCGGGCGTTGAATCCCGTGGTGATTTTTTCAGTTAGCCGTAGGATCTGGTGAGTAGTGGAAGTTTTCGTGCGGAAACCCGTTTGTTCCGGCCTGATGCTGCTTTCCAGGGACAGGTGATATTTGAGGCGGTTATGAATTAAAGTTTCGAATAGCTTGGACAGGGTGCAGAGAAGTGAAATAGGTCTGTAGGAGGAAGGGTTAGATGCAGGTTTTAAAGGTTTCGGTAGCATTATGACTTTTGCTCGTTTCCAGGCTGTGGGAAAGTATGAGATGTGGAAAAGGAAGTTGAAAAATATGGCTAGGAAGGAAATGGCAGAGGAAGGAAGGTTTTTTAGGAGTTTATTGGAAACAGCATCAGGACCGGGTGCGGATTTTTTTTTAGGCCTTTAATGATTGCGCTAATTTCCTTGTTGTAGGTGAGTGCTGGCTCGTTATTAGGGCAGTAGCTAAGACTCATCCAATGTTCTTCTGCTTCCTCTTCCAGTTCAGAGACTAGGTCATTGGTAAATCGGGCCTCTAGCATTTCAGAGAATATTTTCGCTTTTTCTTCGTCTGTTGAAGCCGTTTTGTCTTCTGATCTGATTGGAGGTGTTTGGTTGTACGGTGACTTTAGTGATCTGGCCATCTTCCAGATTGAGTTGTCACTAATAGACAAAGAAGCTACTTTTTTGTCCCATCAGTCTTGTCGGTGGAGTTTTAAGAGGCGGTTTACTCGGTTGCGGTGATATCTGAAATGATCATGGTTATCTTTGGCTGGCAGCAGTTGCCAGAGTTTTCTTGCTCTGTTGGGATCCTTAATGGAATGTAGAATTTCTGCAAGCAGAGTTTCTGGATCCTTATTCTGTGGTATAATGTATTTCGATGCTTCTGCGCAGTCCCGGATGGTAGCCGTGAGTTTCTCAATGCAGAGGTCGGCGTCTGAATGATTTTGCAGGAAAAGTTGTTCTAATCTGTACATGCTATTGGCTACAAGTTGGCTGAATTTATTTAGGTTAATGCCAGTTTTTGGTAATGGGATGAGTGATGAAGGAGAACAGTTTATACAGTAAAGGAGTGGAAGGTGATCGGAAGCAGAGGAGTCGATTGTAGTTGGGTTTGTTATTGATGGAAGGTTGGTGGTAAGGGCAAGATTGAGGATATCGGCAGAGCCATGGTAAGAATAGTGGGTAAAGGTTGAGGGAGTGAGGACTTTGGCATTTCGTTCTTGGCATATGAAATGGATTTTTCTTCCTGCTGCATTTGTTGTGGAACAGCCCCAGCTGGTGTATTTTGCGTTTAACCCTCTCCCTATTGAAGTTTAAATGCCTCATTCTCCGCTCTGTCCTAACCCGGCTGAAACCGGCCGCCGCCATTTAAGTCGTTCCTTCATAAACCGGCCGAATCCGCCCGGCCTGGCCTGCTATACTTTGGGCAGCCTTTTGAGCTTCATAAGCATCTGTTTTATCTTGAGAGTGTTTATCTTTGCTAGCACAAGCATCCTTCATATCTCTCGTTTCATTAAGAAGAAGCAGAACGTCATCACCATAAGCTAAAATCTCGAGACAATAAGGTGCTTTGTTCCAGCGTGGTATATTAACTGAGAAGTAATGAGAGAAGATTTTTAAGCTATTACGAAGGGATTTTTAGGAGGGCCAGTTTTGAAATGGTGTGAAACGAAAACCCTAGGCCAGCCCTGTGTTATTTAGAGTGACTGTCACATCTAATGGTGATATTTCTTTGTGTGTAGTCACACACAAGCTCACGCTTTTCCTGTCTCACATGGCTAGGAGGCGAAGCTCAGCTCAAATGAAAGGAAACCTACTGCCCCTCAGTCCTGACCATGGCTTCTTTAAGTGAGGATGCTATTGCAGAAGAAGTGAACAAGTGAATTTTCGAGTGATTCAGATAGTTCTAGTTGTTTGAATGGAGAAGAAGGATACAGTGATAGTGACAGATCAAGTGAAGTAGAACTGGAGGATGACGTTACTCCAAGTACGAGTGATTTAAAAGGTGATGATCAGGTGCATGACTCTTGGAGGGACACCCTGATTTATGAAATACTGTCAGAGTTCAAAGAAGAGAGAGGGCCTATTCATAATTTGGCGATAGGTGACAATGAATTTTCCTTCCTAAAATATATGCTAGGGGGCGAAGATTTTTTTTACAACATTGTCAAGAACACAAACAAATATGCAGAACATCTTCAACATACCTCAGGAAAGGCTGACAAAGATTGGGTAGATGTTACATGCGATGAAATGGTGGCATAAATTGGAGTGCTTGTATACATGGGAATATTCGATTTGCCTGAAAGCAGGGATTACTGCCCAGATGGCACAGAATCCTCCGTATCTAATTCGTATGCAGATACTATCCATTGACTACCGCTTCGTCGCTTTTCGTCAATGGATACTATCTGCATACGAATTAGATACGGAGGATTCTGTGCCATCTGGGTGGCATAGCCAAGATATTGACTGCTCAATTGTTTGTGAGTGTATGACATTGGAAGATACATAAAAATTTCAAAATATTTCCATATTAGTGATATAACTCAGGAAAAAACAGGGAGAGGAGGGTTTTGATGTATTGCATAAAATTAGGCCGGTTCTTGATGTAATGGAAAATTTTCATCAAAAGTATAAACCAGGTAGGGAATTAAGTGTTGATGAGGCGATGGTTTCTTTTAAAGGGCGTCATTACATAAAACAATACATCCACCCTGTCGATTTCTGTAACAATAAAGTCTGTTCATTGTCTGTCAGTTGGCTGTTCGTTCCCTGTTCCCTGACCAAGAGAGAACAGGCAGGCGACTGTTCGTAGAATGTAAATTGGAACGCCTTGTCTGTTCCTTGTCTGTGAGAAAAGGGTTACTTGTCTGTTCCCTCCCTGTTAAGAAAGCGGCATTCTCTGTTCCTTACCTGTTGGACTACAGACAATGAACAGGCAGGGGACTGTGCGCTGTCAGTTCATTGCCTGTTTTCTTAGGTTGTTTGTTCCCTGTTCCTTGACCAAGAGAGAACACCCTACAAACACAGAAAGGATTAAATCTGTATTAAACACGTATTTTGAAATCCACGAAATCTCAATAATATCTAGATTTAATCTGTTGCAAAGGTGTTGCTATGTCCTCTTTTTCTCATATTATATCTAGATTTAATACATGAAATATCTTGCCCCACAATACAGATTTTTCAGGGATTAAATCCAGATTTCAGTATCTAGATTTTCCAGGGATACATTATAGTACTGCTTTTCATTTGAACTTTTATCAAGGAACCTTTGCGTTACAATTAATGAAATATATTGAGGAAGCTTCCCTGAAGGGAAAACCCTCTGACCACCACAATAAGATCTCTACCTATTCACCCCTTAGCTCCAACAATAATTATATGATCAAGCACCCAATAAGCAAAATCTTTAAAAATTAACTAACCACTATGCAATAATAAACTGACTTGAAGGAAAAAGATTGTTTATTTGGATTGAGAAAACATGACTCATAATAATTGATATTTTATTAAAAAGGTACAAATATCTATTTATATCACATACAAATTCCAAGCATTTCAAATTACAGTGAAATTAATAATTTATTAATTCAACTAGCTTTTAATGTGCCCCAATCAATGTCATAGATTTTTAGGTGGAAAAATACATTAAGTAACCACTTCGCAATAATACACTGACTTGAGGAAAAAGGTTAATAATATGGATTAAAAACATGAGATAGGGTAATTGATGCTTTATTAAAAAATCACAAGTATTTTTACTATCATTATATATGAATTCCAAATTACCATGAATCTAATTGATGTTGAGCATCATTTGCCTCCTCCTGCCCCTTGCACTGGCCTGCCACAGCCAGAAAGGGAGGAAAGATAAACACAATATACTACATAGAAAAGTGGCAGGTGGATAAAGTGAAAGGCTTTGCAGTCAATATAAAATAAAATTTTAAAGTACTAGTTCAGGGAGAAAGCAGATCAATAAAAACAAAGGCATTGAAATCAACAAACATGACGACACTCACGGAAGAGTTAAATGCTTATAATACAAGGTTAAGATAGAAAGCAGATTCATAAAAACAAAGCCATTTAAGTCAATATAAGTGAGCCCATTGAAGTCACAGTTTAACCATGGGCCCAATAACCGTCACTCTAGTGAATTTTTAGGGAGAGAAATGATAAAAATTTTATATTGCAAGGTTCAGTTAGAAAACAGGTTCATAATAACAAAGCCATTAAAGTTAACATACCTGAGGACACTAAAAGCACAGTTCAACCATGGGCTTAGTAAGAAAAAAGTTAATGGAGAAACCAGGTTCAAAAGAAGGAATCTGAAGGGAATTATGGAAACGGAGTTCAGACTTCAGGGTTCAATAAGCCCACCGAATAACATTGAGAAACGAAAAATTTTTCCTCGTCGTCGTTTTTGTTGCCAAGACCATCCCTCGTTACTATTTTCAGAGGCACTTTACAAATTGAAACATTACGATACAGTCATAAAATGAAGCTCATAATGAACCAACGTAATAGATAAATGTGCACCAACGTAATGGAATATGGTTTTAAAAAAAACTATGCATGTATATTGAATGATAAAGTTCACTACGGGGCCTATTACGAACGAGCGGGCGGTACGCTACCGCCGGGCGGAGTTTTCGTTCGGTATACGGTATCATACCGCCCCTTGCGATTACGAATGGGACGGTCGGCAAGTCACCGCCGGGCGGAGAGTACGTGTCAGGGGGTCGGTAAGGAGCGATGCGGCGGAAGTGACGTTTGTATGAAAAATTCTGAGCTCCTTCAGCCCGAAAATGGTGTAGCCAATGGCAAGGGCGTGCGGTGTTCCAATTCCGCGGCAACTGTTCCTAGCAGACGAATATTTCGGCAAGAGTTGTTGGCAGTCGATAAAGACAATTAGTGGTATTTATGGATTAATAAGGATGTGTCCTTCGTTAATTCACCTTAAAAGTTTGACAAATGAACGAATTTTGCTCCTCAATTCTTACTTATAGGATAAAAAGTCGAATAAAACAATAATTAGCAGTGACTTGCGGAAGATATCATCAAAAAATCACGTATGAGCAGTCGCAGGCAGTGATAAATTGCATGGCAGACCATCGAAAAATTACGATAGAAGTGCTTTTAAGGCCAACGGGCAAGGTGAACCACCAATTCCATGAGAGATTTGACCGAAATGCCCATTCTTAAAAAATATATGAAAATCCACCACGAATACTTAGCTGGAGAGCCTTAATCACAGACAATACGACACTCAACATCTGTGAAATGACAAAATATCTGTTGCTCTGCATTCCTTTCGTGTTAGTAACGGGGTTTGGAAACCTAATGCAAATTCAGAGAACAAGAAAGGCACTTTTTAAAATAACGAAAAATAACTTTTTGGCTGTTATCTATGAAAAGCAATGGAGAATTAAAAAACACAAGATATGCACTACTGGTTACAAGAAATTTTTATTTCAATATAATGTCACAGAGTTTCACCATTTCTTTGGTTTATTCACGGGTACACAACCACAGCAAAACAGTTTGCCCACAATAAACATATGAGATCGCGAATCGGTTCCGCGGCAATCACACACACAGGCTACAACTTATTTCAATATTTCAGGTAAAATCCACAATCGATACAAGCTCACACCATTATAAATAATGGTAAATAGGATCATCAAAAACTGGAAGTCACTACCATTCTTATATTCATCACGTAAACCTTACAATGAAGAGCTCGCTATGATGAAAACAACGATTTAATCACTGATTTTAAGCCTCAGATTATCCCACGCAAGTGGCACAGGTAACTTTTCTCACTACAATTCCTTGGTACGATTGATATACTAGTATAAACAAATTTCACACATGGCTTTGAACTTGATAGCTTGGTCGTGAAATGTAATCTCTGCGGTGAATGAGGAAGGTAAAAATGCCACTGACAATTTTTACATTACTATCAGACACTTCTCGATAGCGTAATACCACTGTTTACAAACCAATCACAATGAAACACAATTACAGATCTTGGCAGATATTTGTCAACCTCGTCAAACTTGTGCATTACAACCACTGGCACTGTGATTAACGGTAGTTGTTACGTTGAAAATAACACTATTTTGAAACAAAAGATACTCGTAGAAATCTCCAAGCAGCGAGCAAAAGTTACATTCACCACACAATTCAAGCAGTTATAACGTTGAAAATGACACTACTTTGGCACAGAAGATGTTCGTAGAAATCTCCAAGCAGCGAGCAAAAGTAGTATTCACCTTGCAATACAAGAAGTTGTCACGTTGAAAAAATAATATTTTGCCACAAAAGATGTTCGTAGAAACCTCCAAGCAGCGAGCAACAGCTGTATTAACCATACAATACAAGCACAGGCAGTCCTTAACGACGAATTTTCCGGCACCTATGAAGAAATGGAAGATGTTTTTGCATATAAAAACACAGCGGAAATTAAAAAACATCCAAATTGTTCTAATTAAATAAATGAATGAGGGTCAACTTACAATCAACGTATCCATCTCCTACGGCCGTGGCTCAGACGGCTACAACGTTGTTATATGGGTATTATAAATTTTTTGTTCAACTGCTCCAGTCGGCTCCATTTTTATATTTTATACGCTTACTCAGACATTAATATTATAAATAACACAAAATATGATAGCTTCCGAGTTTCTATCGTCGGATATTTTGTTTTAAAAACGCCAGCTCGACCCGAAAAATGTAAACAGACGTCCGCCATTAGGGGGTCGGTATCTCACCACCGGGGTAGCTGGCCGTGGTATCATACCGACCCCTAAGCCGTGGTATGATACCGACCGGTGGCCACTCGTAATCGCTCGGGGGCGGTAAACGCGCTTCGGGGCGGTATGATACCGCAGGCGGTATCTCACCGCATGCGGTAAGCCGTTCGTAATAGGCCTCTACATACGGAAGATCCAGGTTACTGTGAGGTGCAAATACGATACTTATGCAATCGATGGATATTAAGGAAAAATATAACAGCTAATGGAGCAAATAAACCATATGCAGCTCGTGTCGGTCAAAACCAGTCGTTTAGTAACAATAACAAAACACACTTTCACAGTTCATCACTAATGTTTCGGCCATTTTGCAAAATCACGTCACCGACGCTAGCGCCGCTAGTGGCGCAGAAACTTCGGAAACAGATTTAATCCGTATTTAAAAAGGATTTGGAAATCTAGATTTGATGTATTATGAAATCTCCCAAAAATACAGATTTGATCCTTTTTGTGTTTGTAGGGCAGGCAGGCGACTGTTCGTAGAATGTAAATTGGAACGCCTTGTCTGTTCCTTGTCTGTGACAATGTGGGAAGATGGTTATTTGTCTGTTCTCTCCCTATGCGCATACTTTGTTCCTTAACTGTTCGCTGTTGCTAAGTTGGACATAATAGACAAGAGATAATTTATGTTAAAATAGAATTAAAAGTTGAAATTCATTTGAATGATTGTAAGAAAAACTTTTATTGTGCTTTTCCACATATTCCATTAGTTATAAAAATCTTGAATAGTTGCAGAAAAGCAAGCTTTGTCATCATTAACAGAACAACCACTACATCAACAAATATTTCACATGCCTTCATCAAAGAAATATGTACTTCCTTAAATTAATACAACTCGGATTCTGCACTATGTCAATATAATACGTGTGATTTTAAAAGAGAAACACGCCTTTAAAGAATATTTATGAACACGATGATTTCACTTCTCACAAACAAACCTACAAGAAAGACACTCTGACAATGTTTGTTGGTTCTTATTGGCGACGTAACGCACATACGCATAATACAAATACAATACAAATCTCAGTACTTGCTCAAAAACTTAAAGAGACACAATAAATTATTAAATAAACACACTCAAGAACAAATATCACTTCATGACTTTCACTATCACTGAATGGATGCACGAATTACTTAATTCGTCACTGCGGGCATTTAGCACAGGTTAAATAATAATCAAATAAATAACTGTTTTCTCCGCAACCAACAACTTCACCATAACACAGTCGACCATGTGCTCGTAAACTGTCCGGATAACGGTATCGGTTATTGGCGTCATTGTTTGAGTTTGCTATCTTCTATAGGTAGGTAGCAGCACCACGCTATCTTTCCGTCCTTGTTGAGAACCTGTTCACTAGCTGTTCACTGTTTTCTGTTCGTACCCTGTACCGTGAAACGGACTATGAACCGGCCCTTGCCTGTTGACTGTCCGTTCACTGTTGTCTGTTCGTTCACTGTTGTCTGTTCGTTCCCAGTCCGCTGAAACCACAGAGTACATACCCCTATGAAAAAATTGTATAAACCTGTTTCAAAATTTTATACAATTTATACAATCACCATGGTGATTGTATAAATTGTATAAAATTTTGAAACAGGTTTATACAATTTTTTCATTGGGGTACTCTTTGGCTGAAACATACGGCCCCTGCCTGTAATTGGCGAAGTAAAGTATTTAACGTGCGTAAGCCGAGCAGATAGCTAATATAATTTGCGTGCTCACTTCAATAACCGTCATCCGTGGTTGATGGTAATCGTGATAATGAATTCAACCGTATATAATTACTGTTTAAGTAGATGATATTTTCTTTGGATTCAATCAAACTTCCTTGTACTCAATTAAATTTGGATTAATCCAAATTGTTGTCCAAATTCCGAAACTTAAAACAATTGTTCGTACGTTGTTCATAATCTGTTCTCAAAATCTCCAAAAGGTTCCAAACTGACAGCGAACAGGCATCATTTTTACGTAAATCGATAGGGTGTTTAGTGTTTGTTCACTGTTGTCTGTTCATTCCCTGTTCGGTGAAACATACTACCAACCGGCCCCTGCCTGTTAAAAGCTTGTTCACTATTGTTCCCGAAATGCTTGTTGCCTGCCTGTTAAGGAACAAGCTGCAAACAGAGTACAAACTGTTGGTAGGCTGTTCGTAAGTTGTTCCTACTTGTGAGTGACCCGAGATTGTTCGTTGGCTGTTTATACTCTGTTCACTAATCTCCAACAGGCTATCAACAGACTTCAAACGGACAACGAACAGGCATTGTTGTTTCAGAAATCGACAGGGCAAGAGGAGCCAACAAAGTGGGGATTTAAAGTTTGGGTTTTAGCAAGCTCCCATGGCTACGTTCTGCAGGGAAATGTGTACCTAGGAAAAAAGATATAAGAAATCGTGAAATGGGACGCAAGTTGTAATGAATTTAATGAAAAAATATTTAGGGAAAAATCATCATGTGTACTTTGATAGCTTTTTTTCAAGTGTGACGCTCATGAAATTACTACTTACGAATAACACATATGCATGTGCTACTACAAGATCATCTCGTGAAGAATGGCCTGAGGAATTAAAATATCCAAAAAAACTTAGACTCTAAAGAGGAGAGAGTAGAGATTAATAGAGCGGAAAAGTTACTGCAATGGTTTGGCATGATAATCGGGATATTTGTATCCTTCAAACCAAGTGCGATCCCAATAACAAAGTCTATGTACAAAGAAAAATAGGAAAAGGGAACAAACTATGGTATCCTGTCAGCATTCAGTTGCGTTCTACACTAAATACAGGGGTATTGTTAACAGAGCTGATCAAAGAAGGTGCTACTATGGCTTAGGTAGGAAAACAAAAAAGTGGTGGAAATATTTATTTTGCCTTCGTCGTAAACACAGCTATAGTGAACAGTTTTATTCTGTACATAGAAACTAATTCACCCTTTAATACTAGGCATGGAGTAACACAGAAGAATTTTCGCTTAGCACTTTACAGGCAGATGATAGGGAAATTCTCCTCCCGTAAAGTAGTAGGACATAAAAGAATCCTTCTGATGGGCACATTTTCACAAAGACAGCAACACTCTCTTGTAAAGATCGTGGGAAGAAAAAAAGTGTGTACCTATTGTAGCTCGAAGAAAAGAAAAACTCCCACTGGTCGGAGCATACTCAGGGAAAAATTTCTGCTGTGTAAGTCATTTGGAACTGTCATTTATCTGCTTTGTACCACTGATTTGTATGTGCTTTTGAACTACTGTGGAATTGAAACACGGTACACAGCAGTTCATGACGTCATAGCATCCTACCATGTCATCAACTCATTTGTAACACATTTTGAACTGCCTTGGATTTCCATTGGAAACTGCCATGGGACTCATTTGGATTTAAATTTGGAACTCGTTTGTACCACTCGTTCATCCGTTTTGAAACTGATTTGTACCAGTTGGAACTCATTTGTACACCATGCCAACTACTTTGTAGCAGTTCAAGATGGCGTACTCAATTTTCTTGAAGTTTATTTTAGTCTGTTTCGGATATTCAGACAAGATGAGTATTACGAATTGAAGTGCGGCAGTGCCGCCATTTCGCAATAGCTCTATTGCTTTGAAAAACATTAGTCATTAACGAAAGACCTTCAAGCTCGACAAGCTTAACACAAGATTCATGTTTTCTTAATGCGGAGTGAGGGGTAAGTCACTTTGGTGGTCAAGAAAGTCCTTATCGAGAGCTTAATTCCGATCTTACGTGGTTGATGTGGATCATTCAGTGTCCATTTTTGAGTGAAATGCCTTCGTTTCTGGAAATTTTTTCTTGAAAACCGTCATGTTAAATATCTGAAAATGCAATGGGAAATGCGAAAAAAGGCCTTTCCGGGTAATCGAACTTGTCAACCTTGACATAGAAATATATTTTCGAAGGAGGGATTCATGGCGAAAAAATTCAGTCCTAAAATACGGATCCAAATATGGACATAAACCATTTCCTAGGGATCGCGAAGACAATACATCGGTATGTTTTATCATAGAGTAAGTATATTATATACTTACTCTATGGTTTTATGTATATTAATCTATGCAAAATACTACTTTTCCGGTAATATCAAAGAACGAAAGCAACGAAAGAAAAGGTTGCAAAAATGCCGTAAAATTCGCAATATTTATAATTGCGAAGTATACTTTGAAAGCATAGACCTTGAATTTTTACGATAATAATATACTTGGAAACGCAAAAAAACGCGAGCGCTATGAATTTGTTATTGAATACCTTTATTATACGCAACCAAAATTCTCGGTACGTAGTGAAGATAATCTTGTCGCATTTCAAATCGGACCCAAAAATACGATTTAAGCCACAAGGAAAATAGAATAATTTTTAAACTAATTCGAGTGATTATTTGGGAGTTCCGTTTCTATTAACTGACTTGCGATTATTTCTTAAACCACTTATGCATTTTTATTGCATATATTAAAGAATTTTCGTTTTCTCGACCAAACTTATCAGACTGAACCTGGCCATGGTATGTTGGCGCGTAGAAGACAGTTCCAAAACAAATGATGGCGTATATAAATCGCATGGATTTGTTCACAAAGAATTACAAACGTATGGAAAGCCGTTATACATGAATCTTCTCAGTACACAACAGTTACAATACGAATGATGACGCCCGGAAATCCTGTCATCTCGTTCAAAGGGAGTTCCAAATGAATTTTCTCCGTACACAGCAGTTACAATACGAATGATGACGTCTGGAAATCCTGCCGAATCGTTCAAAAGTAGTTCCAAATGAGTAGAAAGCAGTTCCAAACGAACACACTCTGTACAAAGGAGTTCCAAAGGGGATCACAAATGAGTTACAAACGTCTTCATATTTCTAATTTTTGGTACAAATGAGTAAAAATGAATTTCACAGCAGTTCCAATGCAGATTTTGGTGTTCCAAAGCAGTTTCAAAAGGGTTCCAAAGCAGTTGCAAAGCAAAAATTTTTCCCTGAGTAGGAACGTCATGGAAATGCAACCGATGCGATTTACCTCTTTGCAAATTTGGCTGTTATCATCAATTTCACCAAGAAAATGGAGTTGAAGGAGGGAATTAAATTCAATATAAGGTAAGGCAAACTTCTTTCAATAAATCAATATATCCTTAAAACGTATACAAATTTTTAAATAGAACACTTAAATATCTTTCAAGTTATTGCAAGTTAATTGAAGTAACCTGGGTCAGTTCCTCATCGCGGAGAAAAATAGGTCTACCCGTGGGGCAAATGGGTATTTAAACTTCGTGCATGATGGGGAAATGTTTACTGCCGGTTTCGGGCGGTTTAGGAAGGAGAGGGTTAAGTTGCCGCCGGCGAAGGTTTTTCCTATCAAGGTTTCGGTGATGAATCGTAGATCTTCTGTGTTGATTTTCTTTGGCGGATAGTAAATACTCCAGAGATTTATGTTACCGATGTTTGTTGCTATTGAAGCTCCTATGGCCTCTATCACTATAGTGATTGCAGTTCCGGGAAGGGAATGTTGTTGAACAAAAGGCAGTTTTTGATCAAGATGACGACGCCTCCGCCTGATTTGCCTTCGCGATCGCACCTGAGTTGATGATAGCCGGGAGTGTAGATGTTTTTTGATACTGTAAGCCATGTTTCCTGCACAAGAGCGACGTCAATTACGTTCTCTTGAAGAAGATTTAGGAGTTCTTCGGTTTTTGATGCGATGCCATTAACGTTCCATTGCATGACTCTTAGTTGCGTAGCTTTTCGCTTATCCATCATTGATGAATATTAAGGCTGCTTGTATTATTTCTTCTTCTTCTTCTTCCTTCCAGGATTAGGCTACTAAGCCTGTTCCGGCTCCACATCACCATCTTTTCCTTGGTCTTCCTATACTTCTCTTGCCAAATGGTTGATATTCCATTGCTTGCTTTGGAATTCTTTCATTTGGCATTCGAAGTAAATGTTCTTTCCATCTATGTTTGTATTCTTTTAATTTGTCAGTGACTGCTTGGACACCCAGTTCATCTCTTATTTGAGTGTTTCTTATTTTATCCAATATTGTGCAACCTTTAACTGATCTTAAAAATTTCATTTCAGACGATTCTATCTGCCTTAATTCCTTCTTTTTTGTTACCCAACATTCTGATCCGTAGAGTACAGTAGGGACTGCCATCACTTTGTAAAATTTTATTTGTGTTTTTTTACTTGTTTTGTTCTTCAGAGTTCTTCTGATAGTGCCACATATTCTCTGGAAAGTGTTAACCTTATTCATAATATCTTTTTCCTCGTCATATGTTATGTCGCATCCTAAGTACTGGAAGTGCGACACTTGCTCCAGGACTTGATCCTCAATAACAATTTTTGTTCTTATCGGGTTGCTTCCTAAAAATGCCATAGTCTTTGTTTTGTTTTTTGAAATTCTCAGGTTGTATAGCTTGCTCAACTCGTGTAGTCTGTGTACCTACTGCCATCTGGAGTTTGTCCTCTTTATCTTGTATTATAACCTGATCGTCAGCAAACAGCATCGTATTTAAGTATTGAGATGGTCCTATTTCTATGCCTGGTGATACATTATTCTCTTTCCACATTCTTAGAACGTCATCTATGTATAGATTAAACAAGGTTGGGGATAGGCTGCAACCCTGTCTAACTCCTCGGTTAATGATAATTTCTTGGGTGATCTGTTTCCCTGTGTCAATTACAATTCTGGTGTCTCTGTATAGACTCTGGGAAGCTTTTATCAGATGTCTAGGAAACCCTCTTTTCTGCATAACTGACCATAACATTTCCCTATTTACACGATCGAATACTTTTTCAAAATCTATGAATGCCAGATGCGTTTCCAGATTGAACTCTCTTCGTTTTTGAATTATTTGTTTTAAAGTAAAAACATCGTCGATGCAAGATCTTCCCTTCCTAAATCCAGCCTGTTCTTCTAATATAATGGCATCAGAGGTAGCTTGTAGCCTAGTATTTATTATTCTACTGTAAATTTTGTATGCAGTATTTAGTAGGCTTATACCTCTGTAATTCTCTGGATTATTTCTTTTTCCTTTTTTAAACAATGAAACAACCTTCGCCACATTCCAATCCTTTGGGATTTCAAGCTTTTTCCAACACATGTTGTATAGATGGAGGATTCTTATTTGTAGGGATGTGCCTCCATATTTTATCAGCTCTGATTCAATTCCATCTATGCCAGCAGCTTTCCTATTTTTTGTCTTATTCAGAGCACATTCTAGTTCTTTCAAATCAATAGGGTCTACTCCTATTGTTTCCTCTGGAGTGTTGATCGTATCATCTAATGTTGGATCATACCATAATCTCCTATAGTGTTCTATCCATTCTTCCTTCGGTATAACATTTAGTTGGGCAGTATCTTTCTCTGATTTGTTGAGTTGTTTCATCAGTTTATATGCTATTTCTTGCCTACCATGAATATCATCCTCTACTCCACTTATAAATCTATCCCATGATATCATATGTGCATTCCTTATTATTGCTTTCGTGCGGTTTCTGACCCTGTGATATTTTTCTTTCGTTTCCTCTGTTTTTCTCTGTAGGTATTCTCTGTATGCTTTGTTTTTATTTTCGATGGCCTGTGCTATTTCTTCGCTCCAGATTTTTAAACCTCTTTTCCGTTTCTTTTTATTTCTGGTGCCCAAAACTTCATTAGCTATTTGTAAAATAGCTTTCTTAAGATTTTTCCATTCCTTATTGATGTCATGTTCTGGTTTTATCTGTTCGAGCAGTTGTGTAATCCTGTGTTGGTACAGTTTTCGAATACTACTCTCTTTCAAAAGGTATGTTTTGAAGATTTTCTTTACTTGACATTGTTTCTTTTCCGTATTATGCTTCTTCCACCTTGCCCATAGTTGTATTTTTGCCTTAACAAGGAAATGATCGGTGCATATATTTGCTCCTCTATATACATGTGTATCAGTTATCCTCGAGGCTAATTTTCGGTTAACAATTATGTAATCAATTAGGGATCGGTGACCCCTGGCTGACCAGGTGAATTTATTGATATCTTTTTTCTTGAAAAATGTGTTCGTTACTTTTAATTCGTTGAAAGTTATAAATTCTCTTAATTTACTTCCGTTTTGGTTCAGATGGTCTTCTCCATGTACTCCAATCAATTGTGGAATTGGCTCTTTCCCAATTCTAGCGTTAAGATCACCAGCTATTATTACGTAGTCCCTGTTATTTAACTTCCCTATTTCTTTTTGCAGTTGCTCATAGAAAATCTCCGTTTCTTCCTTTTTCCCATCTTCAGGTGCATATGTTCCAAGTATTGTTAAATAACCCCTATCAAATTTGAGTCGTACTGTTATTATTCTTTCGTTTATGAAAGTGTATTCCCTGATATTATTTTTCCATTTTTTGTCTATTAAAACACTCACTCCACAACGTGCTCTTTTATTCTGATCAACTCCACTGTATATCATTACGTAATCTTCCAAGTCTTTTGTCCCTTTGAGTTTCTTCTTTGTTTCAGTGATGACCGCCATATTCACCTTGTATTCTTTAAGGGTGTTGTTAAGTTCTAACTCGTGATTGCCTAAGCCTTGTACATTCCATGTGGCTATGTTTAATATATCCGTTATACCCGTATTCATGTCCTTACTTTTGCCTAGTCGTCGTCTGTTGAATCCTAACCTATTCCGAGGCTCTCTGTGAAGCTTATGAGTTAAAGAAGGTTTTACATGGGCAGGTTACCGGCCTGTCGCACAACCCCCAACCTGGAGGACCAGTGGGCTACACTTAGTCAGTCCCCTACCCTTCGACCTGTCTGGCTTGGGTGGCCCTACCAGGAGCATACGCTCCCGCCAGCACAGCTCTCCGGGTCATTGGGGCACTCAAACCTCTCCACCACGATAAGGTGGTAGCCCTGGGAGAGGTGTATTATTTCTTCTAAAATTGTATCTGTTTTGGATTTTTAGAAGGGATCAGTAGTTTTTTCATTAGGTTTGTGAGCCAGGAAAATAAGTTTGATTTTATAGATGGGGTAAAAAAGGAGGTAATGGTTTCTTGAAGTGAAGGTTGGCTGGATGGTTGCTGTTGCGGTTGTGGTTGTACAGGAGTTTGCGGCTGAGGATGAGTGGGAACTGGTGTTGGGAGAGATGGAAAAGCGGAACTGGAGTTTACATTTGGCGTTGGCTGGCTTGAAGATTGACTTTTTGATGCTTGAAGACGTTCAGCGTATGTCTTGTAGGCCGGGCACTGGCGGTAGTTTGCCGGATGTTGGCCTCCGCAATTTGCGCATTTCGCGGGCTGTGGTTTAGCAATTTCGCACTCTGTGTGTGAATGTGATCCTCCGCAGCGTACGCATCGCGTTGGCATTCCGCAGGATTTGGCTGTGTGTCCTAGACGCTGGCATTTCTTACATTGAGGCGGTCCTGGAGACGATTTGTAATCTTCAATTACTACGGAAAGGCCGCAGAGATTGGTTATATTTCTTATTCTTTCTTGGTCATTGGCGTTAATCAATTTTATTTGAAATAGTGGAAGGTTTCGTGACGGTAATTGCTGGAATTCTGCATCCGGATCGGCCGCTAGAGCGGCTTGAAGTTCATCTTGCTGCTTTTTAGTAGGACGTGTTGTTCGTAGTTGTCGGATTTCTTCAACTTGTATGTTTCTTTCTGATAGGGAGTCTTTGATTTCACTGACGTGAGTGTCAATGCGTAATCCGCGAATAACTAGGAACACTTTCTTATCCTCTGGCAGCTGATACGTAAAATATTCCCATTGTTTTTCTGTAAATAGGCAAACTAAAGCTCGGAAATCTGTTGATGAAGTAGGTTGAATTTTAACTGAGGATCCTGGCAAACTGGAGGGTATTCACAGACAGCTTTTATTGCACGGTTTTTTATGGACCAGCCCGTTGGTTCTCTTAAGAAAATTGGCGGGACTGAAGATTTACTCTGAGGAATAGAGCGAGGAAGTCTTGGTGGCGCGGGTGGCGTTGGTGGTCTAGCAGGGGCTGGAGTTTGGTCCATGTCTAGTGCTGGAATCTATTCTTGAGGGGGATGGGAGCCGGAATAGGCGGCGAAGGCGTGTTTCTGATGCGCCTTCTCTTGGAAGGACCTAAAAAGGGCTGATCATCCGGACCTGAAGAGGGCCTTTGAGCTTCTGAAGCTTTTTCCACACTTGGCAGAATAGGTAGATTGATGAAACTGCGGAATCTGGGATCATGAGTTAGTTTCTCAGGGACTGTGATGGTAATCAACTTTCTGTTTGGTACGGAAGTACTAGAAAATGGTGTCGCAGTGGCTTTGTTTTGTGTTGCGGTTTCTGAAAGTTGGCTATTTGCGTTGATTTTAGTGTTGTCTACATGTTCCGCATATGACTTTTGTGACGCGGGTGAGAATAGGTGCTCTACTTCTTCATCGGTGTACGTCATTTGCTCTGCGGTGCTGTCGTCCTCGCCGCTGGCGTAGTCCTCTTATGTGGCGTTGGCTTCGGAGGCCGCCATGTTGTCCATGGCGGCCGTCTTGTAGCGTTGGGGAGGGCAGTATGGGAAATGAGTCAAAGTAAATACCTTCTTTTACATAACAGTTTTTAAGTTTCTACTGAGGAAACTCATGTTTAGATTATAATTAGAAAACAAATTTCATTCGCCGAAAACTGTGATTTTCAGGAAACTCACTGTCTAAAATTTTAAGTTGTCATAAAACCCTTGTGTGGAAGGCCAATAAGTTCAAGGAAATTCCACTGATAAAACCTATCTTGAAAATGCGATTCCTAAAAAAAACCTTTGAATGTCATTTGTTTGAAGTTAATTATATTTCATCCACCAAATATTGTGGATTTTGCAGCCTTAAATAGAAATAATATTTTAAATATAATTATATAATTTTGTTACAAGAATTTATAATGATTTGTAAAAAAAACAAATTTCCTTCATGAGCACGTAATATTTTCGAAGTTAATTATATATTTTCCCTTAAGTATCAATTATTTCAATAATTTCACATTCTAAAATTTTTTGTTACTATAGAACCTTTTCGTGGAAAACTCTACTGATGTAAGAAATAAGTAAAATATAATTACAGAACGAATATTATTTATGAGCACGTTGCATGCTTGAAATTACTTATCTTCTTCCACGGAAAATCGATCATTTTATCATTCTCACGGTCTATAATTTTCTTTTATCATAGTTACTTCCCGCGGAATCTCGCGAGAATTCTTATGAGAAAAAAAACTTTTTAAATATAATTGCAAAAACATGACCAAAATGAAAAATTTAGTGCCAGAAGTTATTAATTCCTCCTTTTTCGACAAAGTAAAATTAAAATCCACTCAGGAGATGGAACTGATCCGCCAAGTTCGGCTAAAAGCAAACCTAACTCGACAACAATGACCGCGTTCCGTTACTAAGTTACATTCTTGAATGCTGCGACTTGAGCTGAATCGTTCACGTTTAAGCGGTGTTATTAACTGTTACTCTACAGATTGCTTTGGGAGTTCGATAAAAAGGAGGCTATTTTATTAGGCGCGACCGGAGTTTAAGCCCCTTGTCGCATTGGCGGCGGTTTCTGGAACTATTTATTGCGAAAAAACATTATCGAAGCCATTGATAAAACGATTTCCCGTTCCTTTTAGTGCAACCCGTCTTACCCAACCCGCCCGGGCGATCTTACGTGGATAGATATTTTATATTAAATATATATATTGTTATATTTATATATTTTATTTTTCCTAAATAGTTCTAGAAACCGCCGCCAATGCGACAAGGGGCTTAAACTCCGGTTCACCCTTTTATTATTCTACATAAGGAATTATATTCTTGTCCGTAAGCCGACAGAATTACTGAGAGCTACCGGAGAGAAATTTGGCGAAGTGACGAGCTGTCACGGTATGTGTCCTTCTCATAATGTTTACTATCATTTTTGTAACGTTTCCTAAGATATAATACGCTCAATGAAAGAGATAAAAGCGAAATCTGTGAACTTTCTGAAATGACTAACATTCGCCTATATAAATAAGATAATTGTCATGGACCATTGTATATCACTCAACTTTCGATGAAAAAATATTTAAATTGAAAAAATGTAACTGTCGGTTTCGACAATCATTCTTCTAATTGCAGTGGAGTTTAAAATCCGACCAATAGAGAGATTTCAATTCCTTAACTAAGGAAAATGAAGTGGCCGTCAAGTACCACCGCCATTGCTCTGGTGACGGGTGCAATGATCATCGCTGGCGGTGCAATCGGCGTCGTTTGCTATTGGCAGAAAAGAAACAAGATGAATGCGAAATAAAGGAGGAGAAGGACTTAGACGACTACGAGGGAGAAGATCCCAAGACTGAGAAAGGAGAAGAAGACAATCAAGATGAGATTAGTGCAGGAAGAAACGAGAATATGATTGACATGGCGCTAGTGGCTAAACCGGACGCAGAGATGGACCGTGTCGATGAATGCTCCGAAAGGAATCTGCGAATGGAAGTGAAAAATTGGGGAGATGGGAAGGAAGTCCTGATTATACGCACGTGATGAGTGCATTGATTCCAATAAAAACTGAATAAAACTTGATTTTACGTGTTTATATCTCCTACGATGATAGGTAACGAAGATATTCATAGTTTTCCTCCGCGAGTGAGTTGCCTCTGCAAAATATGAAGGTAAGGAGCCTTAATCTGCTCTAGGCGAATATAGTCATGAGAGGAAAATTACCAGAAGCAGCGCTACTGATTTCCTGACTTTCCGAAATTCTAAGTTATTTCAGTACACTTTTTTGAAAGGAATATTGGACCTGCCGTTTTCGTAATGTAGATGCGGCTATTTGTTTGTAAGGTAACATACTCGCTTTCTGCCAGAAACACTGTAATGTTTTGAGGCTGAATTCGAGGTTTTCTTACATTGGATTTACCATTACACATTGACGACATAATTGTGCAACGGAAGGCATTATAAATAATACCACTCAGCAACACATAAACCGGTCTAAATAGTCACTTGTGGTTAAAAGTATACTAAGTAGTACTATTTGCTAATGATGAGCGGAACTGTGATTTTCCAATCACGTCGTTACCTGTGACATCTACGTAACGGTGATTCTTAACTGTGATTGCGATCACCGACGAGAATTACTCATAAAATTTAGCCGTGATTTGTGGCGCTGCGAATCCTGCTACTGTGTCCAATAATTCCAGTCAATGAGCCCCCAGCAAAAGGAACGAATAAACTTATTGGAAATAGGAAAATTACGCAAAATATTTTTGAAGGAATAGTTTTGATTCTGAGTTAATATTAAGATAGTTAATTAAATATGATATGGTAAAGGAATTTTTAAGTGTCAATCATTAAAATCCCGTCGGCATTTTTTTTAAACATTTTATAGTCAAACCGTTAGCTCTATATTTCGTAAAGGATATCTTTTTCATCATAAAAGACGAATAAGACAACCTTTATTATACTGCTGGTAGTTGGTAGCTGTGGTAGCAGCCGAAGCTACCTTCACCGCATTCATAGTCGCAGTGATTTACAGTTGTCAGTGATTTAGTCACGGGCAGTGATCGGCTACTTCTCTTCAATCATAGCTAGCGATATATCGCTTATCAATTGGTAGCAGCCTTCACCGAATCCAGTGATCCAATCACAGTGATTTCGAGTATTAAATCACCGACAGTGACTGCTACTTTTCAGTAACGGTGATTCAATCAGAGGTAGCGATATATCGCTCATCACTGCAGTATTTGCTGTATGCCCGAACTGACTGACGTACGTGCGGTCAACTCCGCATGGTACCTCTTCTGCACGGAGGCAACTACGATCGTCATTTTGTATCCAAGCAATTAAACCTTTTATCCAAACCATTGCTAAGGAATGAAATCATTTCTATTCCAAGCTTCAGAGAATTTGAGGTGAGCGTTTGTGCTCCCCAGCTGAGCGCATTCGTATTCGTTTGGCGACTACCCAGATAGCACTAGATTTATCTGTTTCTAATGGTTTTCTCACGGAAAAAATTGATAAGACGCTTATCGTAAGCTAAGGGGCTTATATAAGGCAAGTGTAAGATTTCAGGGAAGAATAGGTAAGGAATGCCGTCATATGTCCTCAGCCAACGTAAGTCGCTACTGTTGGAGCGCCAAAGGCGGCTGAACAGCTTATTACACATGATACGCGGCTCATCCCGACGTGAATTAATGGCCTTCCTGTGAAATTCAGCGAGTCTTTATAAGAGCTTAACAACTGATAACAGACTTTCCCGTAAATAGAAAAAAATTAACAACTGCAAGCGACAAGATGCTGAAGATATAAAGCATAATACAAGTACTTTATCCTTGCGGCGGAAAGAAAAAAAATAACAACAGAGAGAACCAAACGTATGATCTACGCATCCGTGACTCTGTACGCTTTCTACTACACCACGGCAACTGATAACTGTGAAGGGCGCAGTTCCCACTTTAAAATCCAATTATGTAGAAAAACTTGGCTGGTAGGTGCATGGAAAACTGAAATTAGGTATTCAAGTTCCACACAATATAACATTTATGAAATTTAATTTATGGCCTGATAACCCGATGAATACAATATGCATGCTAGAGATTCCTTCCGGCATTTTTACATTATTTTACGTCCCTATTCTTGTGAAATGATGTGTTTTTTCTTACGACCGTCGTTTCGCCATCAGTTCATAAATATGAATGATTTTCAATTATGGCCGTATGACGTTGTTTCTACTAATATTGTAGAAGTGCCAAGAATGGAAAAATTATTCTTATACATGAATCCCTTAATGAATACTCTAAAACGATGGAATGAAAACAACATCTGCGGAAGTGCTGAAAGTTCGGCAACCATTTTGTCATTACTCTGGATGTTTGTCGGCCTCGCCGTAAGAAACCCATAGCAAGCTTACTTGATAAGCGCCTTCCTTATTTCTTCCTTTCATCTTATCTTAATGACCTATAATATGATAGTTGGGTAGATGAGTGGATTTGTGCTGTGGAGACATGACTAAATGTCTGTGGACCAGGAATCGCACTAAGAATCGTACCTTTGGTTTTATGGGTCATTGCACAGACAATTACGTTGCTCCGATTCATGGGCGTACCCAGAATCGATACAAGGGGGGGGGGGGGGCAAAACTTGCTGCGGTGGTTCAAATTGTAACTTTTTTGCAAAGAAAAGGTTAATGAAAGGAAAATATTAAGGAAATTATGACAGGAGTTAATTAGTATTTACAATTATTTGCTTGAAAAAAATATTTTTTTTTAGTACCGTATCTTATACTAATATCGTTTTTCTACAAAAGAAAAATTTGGTCATAACTTTTGTTTTGAGCTATATTTACTTTCGTTTCTAGGGGAGGCAGTTGCCCCTCGCTGGGTACGCCCATGTTTAGATTTACATTTTCCCACGGCACTTGTAACGAGGCTCTTGGTACTAGATGTAAGTTAGTAGTTAATGTTTGTTCACCGATGCTCAGAGCAATAGGAATGAAAATATAATTAGTTGAATCTTTTCCTGGACATACACCTGGGCGTAAGGCTTAGATTGCTTACACCAAGTGATTGGATAAAAAATGACGGTCGTAGTTGCCTCCGTGCAGAAGAGGTACCATGCAGAGTACACCACACGTACGTCAGTTCGGGCTTCAACTACAATGCAGCCCAAGGGGGGCTCGCGAATGGACGCAGGAAACATCGGACCGCAACGAATTTCTAATGGCGTCATCGGAGGATTTATGAGTCGATTTTGACGGATTCATGTGTTGCTGAGTAGTAATATTTAGAATCACCTCCGTTGCACTATTATGCCGCTGCTGTGACATGAGAATACCGATGACAAAACAACACTATTTTAACCGCAAAACAGTGAATCCAAATGAGCGTTTTAAGATATTTTGATGGAATCTCTACCCTGTAAGACATTCTTCGAACTTCCTTCACTGTTTTCGACCGAATGCGAGAATGTAACCTAACATACAGCGAATGAGGGCAGCGGCGGCGCGTGCGTGTACGAATGTTTGCGAGTGCACACCGAAAGATGAATGAATTATAAAAGATAACTATTCCTTTACGACGAGAAGGATAAAAATCCTATCTACTTCTGGATGTGATATGAAGCTCCGAACGCTACAGCTATCTCCTTGGCGAATTCTCGGCTCTGCAAGTGTGCGATCCCGTGGCATCGCGCCGATCGCAAATTCGGTCAATGCGATCGCTTGTGGGTGCTCGGGCGGGATGAGGTAAGCCGGAGGAGGGGGGGGGGGGGCATGCCATGTTCAAATGGGTGCTGGGAGCAGACTCAACACGACGCGAGTGCGCATGCGCATATTTGGTGAGTAACTCGCAGGTAGTGTAGCAGCCGCCTATGCTACTTGCGCCCGGAATCGGACTGTACGTAAAAAAGCAAGAGCAAGCAGGTTGAGGAGCTCTATCGTCCAAACGAGGCAATCAATTTCAGTGCGACAAAGAGCATATGAAAGCGAATTTGTTTCTATCATTTACTTAAAAAATAATATCGCACCATAGCATTTCCTGTACTTCATTTTTTCTAAAAAAAGTACCCGTTTTTTGCGAGTAAATTCAAGTTGCCCAGCTTTGAGCGCTTGGTATTCTCGTAGTTTTCGCTCCAATAACTTGGAATTTTGATACATGAAAGCCAGCTCTATTATTAACAGTTTTCAGAAAGCAAATGGTTTATACCACGAAAATTGAAGGATTTGTTTTCAACAGCGCAAATATCTGCTAACTTCGAAATCAATGGGTCAATTGAAAATTGACCTTGAAAACTGAGCTTGAAATAACTTACATGCACGAGAACTTCCGGAAAGTGTCCAGTGTCGTTGCCCGACTAAGATTCATCGTTGATAATAAAATTCAAAACGCATTCAGTAAAATAACTAAACTACTGAAAATTCTTGCGACAATTCCGATGACAACTAGTGAAACAGAGGGGATTTTTTCAACCCTTAAACGTGTTAATACATTCTTACTTAGCCGGATGGACGAGGACAGCCTCACTGCTTTGGTGATGTTGTCAATTGAAAAAACTTCCAGGTTGGTATAGAAGGTTTCGATGACATGGTGACAGACAAGTTCGCTCGGAAAAAGGAAAGGATAATGAATTTCACCTACCGTCACTTGTAAATGTGTGGTAAGAATAATTGTTTTCATTAGCATACTTATATTATATCTGTTCATGCTGCTTAAATTGTAGAATGTACCAGTGGTATGTCTCGCATGCTATGTATTCTATTACGGCGAAATATGATGCTCATGGATAACAATTAGCATAATATAAATAAATAATCCTACGTACGCTCTGGATAAATTACCACCAGCTGCCACTAAATGAGGGCCGTTTGTAGGATACGACATACCGGGGACGGGACCCAATAATAGGGTGGTTTCCTATTATTTTTTATTGCTTATATCGCAAGATTATCACTCCTGGAGTACATATTTCACGCTTTTAGATTTTTAAATGACGATATCTATTTTTCGCGATTAAATCAAAAGTGAAAATTTTCAAGCGCGCGAAAACACGACTGCGAAGTATGAAAGCTGGGAAAACTCCGTGTGACGTCGTTCTGGTTCTCGCTGCCGCCTTGTGATGTGACCTTGAGGCGAGCTTTGAGCGCTGATACGACGCAGGCTGCTGGCAGGTAGCAGAGTACCCTGCTAGCAGGTAGCGCTTGGCTTAAATAAGGATTATTAATACCATATCGAACTTAGGAAACTTTCCGACCATAGGCCTCATATATGCATTGGCAGTCTCCGATGATGTAAAACTCCTATCTACTCGTATAGAAACTAGGTCGTGTGAGGTCACGTGGAATGGCATCGCATGGGCGCCAATTTGGCGTTTTTCAAATGAGGATAAAATTGACCATTGCCATTCGTCAAAACATGTATTTCTAAAACCAAATAATTAGTATATTATGAATACACAAATACTTGGTAACGAATCGCAATCAATGCCTTTCGTTTTCTTTGATGAAGGCAACTACCCTATTGTTTTGCACATGAATTTTGCGAATTTATAGCCCATAGTGGCTAACCATAAATTATGGTTGAGGACGTGCACACTATAGATACATCAACCTTCCCTTATATTCTGAGGAAAAAAATGTTTCCATGGTAACATTGCAGCATTCCTAAACACACGATGCGTAAATTCAAATATTGTGTAATTCGGACTTTGATTTGGGTCCCTCGGCTAGGGCCCATGATGGCCCCTTCCTTACCCGGGGTTCGATTGTCCCCCCCTCCCGAAAAGGTTAGACAAGGGCGATGCGGGGGGCCCCCTAAGAGCGGGGCCCTAGACGATCTCCGACAAATCGACCTGGACAGACCGTCCCTGCTTGCCAGGTTCCTCCGACTGGAACAAGTCGAGTTCGATTTGATTTGATGATGTCAAGAATGATTTGATTTAGTCTTAAGCCAATCAGGAAAATGAGGCTTCAGTACGGCCGTTCCATTGAGAAAATCAACGCTCATTTGAATATTAGCCCAACACACAGAGACAAACAGAGATTCAGTTCTATACACATTGAATCATTTAATGTTTAAAACTTACTAATAAAGATAAGATATGTGATTTAATTTCAATAGTTACGAAATATAAATCTTTGAAACGAATCTCATGTAGGTATGTTAAGCACTTTTTCCGTTTACTTTCTTGGCATTTCTAAATAATGTCTTCCATAGTGCTGTTACTCGCCTTATTAAATGTAAAAAAAATGAAAGAAAATGGAAGGTGGATGAAAAATGCAAGAAATATTCTGCAAGGAATTACGTGCTGCAACGATTGTTTTTCTGATTTGTTATTACTATTTTCAGGACCATTTACGTAGGACTAACTCGAAGAAATATTATTACCCGACATAGTAAAAGTCATTGCACAAGTAGCGCTCATTATATTGCCTCGCGAGTACAATGCCAACGACGTAGGTTGTGGAATATATATGGCGTATCACCCTCTCCGAAATGGCGGTCCGAAATCTCCTGTGTCCACTCGCGAGCACGAAACCTTACAGTTTCAGCTGAACGCCCGAATCGACGTACTGGCAGTGATTACTGTGCTGTACCTCTTATGCATGGAGATAACCACGACCGTCTTTTTGCACTGACGAGTTTTGCTAACAATATTGGATAAATTAATGGCGGAAGTTGAAGACTTATAACGAGGAATATAATAAAACTTCGTCGTTAATAGCATTGCAAAAGGAGGGGAATACTTGAAAATGAAGTCAACAAAAATGAATTCCACTTTCTAATTGCAAGTGACCCATAAGAAATATTCGCTTGTCCTCTAAACCGACGCAGCGTGTTCCGTATTGATCGGTTGGGAGTTACAGAATATGGCCTCATAATTGGTAGCAGTTAACCCATTATAACCCAATCAGGGATGCCGACTTACAAAAAATATTTTGGGGCCCAAACCGGGGATTCCTCCCCGGGAAATTTGTGAGTTTTAAGTTTTTTAAGCATTTTAGAAGAGTCATATGATGAACATTAGAACCCTGATAACTCGAATCTCGATATCTGGACACTCCGGGGAAAATCGACAAACCTGACACATTTTTTTCCTCACACCCATAACGAATTTGTGAAGGGGCCCGGGCCCCCTCAGGCCCCATGGAGTCTTCGG
This sequence comes from Ischnura elegans, assembly GCF_921293095.1. Lineage (NCBI taxonomy): Eukaryota > Metazoa > Arthropoda > Insecta > Odonata > Coenagrionidae > Ischnura > Ischnura elegans. The sequence goes on along the minus strand of NC_060249.1, from coordinate 116,573,335 downwards.
CACTGAACCCAATGTTACTTCTAAGTAACAAGAAATATATATTGATTTTCAGCAGTATTCAGGAAATGTTTAAACTATGTGTTCTCTTGTGTTGTAAAGATAAATGGCGAAATATTTCGCTACCATAATCATGGGGGTACCCAGGATCAAAACTAGGGGTGGGGGCAACACATTGTTGTTTAAGTTGTAGTTAAGATTTAAGCATTGAAATGGTGAATGAAATCAACATTTTAAGGAAACGGGAGTGGCAGCTACCCCCTCATGCCCCTCGCAGGGTACGCCCATGCCATTCGGGAGTTTTCCTGTACCACAGCTTACGATTTGGAATCAAAAAGGACTAACCTCCCCACACTTTCACCCCCCTAGAGGCCCACCAGAGCCGGCTAGCTCGAAAACACGAAATTGTCTTTTGAAATTTAACCTCAATTTTAACCTCTTTTGACAAATTCACTGTTTTTTCGATATCTCGGACTAGAAATCTTATTTTGAATGCAGTTTGCTTCATTTGAAAGCTTTTTATTGAGAAATGTTTCCGACCATAGGCCGTTTTAATGGGTGATTATTAAGACATGTTTCCCTGGGCTCTGTGCCTCATGCATGCATTGGTAACCTCAGACGATTGTAAAACACCTATCTACTCGTATAGAAAATAGGTCCCTGTGACGTCACGTGGAGTGGCATCGCATGGGCGCCAATCTGGCCTTTTTCCAAAAGAGGCTAAATTTTGACCGTTAACATTCGTCTAAATTGGGATTTATAAATCCAAATACTTTGTATATTATGAATACACTAATGGTGGGTAACGAATCGCAATCCTTGTCTTTCGTTTTCTTTGACGAAGGAAACTACCGTATTGGCCTGTTAGAGCGCCATTCGTGAGCATTCAGAAATGAAGTGTTAAATTTTAAAATTACGATAAATAGAAAATTTTTGGTTTACAATTGTCATTTGCTTGCTGGATGAGAAATATCCTTCATAATTACTAATGTCACATCAGGTATTGAATACGGACAATTTTTACAGAACGAACGATGGTAGAAACAGCTATATTTTCTGAGATGAAAATATTCCTCCAATTAATTATTCTTACAAGTGATTGGCTGAGATTGCGGACTGGCATTATGACATACGATTTTATGGACAGAATTTCAAATACGATTATTTTGCTCAAATATTACACATGCGATTCTCTGGATTAAAAAATTCAATATACTTCCTAATGGGTATTTTTTTAGATACATACTTTACGGCTAGAAGCTGTCGAAACAACTTTCAGTGATGTTGTTACTGTAAGTACATAAAAGCATTAGATAAAAAGACTGTTCGAAAATCTCGATCTATGACTGCTCAACACAGCTGTTGTATGCTATAACAACTAGATTACGGTGGATGTTATTGTAGTTATGTTTTTAAGTCAGTTAAATAAAGCTACAATGACTGCAGCGCCTGCATTTTGGTGACCATTTTTTGAAATCCAGATATAATTTTTATTTCTAAATATTTCACGAAATACTGTTCCGTTAGTGGAAAAAGAACAATTAAATTGCATTGCTAACCAGTTCCGACCTATCCTGTAAAATTCAGTGTTATAGGTAAACTGGAAGTGGTCGAAATTTGAGTTGCAAGATTTTTCCCGGAAGGTCAAACAAGAAAGCGAGTGAAATAAAACATGGTAAAATGACGGTCTCAGTCATCTCCGAGCAGAAGAGGTACCGGTCAGTGTACACTGCAGGGACGTTAATTCGAGCGTTTTCTTACTTTTCTCGTTAGGGGTGGCACGCGAATGGACACAGGAGATTTCGGACCGCCTCCATCTTCGACTCCTTCAGGAGAATATATACGTTCATTTTCTCCGTCATAAATTTAAACGAGTAGTATTGAGAGTTGCATAGATTTTGGCACGGTCATCCTATTAACCTGAAATTCGGATTGCGTTTGCTGATTTTATTATATCTGATACCTGAAAACCGTCATTTTAAATAACCAAATATTCTTGTACACGGAAGTGGATTCCGAGTTCGTATTCACAAAGTGCATCAGTGGCGTAACTAGGAATATGCCTTGGGGGATGGCTCTCCATTCCTCCAGGCAAAATCAGGTAAAATCTTTGAGAAATGACACGCCTGAAATCCAGAGCATAACCAGGTTCAAAACTAGGGGGACAGCTATGGTCGTTCAAGCTGTATTATTTTACATTTTAGTATGGAAAAATGGAAAAGGTGAATGAAACCAACATTTTGAGACAATTATTACAGCGCTTTATTAGTTTTTAAAAGTATTTGCTTAAAAACATTTTAGCTGCGTGTCATAAACTAATATTAAATAAAAATTGTTGAAAACTTTCTATTCAATCCAGTTTGATTTTCCTTAAAGGCTTTAGCAAATTTTGCTTATAAGGAGGGGGGGGGGGCAGCTGGCCCTCGCTGGGTACGCCCCTGCCTGAATAACATTTTACTTGAGTTTGGCAAAATATTTAACTTTAAGCAGATGTGACATTATATGACAAAACTAGACAATAGTTTTAGTTATTTTTTTAATTTCTCTTAGGCTTTTTGGGGGGGGGGGGGAGATCTATCCCCATATCCCCCCATAGTTACGCCTCTGACGTGAATGCTACCAAATATGACAAATCTTCCAAGGATATGACAATTCTTCTTTTATAGGTAAGATAGTAAGATAGAAATTATGTAAAGATAGTAAGCCGCAGGCTAGTATACATTGGTTCCCTTAACGAATTAGTCGCATAGCGAGCAAAATGAAATTTTTATTAGCACGACCACAACCTTACTTCGTATAATGTAGCCAATATTGTTAACACAAATCGTCAGAGCAAAAAGACGGTCGTGGTTATCTCCATGCATAAGAGGTACCGAACAGTAATCACTGCCAGTACGTCAATTCGGGCGTTTAGCTGATACAATGCTTTCGTGCTCGCGAATGGACACAGGAGATTTCGGACCACCTCACACACGAAGGATTATGCCATATATATTCCACAACCTAAGTCGTTGGAATTGTACTCGCGAGGCAATATAATGAGCGCTACTTGAGCAATGATTATTTCGATGTCGGGTAATACTATTTCTTTGCGTAAGTCCTACGAAATTGGTGCTGAAAATAGTAATAAAAAAACCAGAAAACAAATTTTGCAGCACGTATTTACTTGCAGAATATTTCTTGCATTTTTCATCCACCGTAGATAAGGCGAGTAACTACACTATGGATAACAAAATTTAGAAGTGCCAAGAATGTATACAGAATAAAAGTGCAAAAAATGTATGAGATTCGTTTTAAAGGTTTAAATGTCATAGCTATTGAAATTAAATCACGTATCTTATCTTTATTAGTAAGTTTCAAACAGTAAATGATTCAATGTGTCTAGAACTGAATCTCTGTTTGTCTAGGTGTGGTGGGTTAAAATTCAAATTAGTGTTGATTTTCTCAATGGAACAGCCGTACTGAAGTCTCAATTTCCTGATTGGCTTAGGACTAAATCAAATCATTCTCGAACTTGTACCAGTCGGAGGAACCTGGCAAGCAGGGACGGTGTCCAGGTCGATTGGTCGGAGATCATCTAGGGCCCCGCTCTTAGGGGGGCCCCCGCATCGCCCTTGTCTAACCTTTTCGGGAGGGGGGGGGCATTCGAATCCTTGGGTAAGGAAGGGGTCATCATAGGCCCCAGCCGAGGGACCCAAATCAATCCAGACCTCTCCGGCTGCCAATTGCAGAATTTCCTGTGAAAAACTAGAATGCTTGAAACAGTCCTGCCCGAATTTCACGATATTTTTCAAATTCGCATCGTGTGTTTAGGCATGCTGCAACTGTTACCATGTTACCATGGAAACATGTTACCATCAAAAACTTTTTTTTCCTCAGAATATAAGGGAAGGTTGATGTATCTGTAGTGTGCACGTCCTCAACCATAATTAATGGGTTAGCTACTAGGGGCTATAAATTCGTAAAATTAATGTGCAAAACAATTGGCGGAACCTCATTCCGTGAAACAAATCAAACATTGATTTTTGTGAGCAATTATTATCAATCTATTTCGTGAACTGATACGCGGTTGTTGTACGTTAGGTTTATCTACCGAAAATCGCAGAAATTTCCTTCTCTTAGGGAAACGTTCTCGTTCCACGTGCATGTTAGGTTAATTTAACGTTCTTTGGATTTTTCTCCTCATTGAGAAATCTGCCAATTTCGCTGCTAGGGGACCCCGTTGTTCCCATGGCAACGCGGGTTTCTCCCTTTTCCGTACCATCCACTCCTATCCTCTCCCCGGAGGCGTCGACGGGCTCCTATGGCGGCCGCGCCTCCATCCTGTTTCCTTCCCATACCAACCCCTCCCCGGGTGACTTGGCGAATGTGTCGCCACTCGACTACGAGAACGACCGCCGCCACGATCGATATACTGCTACAGCAGGAGAATATATATAGATTGTGTTTCACCGTTATGAATGTAAGCGAGTAGTATTGGGAGTTGCATTGATTTTGGCACGACCATTCTATTAATTTGGAATTTGATTGAATCTTATGTACGCGGATTCCGTATGCGGAAGTGTACCTGTAGTGTAAGTGTAGTGCGGAAGCATTGATACCCGAAAACCGTTATTATAAATAACCAAATATTCGTGTACATGTCAGTGGATTCCGAGTTCGTATTCACAACGTGAATACTAGCAAATTTGACAGCTCTTCCAAGGATACATGAGATAGTAAGATGGAAAATATGTGAAGATAATAAGCCGCAGGCAAATACACATTGGTTTCCTAATTGAATTAGTCGTCTAACGAGCAAAATGATTTTTTTAGCACGATCATAACCCTGCTTCGTATTTCGCCTATAATCAACATCAAGAAACATTCATACAAATATTTATTTGACCAGGCTCCCTCTAAACTTCTCTCATTAGTTTATTTAACAAAACTTACATAATTCTTCTGTTATAACTCCCTTAACCATATGTTGCATATATCTCATTACAGGTCTTTCTTTGCCGCTATTTCCATCCACTCCATCCTCTGTTATCGTGTACGTAATGCCGTGTCATCCCAAGATGCAACCAATTCAGAGAAAACCTCATGTAGATTAGAGAAATCATTAAGTGCTGAAAAAGATTTACTCCATCATAAAGTGCATAACTGGAATATTTCATGTTTTATTATATATTTCATGCTAAAGTTTGAGACGGGTAATACTAGCCCACGAAATATTACATAACGCGATCAGTCCCGTGTGATTTATTAGCCCACCAGGCGTCTTCAGAATTTATGAAATAAAATAAATTTTACGTAAATCTCACGTATTTTACACAACGTTATTTAATATCACACGCCCGTCACGTCGTGGTGCAGCATTATCCGTCGTAGATACACGAAATCTCTTAACTTTTAAACCTGTTCAACTCAGAGCTGCTTCTGGGAGAAATAAAATTACAAGACCTCTGATTCTCTCAAAAGAGAAAATTTTATACCCACTCATTATTATTGTGGCAGCTAAATATTTCACCATTAAACTATACAGCACGGAAGAACACGTTGTTTTAAATCTTTCCTGATTGGAGCTGAAAATGTAAACATTTTTGATGTTACTGTCAAGCAACATTGGATTATAATGGATGAAATACACACCTTTATCCCATAACTGCACTTTGAATGTTAAGTCGCTGTACGTCTTACACAACCTCCCCTTATCTCCTGTCATTATCCTTCCGTCCCCACTGACTAAAAGTGGGTTGTATAAAAAAAACGTGAGTATTCGATCTATGTTGCTTACTTCGACAATTTCAGACATGGCTGGTACAGAATCGGCTGAAAAAAAACATTTAAATCACGAAATTCATCGCCGAAATAGCGTAAATAGAGGGTGTGTGTAGCGGGTTGCCTACGCTGAACATAAATGGCCCTGTCGCCAGGCTCAAGGGTACCGATAGCAAATGGGGCGATAGATACCGATGGTATGGGCGATAGAACGGGGTGACATCGCCAGGGGGGCGACCAAACGCCCGGACCCCCGTTTAGATCGGAGTAATCCCTGGAGACAACGGCAGTTTAACCGGGTTAATATTTTTCCTTGAGCCGGCACTTCATATAACACTAATTCCTTGGGCTCAACTCCAAGAGAAAATACTCGGGCTCGAGTGGTGGCATGAACTTGTAATCCGATTCACCGCAATTCATCACCCCCTGCCAAACCCCCCAACGGTGGCTCTGAGGATATCGTGCAGATGGTTAAGCTAGATAGGCAAAAATTGTTAGTTCTAAGTTTAGCACGTTATAACTCATTGAATTTAATTTTTTTGACAGAAAACAATCAGAGCAATAGAATTCAAGAAAGGTAATTATTCAAATGCTACTTTTCAAACCAAAATTCCTGTGTAGTTCCTTCTTGAAGATATATCCTTGTCCCAAAAATTCATCACCATACACTTTTGAAGATTTAACTCCAACTCCCAAGTACTGCACCAGTCATTTATGGCAACGAGGTCCTTTTCTAATGCTAATCTACCGCTGTGGTCGTAAACTTCTCTGTATACAACTACATCATCTGCGAAGAGGCGGATTTTGCTCGTGACCACAGTGGTAATATCATTAATGTAAAGAAGGAACAAAAGAGGGCCGATAACACTTCCTTGGGGTACTCCTGAGGTAACTTGAATTGTATCCGAGCTAACTCCATCCAAAACAACTCTCTGTTCGCGATCAATTAGGAAATCTTTGATCCAACCAATTACGTGTATATCTATGTCGTATGCTTCCAACTTTTGAATCAGCATTAAATGCGGAACCTTATCGAATGCCTTTCTGAAGTCTAAAAATATGGCGTCGACTTTAACATATCTGTCACCCGCGGATAAGATATCGTGAACGAAGAGAGCAAGTTAATTTTTACAAGACCTCCATTTTCTTAATCCGTGCTGTTCTTTTGCTAATAGATTTTGGCTATCTAGATGACCCATTATCGAACTGAAAATAATTTGTTCCATTATTTTGCAAGAAATGGAAGTAAGTGAAATCGGACGGTATTTACTAGGCTTTTCCCTATCCTCCGTTTGGAATACACCACTTATCATTGTTCTCAGATAACACTAGTTAACACATTTAAACTTTTTTTTGCATCTGCTTTGTAAATGGGTGGATTTACCTATTTTGGGGTGCTGATTACACTGGTGAAATCATTTTACCTCTAGCACGCCACATTTCCTAGATACACAGAAGAATAAAAAATTGTAATAGCGAAAATTGGCACAATTCAGTAAAACAAAAATATACATTCAGAACGTTTGAAATCAATACACTTTTGTATGATATATGAGCATGATGCCAATAAAAGATCCAAAAAAGTTCAGAAGATATTTTCACCGATAATCGTCTTTGGTTTTTGAAAAATGCGACGACGGAGCTCTCTTTTTGTTTGCGGTTTCATCGCTCTCCGGCCCAACTTGATATGAAGGGGAGGCAAAATGCTATTATCGGGCTCAACCAATGGGGTATTGTTCACATTTACGTTTCCAGGAACGTATTCCTTAAAGGCAATTCCTTAACTCTATAGTGGTTCTTGGTGTCACGGCTGTCCCAAAGGCGAAAAAGCAGCAGTATTACGTGAATCCAGCCTGTAAACCTGTAAGGAGTGCAACAACTTTTAAATCACAGCAAAGCTGCCATTCATAATCCTTATGTTTGATTGCCTCCAGCAGCAAAGCCATGGTTTCATGCCTACTGCGTAAGCCAAAGGTACCGATGGAAATGCATTGCCATTATGCAGTAGTACTGCTTTCAAGCTGGTTTTACTGGAGTCAATAAATAGTCGCCACTCCTATGGATTATGTTGTACACCTAGCTGCATCATCAGACCATTCACATCCTTACATTCACATATTAAATACTGCATATCGAAATAATGAGCAAAGGAAGCACCTCTTGATCTGGATTACCACACCAAACATTTATTGACTATTTGTAGATCTTCAGGCTTTCCTCAGCGTATCTAAACAATTGACAATAAAAAATTAAAGTTCAAAACAGAAGAACAGCAAAAAGCGAAATACTGAATACGAAAAATAAAAAACCTTTAAAAACTCAAAAATGGCACGTGCTAGAACATTTTGAAAGGTATATTCGGATTCTACACACCAAAATACATTCTAGATGATGTATCACTTCCCAGATGCAAAATGGCTGTTGACTAGTGTCATTTGAAACTTTTCCTGGACGACAAAACATTTTTCTCCGCCTATGGGGACTCCGATCACTATCCCTTTCAACACCCCATTCCACTTCAATTTTTAAAATTTCAAAACTTACTCCATGCTTAGCCTGTTCAAAAAATATCAAAAGACACCCTGGTTGGTCTCATTTAATATGGAATTATTTATAAAACACGAATATTTCAATCCAATCAAAATATCTTATAATTTGCCGAAAGTTTTGTTCGACACCTTTGGGCCCAATGAGTGGCCCATGTTGCAGTTGGCCTCAAGAAACGGGGAGCTTTGAAGAAGGTAACCTGAAAAAGGACATATGGCGATAATGGGGGAGGGTTGATACACGTTTCTATTGTTCTCTTGTTACTTGATATTTTATTACAAAGCTAACGATCCTTCGTGACCCATGAGTGAACTATGATCTCGGGTGTCAGTGGGTGACTGGGTAGTATAGGAGAGAAGGGACACTTAAGAGGGGAGGAATGAGGACTGATAGGTGGGGGATAACCGATTTTGGGAAATGTGCGACGCAGTTACTATCCTATGGCTCTGGGCTTCTCTCAATGGTTGTCCCATCTCTTGGCGAAGATTCACACAACTACCTGTCGTGTTTAGTCTCTTTGATTCCTATAGATCCTTAATTTTGGTGAAGCATGCAACAAATATCCTGCAAGTAAATATTTAGTCTCACGGTAATTTTCTAATTTTCGATGACCATTTTAAGGCTTAATATTCATTGGACGAGTGCAAATAAATAGTATTAACCGGCTTAGTGATGATCATTACACAAGTAGCACTCAAAATACTGCCTCGCGAGGACTATTTGAACGAATTGCGTTGTAGTATATTGAAGCGTAATGTGGTTATAGAATACTGTGGCGGTCCGGTATCTCCTGTGTCCATGCGCGAGCCTTAAGAATTATTAGCTGAACGCCCGAATTGACGACGTATTCGCTAAGTCTGTGCGATACCTCTTCAGCACGGAGATAACTTCGACCGCCATTTTTCACTGACGAGTAGTTTGGATTTAAATTGACTTCCAACAAATGCCTTAACACTGTGAAACGTATTACGAACACATTATTCAAAACCACGAATTTTGAAGATCGGAGAAATTGTGATGCTCACCTTGAGCAATTAAATCTCGTATGCAAAAGTTTGGTTTTAAGTCAAAAAATTTAAAAAAAAAATCAGGATGGTAGAGCATAACTGTATTTACATTTTAAAATCAAGAATACGATTAAAAATAAATAAAAACTGGAGATATGGTTAAAAAAACTGAAAATCGTGTTTAAATTGGGGTGGGGTAATTATTCATTGTTAAGGCCTGAAACTTTGGGGAAACACATAATTTTGGATTTCAATTTAAGTATATATTTTTTTAATTTCAAAACATTAGGGGCACTTTTCACCATCTTAACCTGCTAGACCCTTTCTCATTATGGCTAAGAATCACGGGATCGCACGAACGATATAAGGATAGGGTCCATGCGTCCATGTATTCTCGCATGCTTTCCAGCAATTCAACGCTTTACAGGACGCAATTTTGACTGTGCCGTCTCACGCATGTCAGTTTTCTGCAAGTACGTCCCACGTGTAACTGTTGCGACCTTGCGAGCTTATCTAAAGACCGTTGTATTTAGAAAAGTTCGCTATTTTACATGACTTTTCAGGTAAAATTTATTGCCATCATTGAAGGGCATTTGATTTTCAATGCAATATGATGACTGTCGTAGGAATTATTTTTCTCATGATACTACTCGCGTGCACTTCGAACGGGCAAGTTGAGGTATACATACCATATGAATTACAGCATTGATGTGACGGTCCGAAGTCTCTTGTGTCCATTCGCGAGCCCTCAATGTGTTGGTTTAATGAACGCCCGAATTGATGTACATGTAGTGCATACAACACGGTATCTCTACTGCTCGGGGGCGACTGTAACCGTCATTTTTCACCAAACCAACGTAATTAAGGGAGAAAAAGTCGTACACATACATACAATCAATTTTTAAAGAATTAGGATTAGGATTGGCGACACTTCTGCTTCTAGGGGAATTTTAGTTTCCCTTACTTATTTTGTTTTTTTTATTTACTCACCGATAATATTTCGTTTGCGCGTGAGGATATATTCACTCAGAAGGAAATCGAAATAGAACGATCCATTTGCAAATAGACCAATCTATTTCTATTTACGTCGTATGTAATAATTATTTCGTGCCTCTTTACAGGTACTTGCACCTTGTTTTCACGTTTGGTTCATATTTTAGGTATTATAAAACTTCCACTATATTCAGTTGCGGTGACCTAAGTGAAGTAATCGTGTGATTGTGGTGGTGATTGAAGCTAGGTCGAGTCCCCGACGCGGAAAACTTTACTCGTAAATATTTTAATGTCGCTCACTCGTTTTTTTTATTTCTTTATATAAATCAAATCATTTTAAACTCGGTGCAACAGGTTGATATATTTTTTTACAATAATGAGTTGCAATTGAAAGGCCAAGTTATATGAAAGCTAGGAATTGGACAAGTGTTGCATTATCCTTTTTAGGAATGGATACTTTTAAGGACAAGGGACTCGGAAAAGAGGGCCAGTCGGTGGTAAAAGGCGGATTAAAAACCGGTGTTAGCGTTATTGATCAGTAAAAAGACTGGTGCAGGGAGTCAAACATTTCGTTTCATTATTATAAACTTATTATTGTTCTTCCCTTAATATTTATCTTAATAATTTACTACAATTCATTTACTTTGCAGTACCCTCGGCATTCTCTGTGGTGCTGTCAGATTTGAAAACTTATTTTCACCTTTCAAGCGCATTTTGAGATCATCAATAATTATTAATTCATCTTAATGTGCGTCATTACATGATGCCTTGGTTGAGTTATGTAGCGTAAATAGCTTTCATAACCATCACATACTACTTCACTCTCGTTTCAAGTTGAATGTGTACTCTGGTTCTCAATTCATGCAACGATATAACTATCTCTCAGAATAGATTCGTCCAATTAATAGGCGAGCTGAAAAGGAAAACTTGTTGATGCTATGGCCTATTGTGAATGCAAAACCTAGAAAGCCCAAGGATCTCACCTGCTATGATGGTGACACTCCGGTATATCGTCATTGCGTTAGGTTGAGCTCATTTATGAGTTTTTCTACCATCATTATTTTTAGACGAACTTTAATATTTAATTTTCTTTAGTCTAGATCATAATTCCGGTATTATTTTTTGAAATCCATACAGTTAGCTTTCCTTTTCTTGATCAAATAGAACTTTTCACAATCCTGTGAAGTCCTATACTTTTTTTAGTCATAGTTGCCAGGATTAATTTTGTTAAACAATCTTAGAGCTCCTTTTCAATAAGCAAATAAATAAGAACAATTATTTTTATTCTCTTCAGTGATCTAAACCTTCCCTCGCTTGAGAAGATATTTCTTGAAAAATCGTTTGCACTTTGGGATTAGAATAAAAATGAGAGAGTATTTTTTTGACAGAGTCTAATAAAAAATCCACTCAGGAGATGGAATTGATCCGCCAAATTCGTTTAAAAGGAAAGCTAAATCGACACCAATGACCGCGTTCCGCTACTAAGTTACATTCTTGAATGCTGCGACTTGCGCTGAATCGTTCACGTTGAAGTGGTGCTATAAACTGTTAATAGACAGGTTGCTTTGAGAGTTCCACAAAAAGACGGCTATTTTATTATTCTGCATAAGGGGATTAATATTTGTCCGTAAACCGACAGAATTACTTAGAGCTACAGCAGAGCAATTTGACGAAGTGACGAGCTATCACAGTAAGTGACCTTCTCATAATGTTTACTATCATTTTTGTAACGTTTCATAAGATGTAATACGCTCAGTGAGAGAGAGATAAAAGCGAAATATGAGAAAGTGGTCTAAATATGTCGAAAATACTCAAATGACTAGCATTCGCCTATATAAATTAAATAATTGTCAAAGTTATATATAACTCAACTTTCTAATTTAAGTATACCGGGACTAGCCACGGTGATAACTTTACGGGAGTCACCCGCAATGCACATTTGTGCGAAAAATCCACAGAGAAAAAATCATTCGCCTTGACCGGGATACGAACCCGGATCCCTCGATTTCCGGCCGAGTGCTTTAGCCAGTTAAGCTACCGAGGCGTCATTCTTCCCTGTGGAAATCCCGGTCAAGGCGAATGATTTTTTTCTCTGTGGATTTTTCGCACAATTACTCAACTTTCGATAAAAAAAATATTTAAATTGAAAAAATTTAAATTTCTGTATAGACGATCATTATTCTCTTTGCAGAGGTATTTTAAATCCATCACAGAGAAAGATTTGAATATTGAAAAATGAAGTGGCCGTCAAGTACCACCGCCATTGCCCTGGTGACGGGTGCAATGCTCATCGCTGGCGGTGCAATTGGGGCCATTTGCTATTGGCAGAAATGAAACAAGAGGAGTTTTGACAAGGATGAATGCGAAATAGAGGAGGAGAAGGACTTAGACGACTATCAGGGAGAAGACCCCAAGACAGAGAAAGGAGAAGAAGGCAATGAAGAGGAGATAAGTGCAGGAAGAAACGAGATTATGATTGACATGGCGCTAGTGGCTAAACCGGACGCAGAGATGGAACGTGTCGATGAATGCTCCGAAAGGAATCTGCGAATGGAAGTGAAAAATTGGGGAGATGGGAAGGAAGTCCTGATTATATTTACATAATCAATGTACACGTAGAAATAAACATTGAATAAAACTTGATTTTACGTGTTTATATCTCCTACGATGATAGGTAACGATGATCTTCATAATTTTCCTCCGAGAGTGAGTTGCCTCTTCAAAATATGAAGGTAAGGAGCCTTAATCTGCTCTAGGCGAATATGGTCTGGATAGGAAAATTACCAGAAGCAGCGCTACTGATTTCCTGACTTTCCGAAATTCTAAGTTATTTCAGTACACTTGTTTGAAAGGAATATTTCACCTGCCGATTTCGTAATGTAGATGCGGCTATTTGTTTGTTAGGTAACATACTCGCTTTCTGCCAGAAACACTGTAAGAAGTTCGACGAACATCTTTCATGTTTGATTCCAGCAATACATCTCAAAACGCTCATTTGTGGTATCTGTTTTGAGGATGAACTAACAATATTGGATAAAATAATGGCGGAAGTTGAAGACTTACAACGAGAAATATAAAAACTTCGTTGTTAATAGCATTGCAAAAGGAAGGGAATACTTGAAAATGAAGTCCACAAAAATGACTTCCACTTTCTAATTGCAAGTGACCCATAAGAAATATTCGCTTGTCCTCTAAACCGACGCAGCATGTCCCGTATTGATCCGTTGGGAGTCACAGAATATGGCCTCATAATTGGTAGCAGTTAACCCATTATAACCCAATCAGGGATGCCGACTTACAAAAAATATTTTGGGGCCCAAACCGGGGATTCCTCCCCGGGAAATTTGTGAGTTTTAAGTTTTTTAAGCATTTTAAAAGAGTCATATGATGAACATTAGATCCCTGATAACTCGAATCTCGATATCTGGACACTCCAGGGAAGATCGACAAACCTGACACATTTTTTTCCTCACACCCATAACGAATTTGTGAAGGGGCCCGGGCCCCCTCAGGCCCCATGGAGTCTTCGGCACTGAACCCAATGTTACTTCTAAGTAACAAGAAATATATATTGATTTTCAGCAGTATTCAGGAAATGTTTAAACTATGTGTTCTCTTGTGCTGTAAAGATAAATGGCGATCCAGGATCAAAACTAGGGGTGGGGGCAACACATTGTTGTTTAAGTTGTAGCATAGAGTAAGTATATTATAGAGGGCTCACGGCATAGGAGGAAATCGTATCGACAGTTTTAATTCTCAAAAAGCAGGAAGGTGGCACGAGAGTAGCTAGCCAGAGGCGAGAGGGTCTTTTTCTTCAAGGTCACCTCGCCTATCCCCTTTCCTTCCCGCTCCCCGTCTTCCAAACTCTGTCAGTACCCCAAGCATCGAAGGAAGGGAAGACGGCCCATATCGTCTGTCGCTCCTTCAGATCTCGTCTTCACTTAGGATTCCTTCGGCGGCCTCCTTCGCGAAGGACGCGATTACGTTCGAGAGACGATCCTCAGTGAAGCTCTTCTTTATCTTCCGACTTAAGCTGGTCTTTTGGATCATTTTCGTCGCTCATGGAATGTCTGGTTCTGAGATCCGTTCATCCAGTCAAACAAAGACAAAACATAACTCACCTAGCGTCACATGGGCCACAAAATATGCCGAAATGGAGCGAATGGGTAACGCGGAAAGAGTTTTTCTGTTTAATTTGGTAATCAAACATAGGGATATTCAAGAAAATAAGAAAACGGACGCAGTGACAGTTTGCATTGGAATCAGAAATTAAATTCATAGATAATTCATACTTCAAATATACAACAGACCGAAGCGTGGGAAAAAAGCAACAAGTTTCCTCAGTTAGATGATTAGTAAATATCAACTATAGTCTTTAGTAGTCGAAACGTACACCTAAACAATCCAGCATTAACATAAGCCAACATGGTGATTAAATAATTCCTGGGGTCTAGGTAATATAATGCAAAAAGTTGTTTGCCAACGTGTTGTTTTATTTTAAAGCCATCATTCCCTTTCCGAATAAAATTCCACTGGATTTTGGCAATTCCTCAAGTATTGCCGAGATAAGTAACCGTACGCGGAAAAAAGGTTTAGTTAAAACTATCGAATTCTGATGAAATTTATCAAACTTTTCGGTCGTCATATGGCTCATTGAAAAATTTAGTAACAATTACCAAACCAGTTTGATAAATTATATCAAACTGGTTTGGTAATTGATACCGAAATGGCCACAGCAGTTCGATAAAAACTATCAAAATCAAAAGATAATAAAACCGACGTAGCGTGCACAGTGCGTGTGAAAGATTTTCAATCCAGAAAACACTACTCTGATTTAAAATCATAAAACTAATAGTTTAACGTAAGTTTATGCTAAAGAAATATAAAAAAAGCTAAAAAAAATTCATCTGCAAGCAGCATCGAACGTGGGCCCTCCCCGTGGTAGCGACGGGCGCTAACGGTTGGGCTAAATCGGATACAGTACTAATGCCATGCACAAAGGTTATAATACTTTATTAATTTAAATAATCAACCTTTGCGTTGAAAGATGAATAAGATGTGACTAAACTTTCCCTTTCTAAGCTTAAGAGGAATATGCTTGATGCACACAATTGCATTACGTAGTTACTCCATATCCATTTCTAGTGCAGATGCGCAAGAAAACTTTATTTGTAGGCTTTTTACATCGATGTAGAGATGATTTTAACGTGCTGGGTGATGGATTGAGTCTTGTATGACGACTTTTATCACATGTCATTCAACATGATCGCGAATGATTATGCCTCAGGAATACCTCTAATTAAGGTTTTTATGTGTCGAAATACACAAACATCTCCTTACAGCTTTAATATCCATGATAATACGCTGTTCAATCATTGCCTTTGATGCACCGGCTTACGGATAACATTGCAATGTAAAGCAGAAATAAACAGAAAAATGAACGTAAACAAAATTAAAACGTTATCGCCATCACAAATAATAAAAACAAAATCATTTCTACCAACCTATCTTTTATGTAAGGCCTGTTTAAAAATCTTTAAAGTGATGAAATGGTTGTGAAGTGGATGTGAAGGCTGGGTCAGACCAACCTACGCTGGCGAGGAGTCCTTCACCAGCAAAGTGCGCTGAAGAAGACCTTCGGACGTCTCTCGAACTGAAATCTATCCTCTAGGAGCCGAGGAAGATGAAGGATGGCTAAAGAAGCGACTGACGATACGGGCCTTAAGCTTACAAAGGGAAAGTTTAATCACATCTTATTCACATTTCAACGCAGAGGTTGATTATTTACATTAATAAAATATTACTGTGTTTGTGTAGCCTTACGTCATGGCAACCGGTTTAGCCCAGTGGTTAGCGCCCCACGCTACCATGGGGAGGGCTTCGATGCTGCTAGCAGGCGGATTTTTTTTACTTTTTTATGTACATTTTTGGCATAAACTTACGTTAAATATTAATTTTATGATTTTAAATCATAAGAGTGTTTTCTGGATTGAAAATCTTTCACATGTGCACGCTACGTATGTTTTATTATCTTTCGATTTTGATAGTTTTTATCGAACTGCTGTGGCCATTTCGGTATCAATTACCAAACCAGTTTGATTTAATTTATCAAATTGGTTTGGTAATTGTTACTAAATTTTTCAATGAGCCATATGACGACCGAAAAGTTTGATAAATTTCATCAGAATTCGATAGTTCTAACTAAACCATTTTTCCGCGTACGATTAAGATTTTTTGCCAACGCTTCGGTTTATTTTAAAACCTTCATCAGGGCTATGAATGAAAAAATGAGACGACAATAATATACAATATTGATACATACATGAAGGTTACAAAACACTTGTTTTACAATATTACAATAAAAAAATTAGAAAGGAATGCACAAGAATTTTGACATTAAAAAAATATTTTTTATATTTTTTAAATGTCAAAATCCTTGTGTATTCCTTTCTCATTTTTTAATTATACTGTAGTATAACAGCTTTTTTGTAACCTTTATTTATGTATCAATGTTGTACATCATTGTTCTCTCATTTTTTCATTCATAGCCCTGATGAAGGCTTTAAAATAAAACAACACGTTGGCAAACAACTTTTTGCATTATATTACCTAGACCCCAGGAATTATTTAATCATCATGTTGGCTTACGTTAATGCTGGATTGTTTAGATGTACGTTTCGACTACTAAAGACTATAGTTGATATTTACTAATCATCTAACTGAGGAAACTTGTTGCTTTTTTCCCACGCTTCGGTCTGTTGGATTGAAGTATGAATTATCTATGAATTTTCGGTTAATTTAATTTCTGATTCCAATGCATACTGTCTCTGCGTCCGTTTTCTTATTTTCTCGAATATCCCTATGTTTGATTACCAAATTAAATAGAAAAACTCTTTCCGCGTTACCCATTCGCTCCATTTCGGCATATTTTGTGACCCATGTGACGCTAGGTGAATTATGCTTTGTCTTTGTTTGACTGGATGAACGGGTCTCAGAACCGGACATTCCATGAGCGACGAAAATGATCCAAAAGACCAGCTTAAGTCGGAAGATAAAGAAGAGCTTCACTGAGGATCGTCTCTCGAACGTAATCGCGTCCTTCGCGAAGGAGGCCGCCGAAGGAATCCTAAGTGAAGACGAGATCTGAAGGAGCGACTGACGATATGGGCCTAAGAGTAGTACTTGATGCACACAATTGCACTAAGTAGTTACTCCATATCCATATCTAGTGCATGTGCGCAAGAAAAATTTATTTGTAGGCTTTTTACATCGATCTAGAGGTGATTTTAACGTGCAGGGTGATATCCTTGGCATGGATTGCGTCTAGTATGACGACTTTTATCACGTCATTCAACATGATCGCGAATGATTATGCCTCAGGAATACCTCCAATTAAGGTTTTTATGTGTCGAAATACACAAACATCTCCTAACAGCTTTAATATCCATGATAATACGCTGTTCAATCATTGTCTTTGATGCACCGGCTTACGGATAACATTGCAATGTAAAGCAGAAATAAACAGAAAAATGAACGTAAACAAAATTAAAACGTTATCGCCATCACAAATAATAAAAACAAAATCATTTCTACCAACCTATCTTTTATGAAAGGCCTGTTTAAAAATCTTTAAAGTGATGAAATGGATGTGAAGTGGCTGTGAAGGCTGGGCCAGACCAACCTACGCTGACGAGGAGTCCTTCACCAGCAAAGTGCGGTGAAGAAGAGCTTCGGACGTCTCTCGAACTGAAATCTATCCTTCAGGAGCCGAGGAAGATGAAGGATGGCTAAAGAAGCGACTGACGATACCGGCCTTAGTGTTGCAGTGTTGCAGAATACCTTGTTTTGGTGATCTGTTGACTGATTATGTGCAATTTGTTATAGTTTAAAAAGGCCTAGTTGTAGTTGATTTAATCGATTCAGTGATTTTTAGTGTTTTAGTGAATCATAATGGCCTCTGGGTTGCCTTAAAAAATCACTAATAATCACAAAATATGAATAAATTTTGACCCCCCCGGTGGAGTGTGCCCCTCCCACCATTTGACTCACAAGCCGCTACTGAATACAACGCACCGGGGCCGCGACCTAATAATTCTATTGATACGCCAAGTCACCCGGGGAGGGGAGTGGAATGGGAAGGAAAAAAGAAGGAGGCGCGGCCACGATAGGAGCCCGTCAACGCCTCCGGGGAGAGGATAGGAGTGGATGGTACGGAGTAAGGAGAAACCCGTGCTGCCATGGGAACAACGGGGCCCTCTACCAGCGACCACCGTAACTTAATTTACCAGCGAAATTGGCAGATTTCTCAATGAGGAGAAAAATCCAAAGATCATTTCGTTGAATAAACCTAACATACACGTGGAACGAGAACGTTTCCCAACGAGAAGGAAATGTCTGCGATTTTCGGTAGATAAACCTAACGTAAAACAACCGCGTATCAGTTCACAAAATAGATTGATAATAATTGCTCACATAAATCAATGTTTGATTTATTTCACGGAATGAGGTCCCGACAATTATTTTCCACGTGAATTTAGCGAATATATAGCCCATAGTGGCTAACCCATTAACTATGGTTGATGACGTGCACACTAGCCTTCTCGTTTTTCACAGGAAATTCTGCAATTGGCAGCAGGAGCGGTCTGGATTGATTTGGGTCACTCGGCTGGGGCACATGATGGCCCCTTCCTAACCCGGGGATTCGAATGCCCCCCCCCCTCCCCCGAAAAGGTTTGACAAGGGCGATGCGGGGGGGGGGGGGGGGGGGGCTAATGTCTCGTTCACATTACGATTTTCCAGGCGATCGTCCTAATGATAGTTGGCCGAACTAGCCGACGGAATGCATGTCCTGACAATAGTTGACGTAGTTGCGAATATCGCCGCTTTACAATGGTTAGGCGCTGGGAGACCGGAAACGGAAGCGACAAGAGAAAGACGAAATGCTCGTGAAGCTCTATTTTTTTCATGGCTTTGTCCTAGGAAGGAAAAATATGGGCGGAAGAAGAATTATTCGGTAAATATACATTGAACACAGTGATATCATGACCATGCATACCTAAACAGCTTTGCTAACCGTCGATTTCCCGTTCACTTTAGATGTGAGCACTAGAGGGCAGCACAGGTTTTAACCATCGGGTGAATGCACGATAGTTCAGACGACGGCTGGAATAATCGTTATCTGAACCAGACATAAGAGCAGGATTCTTAACGATCTGAGACCAATCGACCTGGACAGATCGTCCCTGCTTGCCAGGTTCCTCCGACTGGTACAAGTTCGAGAATGATTTGATTTAGTCTTAAGCCAATCAGGAAATTGAGGCTTCAGTACAGCTGTTCCATTGAGAAAATCAACTCTCATCTGAATATTAGCCATCATTTTCTGTTTAAAACTTACTAATAAAGATAAGATAATTGATTTCATTTCAATAGCTATGAAATTTAAACCTTTGAAACGAATCACATGTATTTTTATCACTTTTTTCCGTTTACATTCTTGGCATTTCTAAATTATATCTTCCATAGTGTAGTTACTCGCCTTATCTTCGGTGGATGAAAAATGCAATAAATATCCTGCAAGTAAATACGTGCTGCAGAATTTGATGTCTAATTTTTTATTACCATTTTCAGGACCATTTTTGTAGGACTAACGCAAAGAAATAGTAATACCCGACATCGTAATAGTCGTTCCACAAGTAGCGCTCATTATATTGCCTCGCGAGTACAATTCCAACGACTTAAGCTGTGGAATATTGATGGCGTATTCCTTCGATTACGAGGCGGTCCGAAATCTCCTGTGTCCATTCGCGAGCACGAAACCACTGATTCAGCTGAACGCCCGAATTGACGTGCTGGCAGTGATTACTGTTCGGTACCTCTCATGCATGGAGATAACCACGACCGTCTTTTTGCTCTGACAAATTGTGCTAGCAATATTGAATAAATTAATGGCGGAAGTTTAAAAGACGTGTTAATGGCGGAAAAACTATAACAAGAAATATAATAAAATGTCGTTGTTAACAGCATTGCAAAAGGAAGGGATTCCTTCAATGCAGCAAGTTAAATCACAGAATAATTCTTAGTCTATGGTTAAATACAGCTACAATGACTGCAGCGCCTGCATTTTGGTGACCATTTTTTGAAATATAGATATAATTTTTATTTCTAAACATTTCACGAAATACCGTTCCGATCGTGGTAAAAGAATAATAAAATTGCATTGTTATCCGGTTCTGACATATCCTGTAAATTCCAGCGTTGTAGGTAATCTGGAAGTGGTCTAAATTTGAGTGCACGATTTTTCTAAGAAAGACAAACAAGAAAGCGAGTATAATGAAATATGGCAAAATGACGGTCCCAGTCATCTCCGTGCAGAAGAGGTACCGGACAGTGTACACTGTTGGGACATTAATTCGGGCGTTTACTTTACTTTCCATGCTAGGGGTGGCACGCGAATGGACACAGGAAATTTCGGACCGCCACGATCGATTACCTACTCCGGCAGGAGGATATATAGGTTGTGTTTCACCGTCATGAATGTAAGTGAGTAGTATTGGAAGTTGCATAGAATTGGGCACGGCCATCCTATTGACATGAAATTTGAATTCACTTTAGTGATCTTATCAAATAATACCCGAAAACCGTTATTATAAATAACCAAATATTCGTGAACACGAAAGTGGATTCCGAGTTCGTATTCACAACGTGAATACTAGCAAATTTGACAACCCTTCCAAGGATACATAAGATAGTAAGACAGATAAATTGTGAAGATAATAAGCCGCAGGCAAATACACATTGGTTCTCTAATTGAATTAGTCGTCTAACGAGCAAAATGGATTTTTATAGCACCAATCACAACCCTACTTCGTAATTTGCCTATCATCAACATCAAGAAAGACTCATCCAAATATTAATTTGACCAGGCTCCCTCTAAACTTCTCTCATTAGTTTATTTAACAAAACTTACATAATTCTTCTGTTATAACTCCCTTAACCATATGTTGCATATATCTCATTACAGGTCTTTCCTTGCCGCTATTTCCATCCACTCCATCCTCTTGTTATCGTGTACGTAATGCCGTGTCATCCCAAGATGCGACCAATTCAGAGAAAACCTCATGTACATGAGAGATATAAGTAAGCGCTGAAAAAGATTCACTCCCGTTAATATCTTGAATATTTCATGTTTAGGACAAAAGTTTCAGACGGGTAACATTGTCCCACGAAATATTACAAAAGCACGATCAGTCCCGTGTGATTTATTCGCCCACCAGGCGTCTTCAGAATTTATGAAATAAAATAAATTTTACGTAAATCTCACGTATTTTACATCACGTTATTTAATATCACACACCCTGTCACGTCGTGGTGCGGCATTATCCGGCGTAGATACACGAAATCTCTTAACTCCTCTACACTATCCAACTCAGAGCTGCTTCTGGGTTAAATAGATTAACAAGACTTCTCACTCCCTCAAAAGCGAAAGTTTTCTACTCACTCATAATTATTGTTGCAGCTAAATACTTCGCCATTAAAATATACAGCACAGAAGAACACGTAGTTTAAATCTTTCCTGAATGGAGCTGAAAATCTGACTAACATCAAAAACATTTTTGATGTTATTGACAAGGGACATTGGATTATAATGGATAAAATACACTCCCTTATCCCATAACTGCATTTTGAACGTTGAGTGGCTGTACCTCTAACACAACCTCCCCTTATCTTCTGTGATTATCCTTCCGCCCCCACTGACCTAGCGTGTTTGAAATCTTTGGAATTCCCTTTATGTACACCAGATATTGTAGCATCACGACGAAACCGGTATGGTGAAATAAAAACGTCAAATTTACAGATTATTTTCATTTAAACCTCCCACTGCCACCATCTTGGACTGGAACCGGCGAGAAATGCCAAAATGATGTAAATAAAATGTAATATTTTCAAAAAATATCTGTGATGCAATGTTTTTGGTTTATCAACATACTGTGTTTTAAATTTCACTCTCATTATATTAAGTTCTAACTGAAAAATTATTAGTACATTTTTATTTTCGTGTAGTCTCACGATATTTATTATTTTGATGAATTAACTACCTCAAAGCCGATATTTCAGCGCGTAAGTTTTTTTGAATGAGAAGCAAAAGACGATATACTGGCGTACGGCACAAAGACGGTTTGCATTAAGCATTTCATTAAGTAACACCTGAGACTATTCAATTTCTTCAGATAAATTATTTCCTCTCCTCTTCCACGCAAGACATACATATCAATCAAACACTCGACACATTCAAAAATTAATGATTCGTCTTCATCACCACACGAAATCCTTCCATTGATTCCGCGAAGACAAATTAAAATCAATGGTGATATGTACCCCAACAAGCTCGTAAGTGAAGAAGTTACATAGGTACCTCTCAACCAATGAAGGTTTGGAAGAGATGGGACGGGTAAAACACATTACTACTATAGAAGCGGAAAGGGCCCACTGACTAGCGAGACCCGGCATCAGCAATTAATGTGCCAACGATTTTGGAGGATTTTCCTATTAAAGAGAAAAACCCAGCGATCAAATCGTTGAATGGTCGAGTGTGACAACTGAAGTTTGCGCTCTGGGAGACTTCAAATCAAGTGACACTGATGATGACTTCACTTTTTTCAGCAATGAAATGTGACGCACGCCAGAAATACTTTTAAAAAATATAAGAGTTAATAATAACTATTTACCGTCATTATGGAAGTTACAAATTCGTATTCAAAATTAGAAAATATTGTAAAATTAAGTTCAGAAAGGGTATTTACGAAAATTCTGCTCGCTGACACTTTGACTCGAGGTTATTGTGTTATGAATTCCAAATAGATTCCTTTGCGAAGGTGACGGTCCGAAGATTCCTGTGTCCATTCGCGAGCCCTTTCGGCAAATAAGACGCCCGAACTGATGTTCCGTCAGTGATTGCTGTCTTCTGCATGGAGGTGACTATTTGACATTTTGACATAAAAACTATATCATAATATTTCAATTTGCAAAGAATTTCTATTTTACATCCTCTTCGAATTTTCCTCGAAGCCTCAGTATGCGTGTGAGGTACCATTTCTTCCATGATTTACTGCCTTTGTAACCTATGGTGGAACGTCAATTTCGATGTTCTTTCATAAGTTACATCAACTAATGCCGTTGAGTACGGAAGCTGGACTAATTACTCATTATGGCGAGGGGATTACGCGAACGTACGAACGAAATTAAAACGGGCTCAATTTTGCTATCTCCAGCGCATGAATTCTCGCCTGCGTTCTAGCAATTGACGGCTTTACTTGACGCAATTTTGACTGCGCCTTCCCAAAAACGTCAGATGTGCGAGTGGACGTGGCCCGATTAAATCGTTTTTCAGAATGGTTGGCAATTTTGAATGACTATTTTCAGGTGAAATTGGATACAATTATGACAGGGGATTTGGTTTTCAATGCAGTATTATGAACAAACCAAGAACGATGTTATTCATGATGTTACCCACGTGTATTTCGAATGGGCCAAGTCAAGATGTAAATTTTACATAAATGAAAATCATCAAAGTGACGGTCCGATTTCTCTATCGCATGCATCGACAACCAGTAGCTTAGCCAGGAATTTTGTTCGGGGGGGGGGGGGGGGGGGGGGGGGGGGGGTCAAAAACCAGGGGGAAAATTTTTGAAAACAGGGTACTAAGAAATGGGTTTTCAACTAATTTTAATTTTAACTAATTATTTTTTTAATATTTTTATTTTTCCATGGGGAAGAGACGCATCACAGTGTTTGTGGCTTTCAATTAGTTGTGTTGCGGAAGGAGAAGGCGAGACTTCATTGTCAGTCTTAATTTTAGCACTTTTCATGATCGAAAAATCTTCATTTGTTAAATAAATAATTTGTAAATTCATGATATTTCAATTTTTCTTTTCTTTCATGAAGGAAAATAATTGTACTTTTATATTTCGAGAGGGGGGGATCCGGACCCCTTGACCCTCCTCCTGGCTACGCCACTGCCGACAACGTATTAAATATCAAACGCCCGAATTGATGTGTACAGTGGTTTCCAAAAGTTTCATTACAAATTGAGCGGCGCCACTTCCGCTCCTCAGAGAAATTGAGCTTCACATTCTGCTATTATTGTCCTTGGTTACGCGCCACAAATATTTCGTTTGTTTGTAAATAGATGTTGTTCTCGGAGGTAAGAGCGTAGAATATATCGTGTTATTGCATATTTATCTTTCTGTCATTGATTTATTTTGTTGAAAATGAATTTTTCGTGAGCTCTAATGACTTTCTGTCTCCCTGAGTTCCTGTCGGTTTGCATTTTGCGAATTTTCGAACAACCAACCTCTGGATATAGGAAGCCTAACCAGGCGGGACTCGAACCCGCGATTTCTTGCATGGCAGGCGAAGACTTTACCCATTCGCCACCTTAGTCAATAACATGATACCTGCCTGCATAATATAAATAATATCGTCAGCAATTTCGGAAAAGGTGTAAACTCAAAATGACCTTTGCATATACAGGCCTATTTTTTCAGCGCCTGAAAGAGGAACACGGCCCCCATAAATTGGCTTAACTATTTTTAATTGACTCGCCGGCATTTAAGTGTCACGTACCAACTCTGACTGAGACCCCTATCATATTATTCATGAGTATCAAATTTCTCCTCGGAGTCGACGCCGCCGGTGAAGTTGGGAGGGGAGCTTTCTTCCCCCACCCCCCTTTCTCTCCATCGAAGCGCTTCGACTACCGTCTCCATGTCCCGGCGCTGCTGACTACTTGTTACTGCAAAATGGTGGTCAAAGTTATCTCCGTGCAGAAGAGGTATCGCACAGCATTCACTGCGAATACGTCAGTTCGGGCGTTCAGCTAATAAAAATTCTCGCGGGCTCGCGAGTGGACACAGGAGATACCGGACCGCCACAGTTTACAACAACCACGCCACGCTTCAATATACCACAACATAAGTCGTTCGAATTGTCCCCGCGAGGCAGTATTTTGAGTGCCACTTATATAATGATCATCACGGAGCCGGTTTATACTATTTATTTGCACTCCTCCAATGAATATTAAGCCTTAAAATGGTTATCGAATATGAGAAAATTACTGTGAGACTAAATATTTACTTGCAGGATATTTGTCGCATATTTCACCAATAAAAAGGATGCATAGGAATCAAAGAGACTAAACACGACAGGTAGTTACTGTGAATCTTCGCCAAGAGATGGAACAACCATTCGGAGAAGCTCAGCGCCATAGAAGAGGAACTTCGTCGCACATTTCCCAAAATCGGTTATCCCCCACCTATCAGTCCTCAGTCCACCCCTCGAAAGTGTCCCTTCTCTTCAATACCACCCAGCCACCCACTGACACCCGAGATCATAGCTCACTCATGGGTTACGAATGATCGTTAGCTTTGAAATAAAATATCAAGTAACAGGAGAACAATAGAAACGTGTATCTACCTTCGCCCATTATCGCCTAATGTCCTTTTTCAGGTTATCTTCTTCAAAGCCTCCCGTTTCTTGAGGCCAACAATAACATGGGCTACTTATTGGGCCCAAACGTGTCTAACGATAACTTTCGGCAAATGATAAAATATTTTGATTGCATTGAAATATTCGTGTTATACACAAAATTCCAGATTAATTACACGGTGTTTTTTGATACATTTTAAGCAGGCACAGCATGGAGTTATTTTCCCCGTGAAATTTTAAAAATTGAAGTGGAATGGGGAGTTAAAAGGGAAAGTCATCGGAGTCAAAAAGTTTTTGTCTTCCAGGAAAAGTTTCATGTTATCTGAGAACAAATGATAAGTGGTTTATTCCGAACAGTCTCTCGCCCCTATCCTTCCCGTAAGTACTCCACTATTCACGCGACTCTTTTCTTCTTTGCCCAACTTTGACACAAGCTGTTAGTATGTGTCACCCATTTTGCTCTTCGGTCACAACCATAGGCAGATCTAGGGGGTGCATCCAATTATTAGAATAGTACCATTTTCAGAGTAAAAACAGAGAATATTAATTTTCGGTGGCTAGGCCAAATATGGGGAGACTCACTCCACCTTGCAGTGAATCAATATATTCAATATAAAATCATCACCAAATGTGGTAACAGTGTCCGGAGGAAGAGAAAATTTTAACTTGAAACTTGGCACATATCCATAGGCATATCTAAGGGGACGGGGACACGTTCCCCTCCCCCAGACCCTTACAAAAATATGCAAGATTTTTAATACGGTCCCATTATCATTGCGTTCGTTTTCTGTTGCGAGGTATCCTTGTGCCTCCCCCTGACATTCTAAAACGCTTGATGTAATTTAACGTAAATATCTCGAGATAACTCGGTGATCCGTTTTTTATAATCCTACATAAACACAAAATTTCAACGAAAAACAGGGTCCGCCATTTTGTATCGTATCGGCCACAAATAATACAACTGAGTCGTGAAATTTGCCAAGAATTGACAATAATAAACTTTGCAATAATATTGTAAATTTTTGTTTCTATTGAATCACTACATGTGGTGTGGCATTAGTTTTAACATGCTGAACTTCGAAAAATAATTCAGTGAGTGCAATTTTTGAAAAATTTGTTCAACTTTGGGGCCAACTAATTTGTTTAAAAAATTTACCTAAGAAAAACGGTTTGCCTCAAAAAATGCACTAATGTGTAAAATGCAGTAGTTGTAAAAAGTATCCGGACAGCTCTTGTTTTCAGCTAAATTTTTCATTTTCCTTGTGTTGCGCTTATGTCTTCGGGTTGAAATGATTCTCAATGTGCTCCATAAACGCTCTTTATTTATGCATGCACTGCAACAGCAGCAAAAAATAATAAAATTAATAATAATAATTTATTTACTCCTACATTTTGTTTTTACATCTGAATACAAAAATACATAGAGAAGGAGCTTTCATAGGTTTCCAAGGTCATAGGACCAGGATTGAGCCACCATCAAATAACCAAATGTAAGCAAATAAAAAAAATAATGTAGTAAATGATACATGAATGTTTAAAACAAATAACATCAAAATAAATTTTCAATGATTTCTTGCGAGAAAAGTCAGTCTTTATCAAGTCTTAACATTACATTTGAGGATTTTTTTATTTCTTGACCAGAATTGAGTCACCATCAAATAACAAAATGTAAGCCAATAAAAAATAATAGTGTAGTAAATTATACATGAATGTTTTAAACAAATACCATCAAAATATATTTTCAATTATTTCTTGCGAGAAAAGTCAGTCTTTATCAATTCATAACATTACATTTGAGGATTGTTTTATTTCTGGCGGGCAGTGAATGAAATAACTTTGGCCCCATGTCAAGAAAACAGCGATTATATAATGTTAACATAGGTCTCTATGCAAATAGAAATGACTCACACCTTAATTATATATATCACATCTACTCGGCAAATTTCCACTTCTAGCAAAAAACAATTTAAGCAATGTGAATAAATACAAATGCCTTAGTGATAACAAACTATTGGCCAAAAACAACGGAAATGAGTGCTCATAATAATTTTTAGACAATATTACCCTAATTATTTTTTTTGTTGCAAAACGAGTGCACACTTAAATGTAGTCATGTATGCACTGCTGCACCAGATTATACCATAAGAAATTTTAGAATGAACAAGAGCATAATAAATGGGTTTTTAACCGGAAGTGGACTTTTGTTTCGTAGGTAGTAAAATTTGGACAAGGCACCCCTAAGTTTACAGTAAGTAAATGTTTATCCCAGCTTAGATTACTGTCCAAAATTACTGCCAAGTATTTCGTTTCATTCACACTATCAATAACTGGACTGGACTGAATAAATGAATTCATAAGGCACATTTTACGCAAATATAATTGTTTTTTGGCATTGCCTGGTTTTAAGGACTGCCTGAAAACGATTTAGCATTGAATATATCAATTTTGATCTGACAATAGGGGATATTTTTTCCCATTCTCCTAACTAGGCAATCTTGAGGTCGTTCATGTTTTATATTTGCCTTTACTTTATTTGTATCTCCAGAATACTTTAAAGATGTTCTATGGGATTGCGGTCAGGTGATTTAGGAGGGGCTCTCGACTGATTGGGTGTATTATGCTTGATCCACAGAATTGTGTTTCTTGCCTGTTGAAATGTAAATTTGTTTCTCAGTCCCATTTTTCAGTACTCACTCACACATTTTGCATCAGTATCTCGATTTAGATCTTGCGGTCCACGATCCCTTTCAAAAAGTGCAAATTACCCACTGCAGACGAGCCCATGCACCCCCACACCATCACATAACCAACTGTTGCTTGCAAGTTCTTGGGATCGAGCACAGTATTGTTCCGACGCCACATCATTTGATGACCATCGGATCACAACACGTTGTACTCGCTCTCGTCAGTGAAAATCTCGCTATCCCACCACTCTAAATGTTCAGATTGATGTTCCCGAGCGAAATCTACCTGCCTCTGGCGATTGACCACGCTGATGCACGGCATTCTCCTTGCTACTCGACCGTGGTAACCGTTTTGTTTCCGCACATTCCGGACGGTTCCTTCGTATGCTTAAACATCATACTTCTGTAGATAAGTAGTTACCTTGGTAGCGCTGGTTTTTTGATACTTCTTGCTCTCCCGCACGACGAATCGGCTCTCACTGTCAGCCAGTTTCCGTTGGTGACCGATTAGGGGCTTGTTTAGAACAGTCTTGGTCTTCCTGAATCGATGAAATACTATGTCGTAGATAGTTCACCTGGGTCGTCTAACAGGTGTAGCAATTGGAATCAGTGACTTAACTGATTATAGTATCTTATAATTTGCTTTCGCTCAGCCTCAGTCGTCTCAGTTGCATTTCGTCCCAGACCTGTCAACACTTCAGGTCGCCGTTCGGTCAAAGATGCGTTTCACCTCGCCACAGCCAAGGGAAAGCATGTGCGCCCACGTCTGGACAGCAATGACACCGGTGGACTCCCATATGAACGCGTTTAAATCGACGTGCACAGTGTGTCAGAATACTTTTTGCGCGCGAAAGCTCTGCATAATCGTCTATTGCACTCAATTTATAGCAAAATAGCAACTAATTTTCCTTCTTTCATGTAAACCTTTACCAGGACCGCAAATGATAATACTACATTCATGTTGAATCCAAAGAACAGGTGCAACGGTGTCAAAATAGTTATAGTGGCTGGACACGAGTACTGTCCGAATACTTTTTGCACCCACTGCACGTAAACTTCACATTATGATGACGCGCCGTAGGTCCTTTTGAGCTGTACCGGTAAAGCCATCTATACCACAACCAGCCAGTGGACATTCCAATGAATTTTGTGCGCATATTTTATGTTGTGAGTGTAGTGTGTTGTTTGTGATAGCAGAAACTAACATTCTAAACAGAGTCTGAAAAATATTATTTTTGACTTACAATATGCTGGCTTAGAATAAGTCCACACGTTATTAATTCTTTTAATTAATGTAAAATTTTATTATTGTTATTACTTTTTTGCCTTATTATAGTAGCAATAACATCTCCTGTTTTTTATACAATATAATTCTTACACTTGGCCATTACTAAATCTAGAAGGAAGAAAGGCATAAGAAAGACTCATAGAAACGTGACTTGATGAGGCAGTATATATATGTTGTTGTAACAGTTGGATCATAGTTCAAAACTTCTGTAAGCAGTGTATTTTTTGTTCTCCTAAGCCTGGACTTAAACATTGTGACTAATTTTTTTATGAGGTCATTGATTGACGGAATCTTATGAGCGCAGCGAACGTCTTTCATATTTGTAAGGCGTAGGAGATAGAGGAAAAGTGTGCGCGTGAACGAATTTACATATCTGAACTGAGTAGCTTCGATTAAAAATGACGGTCATGCGCCTCCGTGCAGAAGAGGTACCGAACAGCATTCGCTGCACGTACGTCAATTCGGGCGTTTCATGTTACTTTAGCGGGGCTCGCGAATGGACACAAGGGACTTCGGACCGCCACGATGATAAAAGTAAAATTTATGTGGTACCTCAACATGGAATTTGCTCGTTCGAAGTGCACGCGAGTAGTATCTTGAGAAAAACCATTCCTCGAGCGGACATCATATTGCATGTCATAAAATCAAATGCCCTCCGCAAATTGTATTTAATTTAACCTGAAAACAGTCATTCCAAACTGCGAACTTTTCTGAAGACCCGAAAGGCCGTTTTACACGGTACACGGAATTGCGCAATCTGACGTACGTGCGAAGGCGCAATCAAAATTGCGTCGCGTAAAGCGGTGAATTGCTTGAACAGATGCGAGAATGCGTGGATGCGAGACGGCAAAATAGCCCCTGTCCTAATTTCGTTCATGCATTCGCGCAATTCCACTTCATTTTAGAAATTAATGCTGCACTAACCTGCTTAATTCCGTGCCCCGTGTAAAGCGGCCTGAAGACTTAACACATCACAAACTGACTTGTGCACGAAGGCGCAGTCTGAATTGCGTGGTGTGAAGCGGTGAGTTGCAAGAATGCTTGCGAGAATTCTTGGACGAGAGATGGCAACGTGGACCTTGTCGAATGAGTTTCGAAACTGTCATCCCACAAATGGTTTAACGCGCGGTAAATCACGGAAGAAATAGTGCCTCTCCTCAGGCCCGGTAATAGGGCGTGGCTGGGGGTGTGCCTAGGGTGACAAACTTCGGGAGTCGGCAAAATTTGAAAAGTGAGTGTTAATTTTTTGCCTAGTTGCAATAGTTACAATCTTCTATATTATTTCTACTGTATAGATACCTTTCTCTGAACTTATACGCAACCAAACTCTACAAATGAGGTACCAAAATGCACAGAATTTATCAGAGAACATGCGACGGCATATCTTACTTCCTAAATATTGCTATTGTTTCCTAAAATTAGTTTTTAAAAAATAAAAAAATAAAAAAAAAACGGTAAATATTCCTGACGTTAACGGCGCGCAAGCTGATACATTTGTTCCTTTGCAACAATATCTCGCATTCTTTAAATAACTTTTATCAAAATGCGGCTGATTCCACACTCATGTCTACTGTTGATACGAAAGTATGAGTCATCATGTGGGTTTAACAGAGGATAGTGTAATTACTTCCACACTGAGAGAACAGGTTTGGATGCTACACTCTAAACCCTTTTGGGCGGGGAGATTTGGATGCGCCATCAAGAATCATGCAACGTCAGAACTAACTCTTTGGATGTGAGAACCAAAGGCAAAGAATGTCACACCAAACACGTCCAGTCATCGTCCTTTGGATGGGAGAACCAAAGTTATGGTTAGTGCACTCAACCGGTTTAGGTACGAAATCTAAATCTATTGTTACGCGCTCTGGTGGCAATCTCATGAAGCTCTCTAGCACCCGCAGTTCTGTGTTCAGCCGTGGAAGCCGTAGACACGTGTGGACTTGTTGTGGGCAAAACGGGCGAACTCTGCTGCCGCTTGTGCTTCGTTGCTCTTGCTGCTCGAGATTATGGACGAGGGGACGGAGAATTTCTTATCGAAGGCTGGACTTGGAGCCTATATCCATGTGTTCGCTGGTAAGTTGCGAGTTGTTGTTTATTCTCACGGCCATTTTGTGTTTATTCTCACCGCCATGTTGCATTAATTCTCATGCCCGCACTACCACCCTTTGCTTATGAGTTCTTCATATTCCCATTGTTATCTCTATGTGCTTATTAAAACAAAGTTCAAACTCTCAGATCATATTTTGTCGGAAGCGCTGCTGTGCTTATTAACATTCACCTTTATTTATTGAGGTTAAATTGTCTCACGTTTCTTGTATTTCCCGATGATATTTATAATATGTTGTGATTGTATTTTAATAATATTTTATGATTATTGGCATAAAATTTGGTAATGATATTAATTCACTGTGTTTTGTGCACTTTTTATGATATTTTAACGGTGGATTCATCGAGAGCCTGGCGGAGTAATCATCGAGAGCCTTGCGGAGTAATCATCGAGAGTGTTGGCACGGAGTTTATTGACGAGGAAAGGAGAATGAACAAGAAGAGATTGAGACAAATTGTGTGTTTGGAGTGAATTTTATGTAACTGTGTGTTTATATATTGGAAATAAATGTTCTTTCTAGTGTTCTACAAATATGGATATTTATTTTTACACCCGCGCATGTTACAATATGTTGAATTATGTGATAATAGATATTATGATAATCACAGAGCTAGGTTTTCTCATTTTTTAGTTGCACTGTCTTAGTGGCCTATTTCAAAATGTGTTGAAAAGAACAATACTAAGGTGTAGTGGAATTGAACAGGAGGGAGGAAGGGGTAGGCGCCCAATCCTTTGGGCAGGTGATCTAAACTTTTCATTCGGCCTCCAAACGTCGTTCTGATGAGCCACCCAACGCTTTGGTTCTCACACCCAAAGTACTCGTCCATCTTCTTTGGATGTAGCAACCAAAGGAGTAGTTGTAACATCCAACTCCTCATCACCCATTCCCTTTGGGTGACACAACCAAATGTATGGACAAGTCCTTCCCTTCACCTCAGCTTTGGGTGTGGCACCCAAACCTACGATTCTCATATCCAAAGTGTTTTTTCAGTGCAATATTGTGTTTAAAGAGGTCTTATGACCTCAATTTGTACGTGAACATTCCAATTAAATTTGTACTTAAGACCCTGCCTTTTATTCTACATTTTAAAACCAGAAACGCGCCTATCCCTCTGTGGACCTGCATTGAAAAGAGCGGGGGAAGCCCGCTGGGAGCGGAGGCAGCACGCTCGTAAAAATATTATTTGTATTGCTCAGTAATAAATCCATTTTAATGCATTAATACATTTTTATATAACTGTAATGCATGTATTAATTTATACAAGTGTGTAAAAAAAAGATGATGTCGACGGCTTTTCCCTATTCCGTACCTTCCACTCCAATCCTTTCCTCGGAGGCGTCGACGGGCTCCTATCGCGGTCGCTCCTCCTTCCTTCCCATTCCAACCCCTCCCCGGGTGACTTGGCGTATCAGTTGAAGAACAAGGTGCCGGGCCCGGTGCGTTGTATCCTTTAAAAGGCCCTCATTCATTGTATGTTAGGTTACTAACTTGAGATGGACGGATCCAGGATTTGTTTCGGATCCGGATTCGGATGGGATCCTTGATTTCCGGAGCCGGATCTTTCGGAACGGATATTTTCGGATCCAAATGTATTTTCAAATCCCTGCTATTGAACGAAGTAACCATTAAAGTTCATTCTGGGTACATAAAATCAAAGCAATGCTTTTTAGATTTTCATACACATTATAATATTTTTATTACGTAACCTCTGAGAGAGCTTCCAAACAAAATGGTTAATTGTGGAAATGGAAAATTGTAGCCGGAGAAATGTCTGTTCACGTATCGTTTGCTTTTCTTACGCATTCCCCACCAATACGCGCTATCAATGGCAGTCTTCGCTTATCCTTCCGTCCGCCTATGACTCGTGACGTCACGATGGAGCGCTCAGGCCTTGTCTCTCGGAGGTCGTGGTTTAGGTGCACCAATATCGGGGTGTGTGGTGGTATGGAATACCCACCGGGGTAAGCGGTAGGTGCGAGATTATTAAAGTGCGGAATTTTAAGATAAACGGATCAAAATGGTGAGTTTTACGGCTTTCTGAAGGATATTATATTAATACTTATACTGTTCTATTCTATTAGTAATATCAATCCAATTAAGTAAAATGGATTAAACTTAAAAATTCCTGAGCTCTATGGGGTGGGGTTTAACCCCCAAACACCCCCCCCCCTCACTGCGCCGATAGCCTAAGGTGCGATTCTTGTGATAGTCCACGGAAATTTTGTCATGGGAACTCATGCAAATAGAGAGAGCTTTGAAATGCACAATGACGGGAGGTGCCATTTCAAAAGCACAATAAGAGGTTGTTGTATGTTTATTAATGACTGAAATCACTTTTGTATGTGCTTGGTTTGTTTTCTGTTTTTGAGTTAATTTGTTGTGTTTTATTTGTATGTGAGCATGTTTGTTTATATTTTGATTTTATTGTGTTGATTTAATGCTCTGGTGATGAGAGAAAAATAAGTGATTGTAAGTCAGAGGAAGCCATCTTGAAGTGAATGTATATTAAGAAAAGATTAAAATACAGTGCGTCAAGTGATATTTTCCTTGTGTAAAATCGCTTTGATACGTTAAGATGTAGAGTTTAATTCCTAAACTCTTTCCATAACTTCTTTACATACACCAAGATGTGATTCGCCATGAAAAATATTTCACTTTGTCAGGATTCGAACCCGGTGTATTGCTGGTCAGATGTACTAGTGAATCACACATCAGGCCATTACCTCTGATTGAACTTAGGATTTTCTCTCATGACTTTCGGGAGGAGCTTCGTATTGCGCTTTTTCACGCGAGCTTTCGCGGCCATTACAGGTCGCAACATCAGGCGATGAATGAGAAATTGGAAAAAAGTTGTCAATTGATATACCCGTCAATCCTCATCACTCCACCGGCGTATTTGAAGGGGAAGGGTGACGCTTACGCCAGAAGAACTCTCATTGTCAGCCCTGTCCTCAAAAGCTCGCGTGGCTAATCGCAAAACGCAGCTGCTCCCAAAAGACATCGACATCAATGAATCTCGCTGCGAAAGTCTACGTTCCCTGTTAATTGAATTGATATTATAAAGTTTTTTTCATAAATGATGCGTTTTAATTAGGGATGGACGGATCCAGGATTTTTCTTGGATCCGGATTCGGATCGGATCCTTGATTTTCGGAGTCGGATCTTTCGGATCGGATATTTTCGGATCCAAATATATTTTCAAACTCCTGACACTGAGATTCCCCAAATGAATTTTAAATCTCTTGGAAATAGTCACGCTATATTCCAGTCGTACTTTGCCTTTTTTTATTTTCCACGGCTGAAATTCTCCTACGTAACCTCTGCGAGAGCTTTCAAATAAAACAGGTCACGATTATGACAGGAATCGCATGCGACGGCGCATTCGAAGATGGAATCGGAACTCTTTCCACCCTCATGGGACGTTACATTCACTGAAGCTATTATTTACAATTTCGGATCCAGATCCGATGTCTTCCGCGACTTTGGATCCGATGTATCCGATGAAGGGCAATATCCGCGGATATTTGGATCTACATCTACATAATACCCTGCGAGCCACCTCTAGGGTGTTTGGCAGGGGGTGATCAATCACCAGCATGCAGCATGCATTTGGACTCCCACATGCACACCACACCGTCCAAAAAACGTCCCGTATAATAACAAACTATACTACTATATGCTTTTAGAAATAGAATATAGAATAGAATTTTAGAAACATGCATTAAGTTTTACATATGTTTCTGCAATCTATCTCTCTTATTTTATTTATATGATCTGATCTTCCGTAGTACGTTGGCGTCCGCAAGATATGGTTAACTTCGTCAGAAAAGACACTGCTCTTGAATTTATCTAAAAGGTTTAGTCTATTTTTCTATCTACGGTCCGACAGAGAATCCCATCCGAGTTTATGTAAGAGGTCAGTTACACTAACAAGACTATCGTAACGACCTTTCACATACCTGGCAGCTCTTCTTTGCACGCGTTCTAACTCTGTTATTAAGCCTTTTTCATATGGGTCCCAAACACTAGCAGCGTATTCCAGATGTGGCCTAACGAGGGAAAAGTAGCTAATTTCTCTCACTTTGTCGTCGCACTTTCCTAATATTCTTTTAACAAAACCCATTTTACGATTAGCTTGACCGGTTATTTCTCGAATATGTTTATTCCACGATAGATCATTATTGAGTCTAACGCCTAGATATTTCACGGATTCAACTGCCTTTAACTGGGTGCCCCGAATGATATAGTTACGCTGTAGGGAGTTATTCTTCTTCCAGAAATTCATTACGACGCATTTTTCCAAGTTTAATTCTAACTGCCATGCATCGCACCAAGCTTGGATAGCAGCAAGGTCATTCGTTAGTTCATCTATATCTTTGCTGGAACGGATTTCTCTGTAAACTACAGCGTCGTCTGCAAATAATCGTAACTTACTCTGTACTACTTCGCCAATATCGTTTATATAAAGAAGGAATAGGAGTGGGCCAATGACACTACCCTGAGGAACGCAAGAAGTGACTCTAACCTCATTGGAGACTGCACCGTCTAATACTACTCTTTGGACGCGGTCGCTCAAGAATTCTCTAATCCAGGAAATGACATCTTCGTCTAGACCATAAGATTTCAGTTTTATTATTAACTTTCCGTGGGGTACTTTATCAAATGCCTTTTTGAAATCAAGAAAAATCGCGTCTACTGGAATGTTGTCTTCCCCGGAGACTAAAATATCGTGGGCGAAAAGCGCTAACTGAGTTTCGCACGATCTGCTTTTCCTGAATCCATGTTGAGTTCCCATTTATAAGTTTTGCGCGTCTAGGTGTTTCATTACCGAGCTGACTACGATGTGTTCAAGGACTTTACAAGAGATGGACGTTAAAGATATCGGCCTGTAATTAGATGGCTGTTCCTTGTCTCCACTTTTAAATATTGGCGTTACATTAGCGATTTTCCAGTCATTAGGTACTTCGTGTTGCTTGATGGATTTACTGAATATTAACTGCAAGTAATTGGCAATTTCTGAGGCTAGTTCTTTATATACGCGAGAAGGGATTTCGTCTGGACCAGGAGATTTATTTGGACTAAGCGACTTCAATATTTTTTCTATTCCGAGCGTACTAATGTGAATAGCTGGCATCTTATGTATACAGGAATTGTCATCGGTCTCGGGTGAGTTTTCAGAAGGCTCCGTGAACACGCTCTTAAAGTAGGAATTTAATAAATTGGCTTTATCGTAACTGCTTGTCAACACATCTCTATTGTCGTTACTCAGGGAACATACGGTAGACCGTTTACCTTGAACTTCCCTTACATATGACCAAAATGCTTTTGCGTTATCCTGTAACTGCTCTACTAGTGTTTTTCTTTTAAAATTCGTGAACGCATTCCTGAACGCTTCCTTCGTGGCGGCTTTAGTCATCCTATATTCTTTAATTATTAGCTCGCGTTCATTAGCGGATAAATCCGTGCTGATTTTTTTCATTTTAGCATGACACGCTCTCTGTCGCCTCAATGATTTTCTCACTTCCGCGTCGTACCATCTCGGTTCGCTGCCTTCTTTTACTATTTTACTAGGGATGTAGCTAATTATTCCCGAAGTTACGAGCGAAAGAAAAGCTTTCCAAGTATTCTCTACATTTAACTTTAATACTGATTCTTGAAACTCGGGGAAAGCATTTTTCAGATGACTCTTAAACCCATCAAAATCAGCTCTTTTAAAAATGAAAACTTTACGCTCTTTTTTTAAGTTTACAGCGGTATTTAGAGAAAACTTTGCAGTTACTACCCTATGGTCACTTATTCCTTCGACAGTGCCAACGTTTATTACCTGATGTGGTATATTTGTCGCTAATAAATCAAGAATATTTTCTCCTCTGCTTGGTGCGGATGCTATTTGAAACAATGAATTAGATGTAAAAGTGTGTAATAAAGCCTCGCAGCTCACTTTATCCCTCCCACCAGGAATGAAGCTATAAGTCTCCCAATCTATAGAAGGTACGTTGAAATCTCCACCCACAATCAAGTTTCTTTCAGGATACTTGGATGCTACGCTGTTTATTTGATTTTGAAAATCCAACATTGACGTTATATCTGAGTTAGGTGGTCTTTAATACGAACATAATAAAATAGTTTTGAATTTTGGACATTTAATTAAACACCACACAGATTCAACGCTGGTCTCAGTTACCGTTATCGCTTGGCTGACGATTGAATTCTTTACAGCTATAAAAACTCCGCCCCCAACTCGATTAATTCTATCTTTCCGATAAACAGTGAACGATTTTGGGAAGATCTCATTGTCTGAATCATCATCTGTTAGCCAACTTTCTGTTCCAAAAATGACGTTACACTTCGTACTATGAATCAAATGGTGGAATTCGAGAATCTTATTTCTTAAACTACGGCAATTAACCACAGCCACGATCCGAGGTATCCGATCCGACCATCCCTAGTTTTAATAGCATACACAGTGTGTGTATTTTCAACTACCGCATCCCAAAAAGAAGCTTACGGAGGTATCATATGTTAGTGTTGGGGGAGGGGTACGAAGGGAGTCAAGGGATAGTGGGGAGAGAAGGCAAACTGATCCCTGCTTCCCCAAGTTCCCCATTCACACTACCATCATTCTCAACCAGCGTAAAGATGACGCCAGAACTAGTGTGCGTTCACACATACCATGGTTAGACACTGGCGACATCTGATGAATGGTAAAGTAAGTCCAATTGCAAAATGAATTGACAGGAACGAATAACCTGTTATGAAATAGAGAATGTGCAGGAAAATGTCCTTGTGTCTATTGCAGTGATTTTCAGCGAATATGCATATTATGAGCTGCTTACGAATTAAATAATTGCATTCCAACGTCGTCGAGAATTGTTCCTTGCTACGTAGGAGTTAATTCAGATGTTTTCGTCAAACTTAATCATTTCATCGATGGCATGGTTTACATTTTTCTACTGCTCTATTGAATCCGAATTAAAGTGACTATCGGTAACAATTTGGTTGGTATCAACAACATATACTACTAGTTGCCATTGATTCGGATGTGTTAATAATAATTGATGTAGGCGAAGAAAAGAGGATCTTGAGCCTTAAGCCTATATGAGGAAGAATAATTTAACGATTTTCCGTAGATACCTGGACACATTTGGTGATATAAGGACAGGAGGTTTCAGACAGCAAGAATAGTTACTTCACTCACACCAAATACCAAACATTCTCATAACCGAATTTAAGTATTTTGGGACTACCCACAGTGATAACTTTACGTGAGTCACCCGCAATGCACAAATTGTGCGAAAAATCAACAGAGAAAAGTTTCGGATCAAGGCAAAGTAAAATTCTTTACCTTCGGTCTGAAAGTGTCCCAAAAAAGCTTTGAATTTAATAAAGTCCCTCCTTTTTAATGCACCGAAGGAAATAAATTGCGGGCAATGATTAAGTTTAGAATGTGAATCACAAAGTTGACATTTAATCCTACTACCACGATCCGGTTTAAATTAGCAATTAACGTTCTCTTTTGAGACATTGCTTTCGTCAAAGTAGAACTCTTCAATTTATCAAGTTTAATTGGCTTGCAACCGGATGTCCTCAGAATGTTTACGCATTTACGTTCGAACTCGAAAAGGTGTGATATTGAGGGGAAATCAATGTCATGGTTTTCCATTTCAAAATGTTTTTTCACCGATTTGTCAAGAGCTTTTCCGCTACAAAAAAAAAATTAAAAACACGGAATTTTCATCGCGTTTAACGCATTCACATTTTCCGAAAGGATATAGAAAATATTTTTCAAAGCGTCTAGTGAGTCGTTATCAACACGAATAGTGAATAGCTTATCCAAATAATTAAAAGCAAGCAATATTTTATTTTCGTTTTGCTGGCCTAGTGTCCGCCAAGCAATCACTTAATTATCTGAAACTATAAGAAGTCTTCGAACTAAAGCTCAAGCCTGACCCTTAGGGCTAGATAGAAAATATTGTACTTCTCCGTAACAGTCAGACTTTCGTTTGAGTGAATCATACTAGTTAATGCATTGTAAAAAATGCTTAAAATTGGCAGGATTCCCATCAAAACACGGAATACTAATATTTGGTAGGTTGAGAGAGGGAGTTGGCGAAGACTGTTCTCCACGAGAGGAGGCAGGCGTCTCCTTTACTAAATGACTTACAACCGTGTTATTTTATAGCATTGGCATTCAACGCGTCCTTCGATATCAAGTTCAGATGCATCTACGTCTAATTTTAAGTAGATTTCCAGCTCGCGTTACTCATTCGTTAGACCAAGAAAACATTTATGATCATCTTGCAAAGACGAAAATCTTCTTGGGAAAACAGATTAAGTCTTCCTCTTGTTCAAAAACCTTAAATGAAATTGTGCACAGCCGCTCGATAGGTCTAACGACGGCATCGCGCCTGGCTTCAAAATGTGCTTACTGTCGTCTCATCGCTCGATTAGATCGGGGTTCAATTGCAGCACCGTCAGTTTACCGTTCGTCATCAGAAGCCATGTTAAACACAAGAAAAACGACAAAAACAAGCCTTCCCTAAGGTATGCCTCTCACACGCTAATTGATATCCGACCCGAAGGACCAAAAAAAATATGCCTCTCGTTTCGTCTGCACTTGGCCAGAACTTGAAAGAGGGTCATTTGATGATTTAAGAAAATAGTGGACTGTATTTAAAAGAAAATTGTGCGAGAGTATTGAGTGACTTACCCCAGGTTATCGGTACCGCCTTCGGCATGCGTCAGGTGTCTAGCTGATTCGATGTTACCCGTAACACGGTGTGTCAGCGACTGAGACCGGGTTCGTTGCCTCATGAACCCAGGAAAACATTAGAAAGCCAAACATTTACCGACAGGTGTCGGGATAAAGGAGCAAATCCCTCATTGCCTACTTTAGGTCATAAAAAGAAAATCCACCAGCGGCGCCAAAACCAAACGAGTGGGATAATAAGAAAAGGTTCTTCACTCTCGTACGTAGGATCTATGATAAGAGAAGTTGGCCGGAGTTTTTCGTAAGGACAGTTCTAATTCCGCTACCGAAAAAGAATACAGCTGTAGATTGCGGAGATTATGGGACTATTATCCTAAAATCGCGGACGGCGAAAATTGCACTGATGATATTGAGCAGACGAATTGAGGCGTGGTCAAATGAGTATTTGGGGGAAGATCAGTTTGCTTTTAGAAAAGGGAAGTCGACTCGTGATGCAATAGCGGTAATGAGGTCCCTGGTGGAAAGGAACCTAAAAAATGACCAGGTGTATGCCTGTTTCATGGATTTTGAAAATCATTTGATTGAGTGAACTGCGGAAGGTAAATGGATATTCTCAAGAAAATAGGTGTCGATTGGAGGCAATTTCGTAATCCGTACATGGCTCGGAGTGCGTAAGTGAGGGTAGCGGACGGTTAATCTGAGTGTATAAAAAATTAGCCGAGGGATCAGGCAAGGCTTTGGACCCACGTTTAAGTTTGTCTAACATTTCTGTTTACTTGGTGTTGAAAAAAACATTCTATTCTTATTTGTGCCTCTTACGATTTCCATAAACTCTCAATTAATATTTTTCGTAGTACTGAGATTGAATACTTTGTTTAGGTGACATTTGCTTCTTAGGAGAAAAAGATATGTAATTTCTTTTCTTTTCAATTACAGGTTACACTAGGGCATCAATAAACATTCATTCATCCATACGGAAAAAAATTACGGGTCCGCTGACATGGATGTTAACTTACCACACTATTCTATCTACACGGTTCACTTGCTTCATTAATTCAGCAGTATTTTAAAAGGCCTCTATAGCTTCTGGCGTACAGTGTAAGTTTACTAAGG
This sequence comes from Ischnura elegans, assembly GCF_921293095.1. NCBI lineage: Eukaryota > Metazoa > Arthropoda > Insecta > Odonata > Coenagrionidae > Ischnura > Ischnura elegans. The sequence goes on along the minus strand of NC_060249.1, from coordinate 116,531,642 downwards.
AACATAGAAAAATAAGCAATGAAAGAAAAGAAGATAGTGGAGCAAGTATGAAACCACATTATTGACGGAAGACCTTTAATCATTGTTCACGAAAGCAACTTTATCAACAAAATTAAAGTTTGGTCACTCAAATAAGACCATTTCTGTTTCTGTAAAGGAATCGAGTTCTCAAAGGAGTAAATATTATTGGACAATCTTCTACCCTGAGATGAATGTACTATTTAATTAATTTTCACTCCCTAACAGCAGTCAACAATACTGAGTTTGGTGTGATGGTCTTTCATAAAATTTACCAATCAAAACAGCTTGTCCAGGGTAAGGAATTACGCAAGTACGAACTGCATTAATTACTCATTATGGCGTGGAAATGCGTTAATGGACGTACCAAACTTGAAAAGGGTCTATTTTGTCATCTCACTGCCACGCATTCACGAATGCGTTCTATCAATTAACCGCTTTACACGACGCAATTTTGACTGCGCCTTCGCACGCACGTCAGTTTATGCAAGTACAGTCACTTTCAAAAGTCGGTCCACACGGCCAGCGCGAGCAACTACGTTTTTCGCTGCGCTCGAACCTCGGGTATCGCTTATGCCTTCTGAGCATTGAATGGGCCAGTTTGACTTACTCTCACCGTCCGCGAAACTCCTACCGAGACATTCTTCTCTATTCCTATATTCTTCGCGGCCTCCCCGACTCCCGATGCCAGAACACAAGGCGAAGCATTGTTCTCAATCACGCGATTCTCACCGTGATAGTATTCTGAGACAGATGGTCTGAGAAGTCTGGCTTGTATTAAAAAATACCGGGACGTATCTGCGTAGCAACCCACGTATTAGGAAGAAACGAGAATATGAATTTACGTCTGAAAGAGTATTCTAAAAGTTGCCTCCAAAATAATCTTCAAGATTATACCTGAAACACATAAATGCATATTGTTCAATATTTAATTATTTTATTCACACTGATAGGTGCAGTCATTATTCCTAAGCATTTAATTGCGAGATATGTTATCCTACAGTTTTCAGGCGTCTCATTACTCGAGAAATAAAATATACTAATGTGCGCTAAATTATTATGTTTACTTCGTTACAATATTTATTCCTGTCGTATCTAATATTTCCCTAATAAAATATTAAAATAATTCTTATGTATTCCTGGTATCAGTAAGTAGTTAACACACATCTTAATGTTAATCGGAAGTTGGAAAGTCTAAATAGTTATCATAAATATATTTTCGATAGTTAAAAACCATCGGAAGCATAAATTACATTACTCATTTGCCTATTTCCTACCATTTTAAGGCACATATAGTATATATGATATCTTTCACTCTTTCACTGAGAGGGCTAACTAAGTCTTTCTCGTTTTTCGCTTCTTTTTTTCTGCTACAATCAGTCGTAAAATGCGCCTGGTGATATCATGCATGTCAATGTCCTCTACATTATTATGTCCAAGTGTTTTTGCACCAATAATAGAAGGTACACTCACGTAATGACAACTGCGTCAACAAAAAGTTTTATAATACGTAAAATATGAACCAACAAGGAAAACCAGGGAAAGTACGAAATAAATGCACGCGAAATAATCATTAAATTCGACAAATATCGAAACGTAATGATCAATTTGAAAGTAACATCTCCCTCTGAGTGAATATATCTTCACTCGCAATCGAAATATTTTCGGTGAGTACCTAACCAAGGAAAACAAAAAGAGTAAGGGAAATTAAAATTCCTGGAGAAGCAGAAGTGGCGCCGCAAACTTTATCCCAAAAATGTTTAAAGTGACTGTACATACAACACTAATTCCTTGTGACTAAACAAAAAGAAACTCCAAAAGAAAATACTCGATCTCCAGCGATGGTACGGGCAAGCTGGACGTGATATCTGGAACCGTTTCTCAATCAAAGATTTCATGATTAGCACGATACTGTGTATGTCCTTCACATCAACAAAATGTTGACTCAACTCGTAAAAGAACTCAAATTTTCCTTGACCGAGATTCGTTCGCGTATCCAAAGAATTCGCGCAAGATACTCTCGCCGTACTTTCGTGTCGCAAAATATACACACCAGCGATTACTAATGGTCTGTCTTATGTATTCTGCATTTTATTCCGTATGCCTGATGATATATTTTGAGCTATTAATAATAATAGTTGTAAAATGACGGTCATAGACGCCCCCGTGCAGAAGAGGTGCCGTACAGCATTGATGTATGCACGTCAGTTCGGGCAGATGGCTTTAAGACCCTTCGGCCGTTTTCACACGTAACGGCACCGGCGCCGGATGCAATGCAATCAAATGGAAGCCTATACACGTAGTCCGGTCCGGCATCATTGCCGGCACCGGCACCTTCGACTTAAGCCGGCGATGAACTCGGCAAATCGGAAGCCCATTGGTTAGATGGATGGAGGGTGTGGGTAGAACTCAAAGTACAGCCACCTCTCCACGGTGAGTTCTGGGTTGTTTAAATATTATTAAATCATATATAAACAAAGGAAGAGCTGCATAATCAAACATGTATTTTAGACTAAAATATTACCTCAAGTTATTATGACACAACTCTGAAATATCGGCTAAACTGCAAAATTTATACATTTTTAATGATCTTGTGTGATCGGTAATAACAGTTAAAAGCCATAAATATGCATATATAAATAATAGCCTATGCTATTTGTAATCATTTTTTGCTACAGCGTTAAAAGGTATTAATTGAATTTAATTTTTTTACAACGAAAAAAAAAACAATTTTTTCATTTTTGTCATTTTTTTAGGTGCTTTGCGGGATCGGAAGATGACGTCCGATTTTAATAATTCTTTATCTGTTTGTCTTGTACTAACGTATCGCAACTTTTCCGCACTATTACGACACGAAATTTGGAAATTGAGTTTTTTCGCACCACCCTAGTGTATATGCTCTATTTACTGCATCTTGGTACTGAATCGCTTATCCTATGTGTATGAGAGAAAATCATTCGTATGAAAACTCATTAAAAAAAATTTAAAAAAATAAGAGTCGTCCATTGTAATTTTTTCATATATAGAACAGAAACTTCCTCCCAAACATCCATCTTTCAAAAGTGGATGCACGGAGAACTATCTTTCTCGTCTCCTGTATTTCCGCTGAGGTAGAAAGCGAGATCAAATGACCTCTCCTATCTTCAGACCACATCTTTCTTCTTACACGACCAGAATTTAACTGGTCACCGATCCCGGGGATGCCGGTGTGTGTGAAATGGCCTTCCGCCGGTGCCGGTGACGGCGCCGACACCGGCACAGGCTTTGCCGGTACGTGTGAAAACGGCCTTAGTGTGGGCTCGCGAATGGACGCAGGAGACTTCGGACAGCCAGGATAGGCACGGGTGATTCATGCAGAATATACAAGACCGGTGACACCGTTCAAAGCGCACTCGAGAAGTATTCTGAAAAGTTGCGTTTTTTCAGCAGCCATGGTATGGAAAAGGCTAGTCACTTACGTTATTACAATAATTGCCTCTAAAAACGATCATAAAAATTTCGCGTTTATTCCCATGGCTGAAAAGTTAGTCTGATTTTGGAATGCGAAAAAAATGTATTAGGGGAAGCTAATGCTCGTCAGGAGGGAACACACCTTAGAATGTAGATTCCTAACGTTTCAGGGGGTGAGGTTCTTACGCCTAAGGACACAAATTTGATTCCAATTCCGTGCTACAAAAACTTAGAGAAAATGACGAACAAGATTCTTTCCATGCAGAAGATGCACCTAACAGCAGATGCCGCGAATACTGCAGCTCAGGCATAAATTCTGTAACCGAGTTTAGGACTCGCAATTAATAACAGGAGACTTCGCTTTAAACGCAGTGACGCGCACGTGTGCGAAGGATTTTTATAACTAAGGGAAGGCACGTGGTAAAGGAGGGGACTGTGAGGGCTTCAACCTTTCCTCCCCCCCCCCCCGAATTTTGTTGTGGTACCATGCAGTGGCGCAGCGTGGGGTGGGTCTCGGGGATAACCCCCCCTCCATAGTTCAGAGAAATTTTTAAGTTTAATCCATTTCACTTAATTGGATTTACATTACTAATAGAATAGCGAAAGGATTAATAAAATATCCCTCATCAAACCGTAAAACTCACCATTTTGAACCATTTATATTAAAATTACGCGATTTGGTAAAAGTAAGTAGGACAAGCCTCGCCCACTTTTACCAAAACAATCACAATCCCGTAAGGGTCAATATAAATCAAAACTTTTTGTGACATTTTTTGCCATAACTGGTTAATACATTAAAACTACTTATGGAGCGCACAATGTGGACATTTTTTTCTTGCTTCATCGGTAGTCTTCACGAGGCTATGATTCAAATATCTTTTCACAGGGAAAAATTATTATCAATCACCACGGTTACTTTCTACAACCAGCTCAGCTGCAAATAAAATTTTACGAGATTAAATTAGTGACTTACCTGAACTTATACAGGTATTGAATTTTACTAAAGCCAACGGAAATTAACAAATACAGTAAAAAAGTATATTTTCAAGGATATTCCCACCAGTAAAGTGGCTAACAGACACGAAGTTTATACATTAATAGAAGTAGTATCGCGAATGATGAGAAAAATCCGGGGTCTTTCACTCACATGGGGAGACGTCAGTCTTGTGCAACGCGTCATCTAATGTTATACTTTTTATTGCGTTCGGAATGGCGAATGATACTCAAAATGTGAGGCAGTGGTAGACACAGATGGGGGGGCGCCTCCCCCCCCTTGCGGGTACGCCCGTATTGCCGAACATTACAAAACCATAATTGTAACTTTTTTCTATCATAAGATGGCATTGTCTTTTACATATGTATAAGGTCTTTAAATAAAATTTTCTTATAATCTGCCTGTGACTTGACCATTTTTTATTACGATAAAAGTAAAGCCAACGTAAGATATATTTTGCGCCCCCCCTTGAGTTTTCTCTTTATCCGCTACTAATGTGAGGTGGTTACATTGACTGGCATAGGCGGATTTAGGAAGGGGGGATGTTTCCCCCCCCCCCCACCCCGACGCTTAAAAAATGGACGAGATTTTTAATAAGGCTATCATTACGATCGCTTCGTTTAGCATATTGCAAAGCCTCGATCATTTAATTTAATGCTAATAACTTTCATATTAAAAATTACAGTATGTATATCAATTATTGTATGTTGCTTTCAATCTCAAATATGAAGAGACCGTTTTCCTATCAGGCTCTTGTGCTCCTCTCCCTCCAGACAAAATGCTGGAGCCACCCTTGTTGACTGGCCCAGAGTTTAGTTGCAATTAATTATTATCCGTATGGTAAATTAAAAAAAAAGCGGTACATGGACACACGATATATAAAAAGTGAATTGACGCTATTATGGCGGAAAGGGTTCAATAAAGACCTTTTTATTTTAAACCATGGACCACGCAGTCTCGCAACTGCAGTCTCCTATCTCCTATCACTACCCTGAGGCTAAGAAGGATGCTACGCCAATAGGGTGGTTTTCTAATTTTTTAAATTGCCCAAATCGATAGATTATTACTCCTGTAGCACGTATTTAACGCTTTTAGATTTTCAAATGACGATATCTATTTTTCGCGATTAAATTTGATTTTACATAAAATGCACCTCATAAGTGCAACGAAAAAGCACCTCAAAAAATACAATAATATTTGGGGAGGGAATAATATTAGTTCGAGGGAGAAAAATTACCTACATAAAAACACTATCTTCCATTTGCGATTTATTTTACAGGAAACAGTGACATTGCAATTGTTATAATAAAAAGAGGTAACAAGAACATAACGCCGAGTCGAGAGTCTCGCTTGAGTCTTTTACTATCTCAAAGCCAATCGGAAACCAAAGCGAGAATATATCCCTGAAGTCACGCTAAACTCAATCATCAAATGTAATTATGATGTCTATCTTCCGTATTCCTTCCTCTTTTTCAATGGCTAGACGTGAACGAAGTAGCTATTTCAAGGGAAAGCTCTGTTAACCATCAGACGTTTCAATGTGCTGAAAGATTAACTTAACCCATTTTCGACAACAGAAACCATTTAGATACATCCAACCCCGCTGGGCAAATGAGGCTCGTGATGAAAAAATGCGCACATTTTTTTTTTATTTTACTCAATTTTAACTTTCCTTCGTCTAAATCAAAATTTTCTCTGCATACTTAATCCTTTGTTATGCTGGTAGGATATGCATCACATTAAATTTTCACACCGCTACCGCCCAGTGTAGCCATACGAGACCTCAGGTCATTCGGAAGAAACTGTTTGATGAAAGCATCACCAGAATATTTGAAAAGGATAACTTTTAAGACGACCGTAGCAGCGACACATCTATAATTATCTGCAAATCACAAGCAGACATTTTTATGGACGGAAATGGGTAAAGCATGAACCAGTCGTAAATTTTTATAGTCCCTCAGAATGATTGGTCCAGCGATAGATTTTCAAGTACCAAAAGAGTGACCGTTCGAACCATCATTTTATGGATCAAGCGGTCATTCCAACCGTCCATTTTTCCATCCCTTATTCCGTCACTGTCCATATTTAACACTGTCGTTCAAAAAAATCCAATCGTGGCATTGCAATAGGGTTGTCTCCTATTATTTTTTATTTCCTAAATCGAAAGATTATTACTCCAGGAATGCGCATTTCACGCTCTTAGATTTTCGAATAACAATATCTATTTTTCGCGATTTAATGAAAAGTGTAAATTTTCAAGCTCGCGAAAGCGCGACGGCTAAGTATGAATGCTGGGAAAACTCCGTGTGACGTCGTTCTGGTTCCCGCTGCCGCAAGTGAGGTGACCTTGGAGCGAGGATATTGTGCGCCTCTGCGATGTAGGCTGCTGGCAGGTAGCAGAGTACCCTGCTAGCAGGTAGCGCTTGGCTTAATAAAGGATTATTATTACCCTATCAAACGAATGAAATTTTTCGACCTCAGGTGAATTTAATATGTGGTTATTAAGAGATGTTTCCCTGAGCTCTGTGCCTCATGCATGCATTAGTAATCTCAGAAGATGTAAAAATCCTACCTACTAATATAGAAACTAGGTCCCAGTGACGTCACGTAGAGTGGAATCGCATGGGCGCCAATCTGGCCTTTTTCAAATGAGGTTAAAATTGACCGTGGCCATTCGTCTAAACTGAGATTTAATAAACTAAGTAATTTGTATATTATGAATACACTAATTGTGGGTAAGGAATCGCATTCAATGCCTTTCGTTTTCTTTGATGAAGGAAACTACCCAATTGCTACCAGCAGCCGTTTTTTTCTGATGGTCCGAAACGCGTGGTACGAAATATTTTAAAACGAACGAAATAAAAACTGTGGAAAAGTGATACCGCCTTCCATTTCAGTACTTCAAGAGAGATGATGGTAACTGGACGGCATGCTACTAATTTTCACATTTCTAGGAACCTCCAAAAAAAACCTCGCCTTGATTAGTAAATAATTTGGTTAATTGTTATTCACCAATTTCCCGCCTCGGTGAAATGGTGTCGTAAGCACCGTTGGCGCAACTTTGCGCTGGGAAGTATTAGAGATCGGAGGGAGAGATAACCTTTTTGGCATACCTGACACTAGCGCCATTGTTGTCATTGAGGCCGACCTCAAACTAATATATTTAATATACCTTCAACTGGTTTTACTTACTGGCTGGCGGGGTTTCGTGGATACTAGTGTGTAATGGTTAAAATGCGATCAAAATATAGTTAAAGCGCTCAGGATACATAATTTGTGTTTTTTAAATAACTATAGGCAAATAAAATTTAAAATAAATCCGACATATTCCAAAAAATATGTGAATTATATGGAAATGGAAATAGATGTTAAAAATGGAAATAAATGTGTCCTGTGGTTTTAATGCATTCATTTTACTATTCAAGCTAATATACCATTTCAATTGGAATAGCTTCGGCGCCAGCCCCCATTTTTTGTGACGTAGGTATGCCTCCGAAGATATCTTTCCCTTCATCCTGAGCGTCGGCCTAAAACGTGCCATAGTGGTAGATTTGGCAACAGTGCCATAATCAGGCGCGTCCAAGAGCGAGGAAGCTATAGAGCGTTCCACATTTAGTTGACAGTACGGGCCTTATGGATAACAGTGTTGCCAAGCTTCCGCTCCGCCGGCAGGCATCCTAACAGCGTATGCAACTACACATAATTTGGCGCCAAAATGGTTTAGTTCAAAAAGGAGTTAGGGATCGCACGAAAGACGGCGTAAATTAAGGAATTTTTCAGCGTAAATTACAATACCTTTGCTGCAATATAGAAGGAAAAGTCTTTTGTTATTTTATGTATGTACTTATTCAATTCACAAGCTGAATAATGAATAATTTGTAATATAAAAAATAACAATAAATTGAAGGATAATAAAAATTATCGCCACTCCTGAATGAGACAAAATTTCTATTCCTCCCATATTATGCAATATTTTTTGGCTCTGGCTAGTATTACATGAAAGGTGATGTTGTATAAGACATCATCAGTCTTTAATTTTTCAAAATTTTCCCGTACTTGGTTTATTGTAAATTAAAGATCTCTTTTCAAGCTGACATCTTCAAAGCTAATTTCCTTAATGTTCTTTTTCCTCCGCCTTGTATTAGGCAAGGATTCCAATTTCCTTGAGTAATAAGAGGCATTATCTACCACTATAATTGATCCTTCGGGTAAGTTTGCAAGAAGTGAGTGCTCAAACCATCTCTCGTAACACTCCCTGCCTTAAATAATTAATTGTGCCGACTATGAATAATATCATTTCCTTTCGATAAAGATGATTCTTTTCCCCCTGCGTTCGTACACGAAGTCTATGTCCAAAAGAAAACGATATAGTGTTGTCCTTTTGTAATCTGGGAGAATACTCTCCATATATACCGAGTTTAAGATGGGTTTTAAAGTCGGAGGAATATTTTTCACGAAGGATTCATGTGCTTTCCTTGTAATTCCCGATCTCACAAAATCGTCGAAAATCACTGCTCTCGAATTTTTCTAAGGCAGTCTAATTTCTTTAGTTTTTGAAGGAGTTACCAATGGACCACGGGAGCTTTCCTTTTTCACTCTGTAAACAGTAGACTCTGAGCACCCAGTAGCCCTCGAAGTTTCTCTGCAGGCCTCACTAATGCTTAGAGATTTCCTGAAGTACGAGAAGACTTTGAGCACCAACTGTCTTTCGCGGCTTATGAGCTTCTCACCTTTTCTCCTCTTCTTTGTATCGGACATATTGATTGGGCGTGATACAGCAGAGATAAGTGTAAAACACACTTCACAATTCTCAAATTCAGCAGACCACACAACACTTGTTCACTCCAAAAAAATGCAACGGCAAACTGAACGCCTACGTAAATTCTTTGAACGGCCCCTTTGGCTAGGGTCGATTCTGGTGCAGGTTTTATGGTACCCTATGAAAGGAACTCAGAAAAAACCCAAGCCCCCTTTTGTAAAAGGCGTGCGATGGGGTAGTGTTTCGCACAGATTATGAGATATTCTCTTTCTTGGTTTCCGCGATGGGACCGAAGCACCCAAGGCGAAAGCGTCTTACCTTCAAGCGCTTGCTTACTTTCGTGTATCAATGTATTCAGATAAAAAGACTGCTGTTACGACGTATGAGTATTCTCTGTTTAGGATATCAAACGAATAGATAAATACATTTCATAGTATGCATTGACAAAAAACTCCTTTTCCGCCCGAGAATTTTCCCTCTGCGCGCAAGAAAAAGCGAGAAGCCCGGCCCAGCGGCGCCGTAATATTTTTTCTCAAGATCAAAACCTTGTAACTCGCTTCAGATTTAATATAGGTTAATGATTTTTTCACCAAAAATAACTTTGTAATTTTCTTTACATTTGATACGCAGCATATAGGGACCTACGACGTAAGAAACGTAAGTTAGTAAGCGACTACTTTTTACCTTGCAAAAATCAAAATTTTCTTGTCCTAAAGGGTGTTACGTCGGCATAACAACATTTTAACTCAATTATTGTAAAATTGGTGAAGACCGTCAAAGAGAAAATAGTATGAAAAATTATGTGCAGAAGATTCAATTCAATACAGACAATGGTCAGGTAGCAATTGCGAGAAGAACATTAAGTAAAAAAATACACGTTTCTGACGGAAATTTGAGGAAATATTTTTTATAGCTTTTGCTATAATTTTTATCGAAAAACTGTTGGCACTAATGAATGCAGCATCTCTTCCTACATAGGAATACAATTTTTAATCAGTGTGTAGCGCAACATTAATTTTCGTGCTGTTATTGACAACACCGCGCTCCCGGCCTTATGGAGATTAACATGGGAAACGATTCTCCATAAGAGCCCATACTGTCAACTAAATGTGGAACGCTCTATATAAACATCTGGCAGACTGGATGGACCTCACTCCACTCTCGTAGATGGAGGAAAGACGCGGGCACAAAGAACAATTTAAGAACAAAGGCATAATATTAGTTTTTCTCGATGGGAAGGGTTACTAGGCATTCCTTGAGTGGGAGTGCGTAAAATATTTCATTCAAGAGAAGGCGAGGTTTTCATAAAGAAATAAAAAGTCACAAAAGACTTATTTTGTTACCACAAGAGTCGCGGAACGAAGGTTGAATTCTGGAACAACAAAAATGTTATAAATTTTGAGCGAGACATTACATGCGGACTAAATATAGTTTAAAAAGACCCTTCACTTATTATCCCTTTGTACAATTTGTACTAATTCGTATTCCGAAAAACAAATAAAAAACGACTAACCTTATAACAATGAGAACAAATGCGATTTTTTAATAACTATTTTCAGTCGTATTTGTAGTAATAATGACAAGGGACTCGCCTTTTGCAATCATGCATTAGCTGCCCGTTAAAAATAGCATATCCAAATACTCCTCGCGTGCGCTTTCAGCGATCACATTTGTGGTGCATATACTGCATAACTCACTCCAATCTATCCTGGCGGTCCGAAGTCTCCTGTGTCCATTCGCGAGCCCACCCAAAGGTTCATAAATTCCGCCGCCCGAACTGACGTACGCACAGCAATGCTGTACGGCACCTCTTCTGCACGGGGGCGTCTATGACCGTCATTTTACATCAGCTTTCAACGGATATAAAAAATATCATCCGGTATATGAAAAAGAAATTCAGCTTCATGCAGCTGAGCTACATGCTACAGGAGAGCAAAAGTAATCCGCTGTAGTATCGGTTTATTTTAATATTTCGCTTGACAAACTAAAGGCGAGAATACATTGAACGAATTTTGTTCCTTACAAGGACGAGTCTCGATGAAGGAATGTTTGAGTTTTTTTGCGAGTTGAGTATCAACATTTTGACGCGGTGGACTGACTCTCAAATGTGTTGATCATGAGATCTTTGATTTAAAAACCGGTCCAAATACCTCTCCAGGTTACCAGTACCATAGCTCGAGCCCGAGTAATTTCTCCTGGAGTTGAGCCCAATAAGTTTGTGTTCTATGTACTTACGTACGTATGTGTAAAAGAGTGTAATCTCTACAATGGCAACCTTGGTGAATCCTGCAAAAGTGACCGAATATAATGTGGGGGAGGCTGTTTGACAGATAGACACTAGGATTAAGAAGCATTGGACGCATTTTAGACCCGGACTGCCCGATAAGTCTGCTGTGGCTGAACATAGCATCACTAAGGACCACGAGATAAAATGGAATAGCGCAAAATTGATGTGCTTTTCAACCAATGTCACGGATAGGCTTGCTTACCTTTACCTCTACACCAATTCGGGAAATTGTATCATATATATACCTATCGGGGCTCGCGAATGGACAAAAGAGATTTCGGACCGCAATTTTATGAAATGAATTAATGTTTTTTCTTATTTCTACCTCGACTCTACCAGTTCGAAGTGCACGCGAGTAGTATCTTGATAAAAATCGTTCCTTGGGACGGTCATCTCATTGCACTGAAATTCTAATTCACTCCGATAATTGTATTCTAATTTATCTGAAAATGCAGTCATTCATAACTGCAAACTCTACGAAAGTTCGTATTTTACGGTTCACGTACTTACGGAAATTGACTTGTGTGCGAAGGCGTAGTCAAAATTGCGTCATGTAAAGCTGTAAATTGCCAGAATGCATGCGAGAATGAATGGAAGTGATATTACAATATATACCTTTATAAAATTTCGTTCTTTCATTGCCGCAATTCCACGCTGTAATGAGTAATTAATTCAGTTCTAACGTAATACGTAATTTCGCGCCACGTCTAAAACTGCCTTATTAGATAATATTTATGAAAGGCCATAGACAATGACTTCCCTAAAATGTTTACAGCCGTAGTAAATCACGGAAGAAATGGTGCCCAGCCGCAGGCCCGGAACGAAAGCCTGGCAGGATTGGTGATGTTCCTAAAGCGGCATATCTCGGGGGTCGGCAAAATACCCGAAACGCCACAATAACATTCTGAGAAAAAACCTACCAGAAATTAAACATATTGGAACACACTGGAGACAGCCAGAAGGCTGGGACTAGTGAAGAAAAGATTATGACGAGGCGAGGGGTCGGCAAAATGTTTAAAAGTTAATTTCAAAATTTTGCGTAGTTGGAATAAAGTTACAATTCTAACACATTATATGTATTTGTAATGTATGAATCCATTTCAACGTATCAATATAATTTTTTTTCAATATAAGTGTTATGCAAATATTATGGGTATATTTGTATTCTAATTTTTTATGACTATTTTTAAGCACAATTTGTTAGGATAAGCGTAAATATATAGTACTAACCGGCTTCGTGATGGTCACTGCACAGGTTGAGCCAACAATATTGCCTCGCGAGTACAATTTAAACGACTTAGACTGTGGTATATTTATGCATGGCGTACCTCCAGGAGACACTGGCGGTCCGGAATCTCCTGTGTCCATTCGCGAGCACAAAACAGATTTTTAATCAAACGCCCGAATTGACGTACTGGCAGTGGATACTGTTCGGTACCTCTTCTGCATGGAGATGACTTTGACCGTCATTTTGCAACGATTTGTGCTAATTGTATTGCTTAAAATTATCACCTAACAAAAAATGGGACACCACATACACTTATAAACACTCTGGAATTTCTCTATCGTTGTATATCATTCAAAGCTACGCATTTTGAGTCATCATAATTCCACTAGTGAACCGGTACACACTATAAATTACAATGAGACAGATAAGGTTAAACATGATGAAACATTATCCACGGATTCCGTATCACATCGAATACCATACTATGTTAAAGGATCTGCAATTTTATTTATATAAACGAAAGACGTGATTTAAGGATATTGAATCTACACCTTTTGCTTTTATTTCGCTTTAAATTTGGCGTGTTCGGGAGAAAATTATTTGTGTCGAGTGACAGTTTTGAATCACTAGTCTACGCTGTGAATGCTGGCAGTGAGACGCTGGAAGACAGGCGGAAAACCATAAGGAGTAAAATAATTATAATAATGCGAATTTGAAGCATAGGAAACGGAAGAGAAGACTTTAATGAAGTCGACACAAATATTGCCAACTTACTAATTACGTGTGACCTTTAAGAAATAAATATTCTTTTGTCCTCAAAACCGACGCAAACACACCCGAACGGTAGGGAGTTACAGAATATGGTTCCAAAACCGGTTGCAGTTAAACCGACGTAACAGGATCATAATGACGTTCAAGTTTCTTTCGGTGACTTAATCATACCAACAAGAATTAAATATACCCGTCGAATATTTAGTTGGATATTATTTTTAATTTTTTAAATCCTTTTTAATTTCTGAGAATGCATGGAACTCTTTCATAAAATAACTAATTATTAAAAATAAGAAAGAAATCTCAAAATATTATTTTTTATTTGGTATCTTTATAAAAAAAAGACGTAAATTTTCCATTGTGATCAAAATTGTCATATACTAATAAAGTACCTAACTTGTACTGCATTTTGGAGATTTCTTGAGTTACGCTATATTTTATTATTGATGACACCGAAACCATACTCTTACCTTTAGTATTTAATGCCATCTCAAATTTAAATCAATTGGGATCAATAATCGTTAATATCAACAATAATAACAATATAACTTTACGTATCAACTGGCCTAATTTTTCGTGGAAGTTAACAAAAGGAAACGAATGCTGATTGCTAAAGCTAATGGTCTCTACCGTCTATGGTACTCTCCAATTTCAATAAAATCGCAGTCAATCTTTATGCCACCTTGAATCTATCTAGATACTACCCCGCAAGCCGCCTAAAAGGCGTGCGGCAGGGAGTGTTATCCAGATGACTCCTGGTTCAACCGATTCTTTTACAACGATTCAAAAGACGGATTGATTCATATCAACTGAATTGAGTGAATTGATTCAACGAAATGAATCGAATTCCCGCTTCTACTCTGAATGAACCTTACCTTTTAAACCAAGCACAGTCGTCGTATATATGGCAAATGCGCCGTAATAAGGCGCGTTCAAGGACGAGGAAGATGTAAACACATGGAAGAAGTTGATGGGCCCTGACTCAACTTTTGTTGATAGAGGAAAGACTTGAGCAAAAAGCAAAATGCTAGAACAAGGGCATAAAATCTTTTTTTTTCTCGATAGGACGGGTTACGAGGCATTCTTTAAATGTGAATGCGTGAAGGAGTTCGTTCATGATGAGGCGAAGAATGCATTGTGAAATAATTATAAGAAGACTTCTTTTTAACCAAACGAGTTGCGAAAAGAAAGTTTACCCTCGGGAAGAGCAAAACTAAAATATATTTTGAGAGAAGCATTATGTGTGGTGAAAAAAATTGTTAGAAAGATCCTTCGCATTACATCAGTTAATGCATTTTTTACTCGTATTCCGAAAGAAAATAACTACTGACCTTTCAACAATGGGAACTAATGCGAATTTTTAATGACTATCTTCAGTGATAGATGTTGTAAAACTGAAAAGGGCTTCGCCTTTTGCAATCATGTCATGGTTGTCCAACATACATAAATTATCAGAATGCTCGTTGAGTGTGCTATGAATGGTCTTACTGGTTGTTTAAATTCTACGTCGACTCTTCATTTATTCCTGGAGGTCCGATGTCTCCTGTGTCCGTTCGCGAGCCCTCCTTTTGTCATGTAATTATGTCGCCAGAACTGATGTACATACAGAATACTGTACGGTACCTCTGCCGCATGGGGGCGTCTATGACCGTCATTTTACATCTATTATTAAAGGTTGAAAAATATATTGTGAATCAAAATCAAATTCCGTCTCCAAAGCGCTGAGCACAAGGACTCCGATGAAGTATCAGTATATTTACATTATTTCTGATAAGGAACGAACGGTAGGAGTGTCTTGGACGAATTATTTGGATACGCGAACGAGTCCCATTAAAAGAAGCCTTGAGTTTTTTTTACAAGTCGAGTCTCAACATTTTATCTATGTGAAGGACTGACACTCAACTGTGTTGATAAGGAAATCTTTGATTTTAAAAACTAGTTCATATATCCCGTCCTGGCTACCCTTACCAACGCTGGAGCCAGAGTATTTTCTCCAGGAGTTGAGCCCAAGTAGTTAGTTTTTTATGCACTACAGGGTGCTGTTTGTACACTCACTTTCATAAGTTTTAGGACAAAGTTTGTAGCGATATTTCTGCTTCTAGAGTAAAAATTTAGTTGGTTACTCACGGAAAATTTGAAATTCATTTGCTGAGGGTTACTCACCCTTGTGGACGAATATATATTCATTCTGAGTGAGATGTGACTTGCTTACTGATCATTCTGATTCGATTTACGTCGGAATTGATGATAATTTTGTGTATTTGGTAATTTTGCTAAAGTGACGGTCATTGTTGTCTCCGTGCAGGACAGGTATTGTGCATCATTCACTGCATTTAAATGAATTCCGGCGTTCGTTTCATATTGCCTTAGCAGGGCTCACAAATAGACACAAGACATTGCTAACCACCATATAGATACCGGAATTCATGTTGTACATCTACGTCTTCTGTGCATATTCTAAGTACATATTAGTAGTAGTAGCTTTGAATAATATATAACGATAGAGAAACTCCAACGTGTTTATGAGCGTTAGTGGTTTCCCATTTTTTGTTTGGTGATCATTGAAACCAACAAGTGAAATTAGCACAAATCGTAGCAAAATGGCGGTCAAAGTCATCTCCATGCAGAAGAGGTATCGAACAGTATCAACTGCCAATACGTCAATTCGGGCGTTCAGCTTCATCAGACACGGTTTTGTGCTCGCGAATGGACACAGGAGATTCCGGACCGCCAAAATACTGAAGAGATATGCCATGCCTAAATATTCCACCACCTAAGACGCTCAAATTGTACTCGCGTGGCAATATTACGAGCGCAACTTGTACAATCATCATCACGAATACGGATAATACTATTTATTTACGGTCATCGTAATAATATGTTCCTCAAAATAGTCATCGAAATTTAGAATAAAGATATCCAAATATATATATGCATAACACTTGCATTGATAAACATTCATAATGATGCATCGAAATGGATTTATACATAACTTATACAAAGAATTTGCTGGGATTGTAACTCTATTACCACTATGAAAAATTTAATATTCATTTTTAAATTTATCCGACCCCCGAGATATGCCGCTTTAGGAACATCACCACTCCTGCCAGGCCTGAGATGAGGGAATATTTCTTCCGTGATTTACAGCGCATGTAAACACTTTTGGGATGTCAATATCGACGCTCTTTCATAAATTTTACGTAGTAATACCATTTAGAGTGAGCACGAAATTACTTATGCAATAACTGGATTAATTACTCATCATTGCGCAGAATTACGCCAATGCAGGAACGAAATTTGAAAGGAGGTCTATTATGTAATCTCACGCCCATGCATTCTCGCAGGCGTTCCAACAATTCACAGCTTTACATAATGCAATTTTGACTGAGCCTTCGTACACACATCGGATTGCGCATATACGTGCACCGTATGAAACGGTCTTTTCAAGAAAAAAAATCAAAATTTCAAATGACTCTTTTCAGGTGAAATTGAATACAATTATCGTAGGGGATTTGAATGCCAATGCAATGAGATGATCGTCCCAAGAACGATTTTTCTCAGGATACTACTCGCGAGCACTTCGAAGGGGTACAGTCGAGGTAGATACAGAATACATTAATTCATGTGATAAATTTGCGGTCCGAAGTCTCTTTTGTCAACTCGCGAGCCCCGTTAGGTATAGATATATGATACAATTCTCCGAATTCATGTAAAAGTATCATACAAGGAATGCTGCACGGTACCTCTTCTGAACTGAGGCAATTTTGACCATAATTTTTAACTATACCCATTCAAATTAAGGTCATGACAATCGTTCACATCCAGAAACATAAGTAATACTAACTCATTGTGCTTAAACTAAAACAAAACTCCTGGAGGAAATACTCGGGCTAGAAGAATGGTACAGGTACCTAAGTTGGACGGGGTATTTGGACCGGTTTTTGTATCAAAGAATTCATGATCAACACAGTTGGGTGTCAGTCCATCACTTCAACAAAATGTTGGGGCTCAACTCGTAAAAAAACTCAAATTTTCCTTCATCGGGGCTCTTTCGCGTATCCAAAGAATTCGTCCACGATATTCTCGCCGTTCGTTCGTCATGCGAAATATTAAAATAAACAGATACTTCAGCGGATTACTTTTGGACGGTAGTGGCATGTAATTTAGCATGCAGCTCAGCTACATGTAGCTGCATTTTTGTAATATACCGGATGATATTTTTTTGTATCTGTTGATAATAAATGTAAAATGACGGTCACAGACGCCTCCGTGCAGAAGAGTTACCGTACAGCATTGCTGTGCGTACGTCAGTTCGGGCGGCGGAATTTGATATATTCTGGAAATGCACGCGAATTGACGCAGGAGACTTCGGACCGCCAAGGTAGATTGGAGTGAGGTATGCAGTCTATGCAGTATATACACCACCACTGTGATCTATGAAAACATACGCGAGGAGGATTCTAAGATGCAATGTTTATAGTACAAGCATTGCATGTTTGCAAAAGGGTAGTCCCTTGTCATTATTCCTACATATGCGACTGAAAACGGTCATTAAAAAATCGCATTTGTTCACATGGTTGAAAGGTTAGTGATATTTTTATTTTTTTCGGAATGCGAATTAAGAATTTAAAAAGGGGATGATAAGTGAAGGGACTTTTTAATAATTTTCTGACCGCATGAAATGTCTTGCTCAAAATTTATAACATTTTTGTTGCTCCAGAATTCAACCTGCGTTCCGCAACTCGCGTGGTAACAAAATAAGTCTCTTGCGACTTTTATTTCTTTTTACAGACTCCGTCTTCTCTTGAATAAACTCTTTCGTACATTCACACTCAAAGAATGCCAAGTAACCCTTCCCATCGAGAAAAAATAATATTATGCCTTTGTTCTTAAATTGTTCTTTGTGCCCGCGTCTTTCCTCTATATACGAGAGTGGAGTGAGGTCCCATCCAGTCTGCCAGATGTTTATAGCTTCTCGCTCTTGGACGTGCCTGATTACGGCACGGTTGCCAAATCTACGACTACGGCACGTTTTGGGCCGTCGCTTCGGATGCAGGGAGAGACATCATCGGAGGCATACCTACGTCACAAAAAATGGCGGCGGTTGCCAAACGTATTCAAATGAAAATGGCATGTATGCAGTGAGCAGTACAAGAGTGAAACGAACGAATTAAAACCATAGGACATATGTCTTTCCATTTTCATAAATAATAACATGGAAGTAATAAACATAATTTTGTAGTTTTAATCACTGAAAACCAAAAAATAGAATAAATATGCAAGTCAAAAGCGTAATGTGCGAGTTTTGTGAAAATTGACAAATAAAGCCAAAAAGGGAAAGCAGCTGCGAACAAACAATCACATATGAAAAATATTGATAAATCTAACCTTAGCCAATGGGATTAGCCCTCTCTCCGTGCTCTAAAATTCGTGAGATATAACCTCGCAGGCATACCTGCGTCGCATAACTATAATTAGCAATGCGGTACAAGTCCACATCGCAGGTCACTGGGTTGAACTTGTTTTCTTATCTTTTGCTTGGAGCTTGCTAATGCTATCTGAAGTTATTATTAAGGAATCCTGAAGAGAGGAGATCACTTTTAAGAACTTCAAATAAAGAAGTAACTCCATAAGAAAAGTAAAGAAGAGTCCGCAGACCGCGATGTGGCATACCTTGCGGAAAAATTTACTGTACTTTTTGGTTTTGAAATAAAGGGGGACTTTTAATTGAAAAAAATGGTTGTATAAAATTTGGTACTAATATATTTTAGCTTTTATACAATTCATCTGCTTTAAAAGATTCAAGGTCCAGCATTTGTCGAGCACGATATTCCCCGTGACCAACAGCGAGCTGCGAACTGTGCCGCACGTTCGAAAAATCGATCTTAATTTCGGCGTCACTGGTGGTCGCAATTCTCCTTTTGGTATCATACTCTATAGATTTTGTTGTATATATGGTGTAAATATCTCCAGGTAACTCGGTGATCCTTTTTTTTTAAATCTTACACGAACACAAAATTTCGAGGAAAAACAGGGTCCTCCATTTTGTATCGTATCGGCCACAAATAACACAACTGAGTCGTAAAAGTTGCCAAGAATTAACAACAATAAACCGCAATAATAATATCGTAAATTTTGTTTCTATTGAATTGCTATAGAAGGTGTTGCATTAGTTTTAATATGCTAAATTTCGAAAAACATTCAATGAGGACAATTTTTGCGAAATTTGTTCAACTTTGAGGCCCAGTAATTTGTTTAAAAATTTACCCATGAAAAAATATTTGCGTCAAAAAATGCACTACTGTATTGACAACAACTGTGCAAAGTTTCAATTTCCGCACTCAAAAAAATCGAATTTGAGGTTTTCTCCAGCTTTTTTCGATTGCAGCCCACTATGCGCCGCCGCGATAGGAGCCCCTCGACGCCTCTGTGATAGGGATAGGGTTGGAAGGGAGGGACGGGGTAAATACCTCTCCGATATGGAAGAGGAGAGGGCCCACTAAACAGCGAAACCCGGCACCAGCCATTTATGTGCCAACGATTTTGGAGGATTTCCCTATACAAAGAAAAACCCATCGATGAAATCGTTGGATGGTCGAGTGTGAGTGACACCCGGAGTTTCCGCTCCAGCTGACTCCAAATCAAGTGACACCGATGATGACGTCACTTTTTCCAGATATGAAATGTGACGCACGCCAGAAGTACTTTTTCATAATGTAAGAGTTAATATTAACTGTTTACCGTCGTTAACAATGGAAGTTAGAATGCGCCATCAACATTAAAAAAGATTGCTAAATTAAGTTCAGAAAGGGTAATTACGAAAATACTGCTCTTTGACACTTTGAATCGAGATTATCGTGTTATTTATTCCAAATAGATTCATTTGGCCAATGGGACGGTCCGAAATTTCCTGTGTCCATTTGCAAGCCCTTTCTGCAAATAAGACGCCCGAAACTGAAGCACCGACAGCGATTACTGTACGGGCCTCCTTTGCATGGAGGTGACTATGACCGTCATATTGAAATAAAAAAAAACTATCTCGTAATATTCAAATTTGCAAAGATTTTCTATTGCACCTATGTCCTCATTAAAATTTTCCTTTAAACGTCAGTGTGCGTGAGGTACCGTTTCTTCCATGATTTACTGTCTTTTTAACCAATGGTAGAATGTCAATTCGCTGTTCTTTCGTAAGTTATATCAGTTAATACCACGGAATACGGAATCACGCAGGTAAGAACTGGATTAATTACTCATTATGGTGAGGACGCAGCAGCCGCCCCCCCCTTTAAACCAAAAATCAAAAATTTCTTTGAGGAAAATAATATTTTTTCATGCAAATAATTTCAAAAACTAATAAAGAGCCGTTACAGTTTCCTTAAAATGTTGATTTCATTCACCTTTTCCATGCTTTTATCTTACCTACAACTTAAACGACAATGTGTTGCCCCCACCCCTTGTTTTGATCCCGGGTACCTCCATGATTGTGGTAGCGAAATATTTCGCCATTTAACTTTACAGCACAAGAACATATAGTTTAAATATTTCCTGAATACTACTGGTAATGAATATATTTTTCTTGTTACTTAGAAAAAACATTAGGTTTGGTGGCGCCGAATCCATGGGGCCGGAGGGGGCCCGAGCTCCCTCAAAAATTCGTTATGGGTGTCTGGAAAAAGTGTGTCAGGCTTGTAGATTTTCCCCGGAGTGTCCAGATATCGAGATTCGAGTTATCAGGGTTCTAATGTTCATCATACGACTCTTCTAAAATGCTTAAAGAACTTAGAACTCACCACTTATAAAATTTCCCGGGGCAAGATCCCGGGGTTTGGGCCCCTCCAATATTTTTTGTAAGTCGGCATCCTTGATTGGGTTATAATGGGTTAACTGCTACCGTTTCTGGGGCCATATTCTGTAACTCCCAACCGATCAATACGGAACACACGGCGTCGGTTTAGGGGACAAGCAAATATTTCTCATGGGTCACTTGAAATTAGAAAGTGACTTCATTAGATATTCACTTCATTCAAGGAATCCCTTCCTTTTTCAATACTATTAACAACGAAAATTTATTATATTTCTCGTTATAATCCTTCCGCCATTAATACGCCCTATCAAACTTCCGCCATTAATGTAGCCAATATTGTTAACACAAATCGTCAGAGCAAAAAGACGGTCATGATTATCTCCATGCATGAGAGGTGTCGAACAGTAATCACTGCCAGTACGTCAATTCGGGCGTTCAGCTGATACAATGCTTTCGTGCTCGCGAATGGACACAGGAGATTTCGGACCGCCATTCCACGAAGGGTGATACGCAATATATATTACACAACCTACATCATTGGAATTGTACTCGCTAGGCAATATAATGAGCGTTACTTGTGCAATAACTATTACAGTGTCGGGCAATACTATTTATTTGCGTTAGTCCTATGAAAATGGTCCTGAAAATAGTAATTAAAAATCAGAAAACAAATTTTGCAGCACGTATTTACTGGCAGAATATTTCTTGCATTTTTCATCCACCGAAGATAAGGCAGGTCACTACACTATGGAAGACAAAATTTAGAAGTGCCAAGAATATAAACAAAAAAAGTGCTAAAAATGGTATGATATAACCATAATAATGGTATAAACTGATATAACTTATGACAGAACAGCGAATTGACATTCTACCATTGGTTAAAAAGACAGTAAATCATGGAAGAAACGGTACCTCACGCACACTGACGTTTCAAGGAAAATTTTAATGAGGACATAGGTGCAATAGAAAATCTTTGCAAATTTAAATATTACGAGATATTTTTTTGATTTATTTCAATATGACGGTCATAGTCACCTCCATGCAGAAGAGGCCCGTACAGTAATCGCTGTCGGCGCTTCAGTTTCGGGCGTCTTTTTTGCCGAAAGGGCTCGCAAATGGACGCAGGAAACTTCAGACCGTGACCGTGATAGCTGAGGTCATTGCCTAAAATTCTTCTTTTTCTTTTACTGCGGAAACAAATTTTATGAATTTATGAGTTAATTTAGGATTATATGAGACGAAATAAAGGAAATTTGATAGTGTCTAAAAGTGCCCATTTTACCTGTTCATGCCTTTTTCTGCTGACATCGCCTATCTAGGGACCTTAAAAAGCAAAATTTTTCCAAAGCTACTATATGTCTTTTAATGCGTAGCTAGCCTGTTATTTCAGTTTATTTTCTAATACATCGACACTGAAATGATATCATTAAACATGCGCAAATAAATGTCACCCCAAGAATGAGGCTATCACCTCGTTTGTGGTTGAGAGGTCATTCTCATTCTATAGAAATATTCTGACTGTCTCTCGGTATCACTTGATAGGAGAACATTTACAAAAATATATTGTTGTTAATGTTAACGTGACTTTAAAGAAGTAAACCTTTTGTATTTTATATTTCCTCAATATATAAGCAAGCTGTGGGGATTCCCGTCGTTCCTTTAGAAGGATAGTCACCAAAGAAGAGGGATACTTGGTTTTCATGCTCACCTAGTGGGATCTTTAAGTAAAGGAATTTGTTTGCTGTTATCGGCATATCATGAAGGTAATTACATCACTGAAGAACGTCAACATTCACATTTAAATGAGATAAGCAATGAAAATATGACAGTTTGGATAAACCATTGTGTAAATAATGCTGAGTATAAATTGTGCAAATAATGCTAAGTCTGCTGTTGCCATATGTAGGTTGGGTTACGCCAGTAACTGTATTGTAATAGGGTAGATTCCTCCATCAAAGAAAACGAAAGGCATTGATTGCGATACGTTACCCACCATTAGTGCATTCATAATATACAAATTATTTGGTTTTAGAAATATCGGTTTAGACGAATGGCAACGGTCAATTTTATCCTAATTTGAAAAAGGCCAGATTGGCGCCCATGCGATGCCACTCCACGTCACAGGGACCTAGTTTCTATACGAGTAGTCAGGAGTTTTACATCGCCTGAGATTGCCAATGCATGCATGAGGCACAGAGCTCAGGGAAACATGGATTAATAATCACCTATTAAAACTGGCTAAGGTCGGAAAGTTTTCTTCGTTTGATAAGCTATTAAAAATCATTATTTAAGCCAAGCGCTAGCAGCTAGCATCTTGCGTCGTATCAGCGCTCAGAGCCTCGCCCCAAGGTCACCTCACTTGCGGCAGCGGGAACCAGAACGACGTCACACGGAGTTTTCCCGTCATTCATACTAAGCCGTCGCGTTTTCGCGCGCTTGAAAATTATCACTTTTCATTTAATCGCGAAAAATAGATATCGACATTTAAACATCTAAAAGCGTGAAATCCGTACTCCAGGAGTAATAATCTTTCGATTTAGGCAATTTAAAAAATAGGAAACCACCCTAATCATATACGATACATGACCGTAACAACCAACTGTACAGTTACAAGAATGAACGAACAAAATCGTTTAAAATTTACCTTCATTCCCGTCATTTGCACAAAACGACAGGAGATAACATTGATAAAAACTACAAGAGGAAAATTATGAAATAGTTATACCCCGCAATAACGTGATGGTATAATTAGCACTTAAATATGCCCATACAAACCTTTCGCCTCCATTGTTAAGTGTCATACCTGACGGGAGGTTGTTTTACGCTGCTCACTTGTCTGTTGCGAATTGTGGTGTTTGATCTGTACTCGTTTGGGATGACTTGTCACGTCATACCAAAAGCGGAACATGTTCAAGATAGTGAGCAGGGGGACCGCGTAGAGGAGGCCAAATTCTATCTCTTAAAAGGCCGATTTCTGTTGCTACTTCGGTCGCTTTTTAATTGGTATTAAAAAATGTCCACGGTGCTGTGATGGGTGCAATGCCACCCACTTTCTTCCAATATTTTGCAGTAAAATGTTTGCAATTACGGTTAATAGGATTGATCATTTAGGAATTGAATAGATCCCATCATCATGTATATAAAGGGCATAGCTGAATAACATGGTGAAATGTTCCCCTTTCGGGAAGGGCGCACCCAGGATCAAAACTAGGGGGGGGGGGGGGGGGCAAGCCATGATTGCTCAAATTATAGTTAATGATGTTGTTGTGTAAATGTTAGTGTTGGGGGAGGGGTACGAAGTGAGTGAAAGGGGACTGGGGAGAGGGGGCAAACTGATCCCTGCTTCCCCAAATTCCCTGTTCACACTAACATCATTCTCAACCAGCGTAAAGATGATGTCAGAGCCAGCGTGCGTCCACAAATACCATCCACCGGGACTAGCCACGGTGATAACTTAACGGGAGTCACCCGCAATGCACAAATTGTGCGAAAAATCCGCAGAGAAAAAAATTTTTCGGATCAAGGCAAAGTTAAAATTTTTACCTTCGGGCCGAAAGTGTAAAAAAAAAGCTTTGGATTTAATAAAGTCCCTCCTTTTTAATACACCGAAAGAATTAAAAATATGGGCAATGTATAAGTCTAGAATGTGAATCACAAAGTTCACATTTAATCCTACGCTCACGATCCGGTTGAAATTAGCAATTAATGTTGCCTTTCGAGACATTTATTTTGCCAAATTAGATCTCTTTAACTTATCAAATTTAATTGGCTTGCAACCCGATGTCCTCAGAATGTTTACATATTTAGGTACGAACTCTGAAAGGAGTGATATTGAGGGGAAACAAATGCCATGGTTTTCCATTTCAAACTGTTTTTTTCACCGATTTGTCAAGAGTTTATGCCTCTAAAAAAAACTCTGACAATCACTGAATTTTCATCGCGTTTAATTTTCGTATTCACATTTTCCGAAAGGATATAAAAAATATTTTTCGTCTACTGAATCGTTATCAACACGCATAGTTAGTAGCTTATCCTAATAATTAAAGGCAAGCAATATTTCGTATTGCTGGACTAGTGTTTGCCAAGCAATCACTCAATTATAAGAAGTCTTCAAACTAAAGCTAACGTCTGACCCTTAAGGCTAGATAAAAGATATTGTACTTCTCCGTAACAGACTTTCGTTTGAGTGAATCAAACTAGTTAATGCATCGTAAAAAATGCTTGAAATAGGCCAGATTCCCATCAAAACACGGAATACTAATATTTGGTAGGCGGAAAGGGAGGTGCCGAAGATTGTTCTACACGAGAGGTTGCAGCCGTCTCCTTTACTGCATGACTTAAAACCGTGTTATTTTATAGCATTGGCATTCAACGCGTCCTTCGATATCAAGTTCAGATGCACCCACGTCTAAGTTTAAGTAGAGTGCCAGCTCGAATTAATCATTCGTTAGACCAAGAAAAGATTTATGACCATCTTGCAAAGACGAAAATCTTCTTGAGAAAACAGATAATTCTTCCTGTTGTCCAAAAACATTATATGAAATTGTGTGCAGCCGCTCGATAGTTCTGACGACGGCATCACGCAAGGTTTCAAAATATTAAACTGTCATCTCATCGCTCGATTAGATCGGGATTCACTTGCAGCGCCGTCCGTTTACCTTTCGCCATCAAAAACCATGTTAAACACAAGTAAAACGAAAAAAACAAGCCTTTCCTAAGGTAAGCCTCTCACACGCTAATTGATATCCTACCCGAAGGACCAAAAAAATATGCTTCTCGTCTGCACTTGGCCAGAACTTGGGAGAGCTAGATGTATGCCGGTCATTTTATGATTTAAAAAAATAGTGGACTGTATTTAAAAGAAAATTGGGCGAGAGTATTGAGTGACTTACCCCGGGTGCTCGGTTCCACCTTCGGCATGCGTCAGGTGTCTAGCTGATTCGATGTTATCCGTAACGCGGTGTGTCAGCGGCTGAGACCGGGTCCGTTGACTCATGAACCCAGAAAAGCATAAAACAGCCAAAAAAATACCGACAGGTGTCGGGATAAAGGAGAATATCCGTCAGTGCCCTCTTTGGCCATAGAATGAAAAACCACTAGCGGCGCGAGTATGAAACGGGAGGGATTGTAAGAAAATGTTATTCAAACTCTTACGCAGGATCTATGGGGAGGGATTTCGGCCGGAGTTTATCGTAAAGACGGTTCCAATTGCGCTATCGAAAAAGAAAAAAGCTGTAGAATGCGGGGATTATGGGACTATTATCCTAATATCGCACGCGGTAAAACTTGTACTGAGGATATTGAGCAGACGAATTGAGGCGTTGCTATTCAAATGAGTCTTCGGGGCGACGATCAGTTTGCTTTTAGAAAAGGGAAGTCGACTCGTGATGCAATAGCGGTAATGAGGTCCCTGGTGGAAAGGAACCTAGAAAATGACCAGATGCATGCCTGTTGCGTGAATTTTGAAAGAGCATTTGATGAACGGCGTAAAGTTAATGGATATTCTCAAGAAAATAGGTGTAGATTGGAGGCGACTGATTCGTAATCTGCGTAGCAACGCACATATTAGGAAGAAACGAAAATCGGAATTTACGTCTGAAAGGGTATTCTAAAAGTTGCCTCCAAAAAAAGCTTCAGGATTATACGTGTAACACATTATTACCAAACAGTATCAATGCATATTGTTCAATATTTAATTATTTTATACACACTGATAGGTGCAGTCATTTTTCCTAAGCATTTTCTTGGGAGATTTATTATCCTTCGGTTTTCTATGCGTCTCATCACCCAAGAAATAAAATATACTAATGTGCACTAAATTATTATGTTTACTTCGTTACGATATTTATTCCAGTCGTTACTACCATATCCCTAATAAAATATTAAATAGTGCTTATGTATTCCTGGCATCAGTAAGAAATTAACACACATTTTAATGTTCATCGAAAGTTGGAATGTATAAATAGTTATCATAAATATGTTTTCGATAATTAAAGAAACCATCGTAAGCATTATTTACATGACTCGTTTGCCTATTTCCTACCATTTTAAGGCACATTTAGTATTTATGTTATCTTTCACCCTTTCACCGAGAGGTCAAACTAAGTCTTTCCCGTTTTTCGATTCTTTTTTTCTGCTACAATCAGTCGTGATTGGTGCCTGGTGATATCATCCATGCCAATGTCCTCTACATTATTATGTCCAAGTGTTTTTGCACCAATAATAGAAGGTACACTCACGTAATGACAACTGCGTCAACATAAAGTTTTATAATACGTATAAGACGAACCAACAAGGAAAACCAGGGAAAGTACGAAATAAATGCACACGAAATAATCATTAAATTCGACATAAATCGAAGCAGAATAATCAATTCGAAAGTAACATCTCCCTCTGAGTGAATATATCTTCACTCGCAAACGAAATATTTTCGGTAGGTACCTAACCAAGGAAAACAAAAAGAATAAGAGAAATTAAAATTCCTCGCGAAGCAGAGGTGGCGCCGCAAATTTCATTCTAAAACTTACGAAAGTGACTGTACGTACAACACTAATTCCTTGTGGCTAAACGAAAAAAAATCCAAAAGAAAATACTCGATCTCCAGCGATGGTACGGTTAAGCTGGACGAGATATGTGGAACCGTTTCTCAATCAAGGATTTCATGATTAGCACGGTAGTGTGTATGTCCTTCACATCAACAAAATGTTGAGTCAACTCGTAAAAGAACTCAAATTTTCCTTGACCGGGATTCGTTCGCGTATCCAAAGAATTCGCGCAAGATACTCCCGCCGTACTTTCGTGTCACACTTCAGCGATTACTTTTGGTCCGTCCTATGTATTCTGCATTTTATTCCCTATACCTGATGATATCTTTTGAATCCATATATAATATTAGACTTAAAATGACGGTCATAGACGCCCCCGTGCAGGAGAGGTGCCATACAGCATTGCTGTATGCACGTCAGTTCGGGCGGATGGATTGATAAACTTTGTGGTGTGGGCTCGCGAATGGACACAGGAGACATCGGACCGCCAGGATAGGAATGGGTGACTCATGCAGAATATACACAACCAGTGACACCGTTCAAAGCGCACTCGAGAAGTATTCTGAAAAGTTGTGTTTGTTCAGCAGCCATGGCATGATTGGAAAAGGCGAGCCACTTGGCGCTGTTACAATAATTGCTACTAAAAACGATCATAAAAATTTCGCGTTTATTCCCATGGCTGAGAAGTTAGTTTTATTTTGGAATACGAATAAAAATGAATTAAGGGAAGCTAATGTTCGTCAGGAGGGTGCACAACTTAGTATGTATATTCCTAACGTTTCGGGGGTGAGTTTCTTATGCATCAACTCCCTCTCTCCCACACTTCATACGGTCATGATAAATTTGATCCAGTCAAAACCGGGCACAAATGTGATTCCAATTCCGTACCACAAAAACTTAGAGAAAATGACGAACAAGATTTTTTCCATGTAGAACATGCACCTTACAGCAGATGCCGCGAATACTGCAGTTCAGGGATAAATTCTGTAACCGAGTTTGGGACTCGCAATTAACCACAGGAGACTTCGCTTTAAATGCAGTGACGCGCACGTGTGCGAAGGATTTTTATGCCTAAGGGAAGGCACGTAGTTATGGAGGGGACTGTGAGGGCTTCAACCCCCCCCCCCCCCCAGAAATTTGTATGTACCATGCAGTGGCGGATAGTGCGGTGGGTCTTGGGGGTAAACCCCCCTCTAGAGTTCAGAGAAATTTTTAAGTTCAATCCATTTTACTTGATTGGATTGATATTACTAATAGAACAGCATAAGGATTAATAAAATATCCCTCAGAAAACCGTAAAACCCTACAATTTTGAACCATTTATCTTGAAATTCCGCGATTTAGTAAAAGTAAGTAGGACAGGCCACGCCCACTTCTACCAAAACATCGACAATCCCGCAAGGGTCAATGTAAATGAAGGCTATTTGGTGACATTTTTGTCATAACTCGTTAATACATTAAAATAACTTATGGAACGCACAATGTGAATCTTTTTTCTTGCTTCATTGGTAGGCTCCGCGAGGTAATGAGTCAAACATCTTTTCTCAAGGAAAAATTATTATCAATCACCACGGTTACGTTCTACAACCAGCTAAGATGAAAATAAAATTTTGCGAGAGTAAATTAGTGACTTACCTGAACTTATACAGGCATTGAATTATACTATAGCCAACGGAAATTAACAAATACAGTAATAAAATATATTTTCAAGGATATTCCCACCAGTGAAGTGGCTAACAGACACGGAGTTTATACATGGAGAGAAGTATCGCGAATGATGAGATAAATCCGGTGTCTTTCACTCACAAGGGAAGACGCCATTCTTGTGCAACGCCTCATCTAATGTTATACTTTTTATTGCGTTCGGAATGCCGAATGATACTCAAAATGTGAGGCCGTGGCAGACACAGATGGGGGGGGGGGGGGGGGGGGCGGGTACGCCCGTATTGCCGAACATTACAAAACCATGATTTTAACTTATTTATATCATAAGATGGCATTGTATTTTACATATGTATATGGTCTTTAAATAAAATTTTCTTATAATCTGCCTGTAACTTGATCATTTTTATTACGATAAAAGAAAATCCAACTCAAGATATACTTTGAGCACCGCCCTGGAGTTTTTTCTGTATCCGCTACTAATATGATGTGATTATATTGGCTGGCATAGGCGGATGTAGGAAAGGGGGGGGAAGTCCCCGACACTTAAAAAATGGACGAGAGTTTTAAAAGTCTATCATTACGTTCGTTTCGTTTAGCGTATTACAGAGCATCGATCATTTAATTTAATGGGGTAATTCTTCCATTTGCGATTAATTTTACAGGAAACGGTGACAATGCAATTTATATAATAAAAAAGAGGTAACAAAGAACATAATGCCGCGCCGAAAGTCTCCCTTGAGTCTTTTACCATATCAAAGCCAATCGGAAACCCAAGCGAGATCATATCCCTGAAGTCACGCTAAACTCATTCCTCAAATGTATTTATGATGTCTATCTACTATATTCCTTGCTCTTTTTCAATGGCTAGATGTGCACTAAGTTGTTATTTCAAGGAAAAGCGCTGTAATCCGCCAGATGCTTAAATTTCGCTCAAAGATTAACTTAACCCAGTTCCGACAACAGAAGCCATTTAGATGCACCCTACCCCGCTGGGCAAATGAGGATCGTGATGACAAAATGCGCACATTTTCTATTTATTATACTCAATTTTAACTTTCCTTCGTCCAAATCATACTTTTCTCTGCAGATTTAATCCTTTGTTATGCTGGTAGGATATGGATCACATTAAATTTTCACACCGTTACCGCCCAGTGTAGCCATACGAGACCTCAGGTCATGCGGAGGAAACTGTTTTATTAAAGCATCACATGAATATTTGAAAAGGATGACTCTTAAGACTGCCTTAGGAGCGACACACCTCAATAGGTGTCTTCGAAATCGCAAGCAGCCATTTTTCTGGACTGAAATGGGTAAAGCATGAACCACTCGAAAATTTAGATCGTCCCTCAGAAATATTGCTCCAGCGATAGATTTTCAAGGACCAAAAGAGTGACAGTTCGAACCATCATTTTCTGAATCAAGCGGTCATTCCCACCGTCCCTTTTTCCATCCCTTATTCCGTCTCTGTCCGTATTAAAACTCTCGTTCAATTAAAATCCAAGCGTGGCATTGCAATGGCTACCAGCAGCCGTTTTATTCTGATGGTCTGAAGCGCGTGGTACGAAATATTTTACTCAGGAAAAGTGCTACCACCTTCCATTTCATTTATTTCAAGAGAGATGATGGTGTCTGTACGGCATGCTACTAATTTTCACATTTCCAGGTACCTCCAAAAAAAACCTCGCCTTGATTTATAAATAATGCGCGTATTTGTTATTCACCGCTTTCCCGCCACGGTTAAATGGCGTCGCGACACCGCGTCAAGTTTGCATAATTATCATTTTACTCCCTATGGCTTCTCGCCTGTCTTCCAGGTCTCACTTCCAGCATTCACAGCTTACTCCCGTTATTCAAAACTTTCACTCAACGTAAAGAATTCACTCGCAAATACGCGACATTAAAAGCAAATTAAAAGCGAAATGTGTAGATTCAATGTCCTTAAATAACGTCTTTCGTTTAGATAAGCATACATGGATATCTGTTATCACAGTATGGTATTCGATGTGAAACGGAATCCGTGGATAATGTTTCATCATGTTTAACCTTATCAATCTCATTATAATTCATATTGTTTATGAGTTCACTTGTGGCATTATGATGACTTTGCTCAAGGTGATGATCAAACTTTGTTTCGATCGTCAAAATGCGTAGCTTTGAATAATATACAACGATAGAGAAACTCCAATGTGTATATTAGCGTTAGTGGAGTCCCATTTTTTGCTTGTGAAGTATTGAAATCGACATTTACAATTAGCACAAATCGTTGCAAAATGACGGTCAAAGTCATCTCCATGCAGAAGAGGTATCGAACAGTATCCACTGCCAATACGTCAATTCGGGCGTGCAGCTACAACCATTTGTGCTCACGAATGGACACAGGAGATTCCGGACCGCCTGAGATACCTGAAGGTACGCCATGCTTTTATATAACACAACCTAAATCGCTC
Source organism: Ischnura elegans (assembly GCF_921293095.1). Taxonomy (NCBI): domain Eukaryota; kingdom Metazoa; phylum Arthropoda; class Insecta; order Odonata; family Coenagrionidae; genus Ischnura; species Ischnura elegans. The sequence continues at coordinate 116,499,671 of NC_060249.1, read as the reverse complement.
AAATTGTACTCGCGAGGCAATATTATTAGTGCAACTTGTGCAATGAAAATCACTAAGCTGGATTATACTATTTGTTTACGCTCATCTTACAAAAATGAACCTGAAAATAGTCATCGATATTCATCATAAAGTTTTACAAATTAATATATGCATGATACCTACATTGAAAAACATTCATGATGATGTATTGTTATGGATTTACACATAACTAATACAAATTCTTTGTTGGCATTTTAACCATGGTAGACTACGAAAAAATTGAAATCCACTTTTAAATATATTCCAACCCGCGAGATATGCCGCTCCTTCCCGGCCTTCGTTCGTGCCTGAGGTGAGGCAACATTTCTTCCGTGACTTACTACGCATGTAAACATTTTCGTGACGACAGTTTCGACGCTCTTTCATAAATTTTACGCATTAATGCCGTTTTAGAGGAATTTTTCTTTCACAAGAATTGCTATGCCTGGATAGCGTAGTGGTCTGCGCAGTGGCCCGGAAAGCCAAAGGTCCGTGGTTCGATTCCCGGTCCAGGGGAATTTTTTCTCATGACAATTCTTGTACATTTCACTGCCGTTCACGCGGCAGGTTTAGAAATATTACACATACATAGGTAATAACTGTATTAATTACTCATAATTAAGTAGAATTACGCCAATGCAGGAACGAAATTTGAAAAGGGTCTATTTTGCAATCTCACGTCCATGAATTCGCGCAGACGTTCCAGCAATTCACAACTTTACACAATGCAATTTCGACTGAGCCTTCGTACACACATCAGATAGTGCAAGTACGTGCACCATGTAAAACGGTCTAAAGAAAACTTCAAAATTTCAAATGACTCTTTTCAGGTGAAATTGAATACAATCATCGGAGCACATATAATTTTAGTGCAATGAGATGACCGTCCCAAGGAACGACTTTTATCAAGATACTACTCCCGTGCACTTCGAACTGGTACACTCGAGGTAGATGTAAAAAACCATTAATTCATTTGAACAAATTGCGGTCCGAAATCTCTTTTGTCCATTCGCGAGCCCCGCTAGGTATATATGATACAATTTCCCGAATTGATTTAAAGGTGATGTAAAGGTAAAGGTAAGCAAGCCTATCCGTGACGTTGTTTGAACAGCAGATCAATTTTGCGCTATACCATTTCATCTCGTGGTCCTTAGTGATAATGTGTTCAGCCACAGCAGACTTATCGGGCAGTCCGTGTCTAAAATGCGTTCAATGCTTCTTAATCCTGGTGTCTATCTTTTAAACAGCCTCACGGTACCTCGTCTTCACGGATGCGATTTTGACCGTCACTTTTAACCAAACCCTCTCAATTAAGGTCATAACAATCGCTCGCATGGAGACGTTTTAGCAATAGTATTTACATGCGATTAAAACAGAACTCAAAGAGAAAATACTCGGGCTCGATGGGAAGAGTGAAACGATTTCTGAATCCTGATCGGACGGACAGATCTGGTCAATGCGGTTACAAAGGAGTTCCATTTTTTTATTTTCCTTAAAATGGGATTCCACGCATTGCTAATTTTAAATTCACCGTGTCCCGATTAAAAGTATATTTAATAAGCGAGATGGCCTAATGTCATCTTTAGCAAGCCTATCTGTGACGCTCGTTGAACGGCAAATCGATTTTAAGCTATTTCATTTAATTTTGTGGTCCCTAGTGATGCCACAGCAGACTTATCGGCTGTCCGAGTCTAAAATACGCGCAATGCTTCTTAATCCTGGTGTATATCTTTCAAACAGCCTCTCCCACATTCGATTTGGCCACTTTTGCAGGATTCCCCAAGGTTGTCATGGTAGAGATAGCATTTGTTTACACATACAGACGTAAGTATTTAGAACACTAACTTATTGGGCTCAACTCCTGGAGAAAATACCCCGGCTCGAGTAATGGTACTGGTAAGCAGGACGGGGTATTTCGGCCGGTTTTTGTATCAAAGATTTCATGATGAACAGGGTTGAGTGTCAGTCCATCACTTCAACAAAATACTGACACTCAACTCGTAAAGAAACTCAAATATTCCTTCATCGGGACTCATTCGCGTATCAAATAATCTCGCCTTTCGTTCGTCAAGCGAAATATTAAAATAAACCGATACTTCAGCGGATTACATTTGCTCAGCCGTAGTATGTAGCTAAGCTGCATGTAGCTGAATTTTTATCTTATACCGGATGATATTTTTTATATCCGTTGATAATAGATGTAAAAGACGGTCATAAACGTCTCCCTGCAGAAGTTGTACCAAACAGCATTGCTGTACGTACGTCAATTCGGGCGGCGGAACTTGATTAACTCGGGGAATGCTCGCGAATGGACGCAGGAGACTTCGGACCGCCAGGGCCGATTGGAGTGAGTTACGCAGTATATACAGCACCAGTGTGATCGCTAAAAGCGTACGCGAGGAGTATTCTGTCATTTTATGTTTACCTTTAAGCTATCGAAAGAATGCCAAATGCGAGTCCCTTGTCATTATTACTACAAATACGACTGAAAACTGTCATTGAAAAATCGCATTTGTTCTCATGGTTGACAGGTTAGCCATTTCATTTATTTTTTCGGAATGCGAATTAAGAATTAATAAAGGGATGATAAGTGAAGGGCCATTTTAACTATTTTTTGACCGCATGTAATGTCTCGCTCAAATTTTATAATGTTTTTGTTGTTCCAGAATTCAACCTTCGTTCCGCGACTCGTGATGTAACAAAAAAGTCTCTTGCGACTTTCTATTTCTTTGTAAAAACCTCGCCGTCTCTCCAATGAAATCTATTACGCACACACACTCAATGAATGCCTAGTAACCCTTCTCATCGAGAAAAAATAATATTATGGCTTTGTTCTTAAATTGTTCTCTGTGTCCGAGTCTTTCCTCTATCTACGAGAGCGGAGTGAGGTCCATCCAGTCTGCCAGATGTTTATAGCTTCCTCGCTCTTGGACGCGCCTGATTACGGCAAGGTTGCCAAATCTACTACTTCGGCACGTTTTGTACCGTCGCTCCGGATGAAGGGAGAGATATCTTCGGAGGCATACCTACGTCACAATAAAATGGGGACTGGCGCCGAACATATTCAAATTGAAATCGTATACATGCAGTGAGCAGTAAAAGAGCGAAACGAACGAATTAAAACCAATGGACATATATATTTCCATTTCAATTTATAATAATATGGAAATATTAAACATAATTTTGTAGTTTTACTTAATGAAAACCAATAAATAGAATAAGTATGCAAGTCAAAAGCATTGCTGTGCTTACGTCAGTTCGGGCGGCGGATGGAGTTAGAGAAGTAGTTGTTGTGGGAGTTGTGAATATTGGCAATAAAGCCAAAAATGGAAAGAAGTTACGAACACACATATGAAACTAATTGATAAAACTAACCTTAGCCAAAGGGGTGATCCCTCCCTCCGATCTCTAAAATTCTGGATAGATACCCTAGAGTGATTTTGACGGTATGCAAAGGATCTTTTTAAGTTATTAACCCTGAACAATACGAAAGAATGACTGTAGATTTTAGCAAGCAATATGTCGATAAGTAAGTATAACCACGAATGTAACCATAATTTGGGAGATCTATTCGGTCTAGCGGTAGTAGCAGTAGTATGTCCTTTTAAGCCATTTTATTCATGAGAGAGATAGGAAAACCATCTCAAGACTGAGATAATTATCATTGGGCATGGAATGGGTGAAAGATGCGGTCAAATAGGGTCCTGCTCGCTGCGATCCCGGCTTCACGTATGTTTGAATGCTCATGAGTCGAAGGCGAAGAGGGAATGGGGGAAGAAGCTTATCTACTTCTATTTCCCCCAACCAAATACGTTTCTCATTCTAACCCACTTTGCCCATGTGGTGATTCAGCTGTTTGTTAAGTGAAATAAAATCACTATGTTTTATTCCACACTTTATTTTAAATCGTACGACCCGGGTTCCAACATCTAGACACAAGGAACAAGGTTTATCCCATACAAGCCAGCCCAAGGCCTTCCCCCACTCCTTTCTTCAAAAATCAGCTTTACCCGCCATCAATGTTCCTTCCCACCCTTTTTTGATAACCCCCCTTCCACCCACGTTTACCTATTTAAGAGCGTGCAACCCATCTAGTTGTACCTGATGATAACACTAGATGTTGAAACCCGGGTCGTACGATTTAAAATAAAGTGTGGAATAAAACATAGTGATTTTATTTCATTTAACATGAAGCAATTCCACAGAGTAAAGCCTGAGCCCGTGTCTTATATATTCAGCTGTTTCTTTTCTATGTCACTCTATTGTCACTCCATACATACTTCTTTGAGAAATTGGTCTGCGGGTAACTTGCACTTTCAGACACTTTTTCAACAGTTAGGGATGACGCTTGAGTGCTGAACTTCATAAGGTGTAAAATTTGTGTAGTAGAACATTACTAAGTTTATTATTCATCCCATTAAATAATAATTCAACAAATTCGAGCCTGTCAAAATTGGTGATAGCGTCACACGATAGTAAAAGTGCAACGATTGCCTTTAAAACCTATTGAACTAATTAGAAAATGTTTTTAATTTGATCCCGCTATATTACAAGTAACACTAGAAACATCATTCTAAGCAAATTGTGAATTTTTCAAAACGACGCCACCTGGTGTCAAAAAATTTTCCTTCTCCTCAGGGAAAGTGGGTGCTAAAACCAGATCGTTTTAAATAATTTTATGCAAAAATGTTTAAGCTTCACACTGAATCACACTGCAAGAGGATAAGACTCCCTACCTTTCATTTGCTGTCGGGTCCATCGGCGGCAGAGCTCAGCTTCACAGCTTCGACTCTACAAAATACTTGTATTCACCAGCACTTCACATTAAACACACAACTGACAACGAATTTTTTGACGAACCATAAACATTTTCACTTCACTAAGTAGATGAATGAACATTCGCTCCTGTCGTTGGGTAACACATCTGGTAGCTTCATATAATTTCTATGAGACATGCATTCTGCTAACAGTATGACCGGTGATAAAACTCCAACGGGTGGGTCAAAGGCTTCGTTGGATCTAGGAACTAGAGATCGTTGATTCATTTGTTTGTTGCTGAAAGTTTGATTCTAGGCTTGTTCTTTCATTCGATTTGATTAATTGAATTTTTCACTCCACCTTCAGTAAACTCTGAAAAAAAACAAGAATTATCCGTTAAGCTATAACACAAAAAATTTGTATTGATGACACTATACCACAATACATATGTAAAGAAGGAATGGCGACAGCGAAATAGCAAGAGTAGCATACAACGCATACCAATTTAAGATATTCTTAAAGGCCTGGTGTAATGATACAGTAACTATTGCGAGTTCATGTACGTTTCAGAAACGTTAAAAATAAACGAAACATATGCGAATGCGTCAACCAAATTCACGAATTCATGCATAAACTTGTACGAGGAAATGTATCGCGTAACTAAACCTTGCTGCTGGAGCCAGATTTTTATAATAGTTAAGAAACATGAAAAGTCTATACCAAAAAACCTGGGTACAAATACTCCATTAATTTTTGCCAAATCCTCTTGCCAAAGAATTTCGCCTTCTTGCACAAAAGTTACCAAAAAATATGATTTAATAGGACCTACCAGAACTCTTCAGCGAGATATCATCCACATCTCAGCACTAACGGAACTGCTGTGAGAGACAAACTTCACCATGCCAGAATGAGGACTGATCGGCAAAACCCATAGTGACGCGCTGCTTCTTACTAACTGCCCACAAACAACAAAAGGTAATGGAGGGCGGGGAATATTAGGGTTCTCAGGGGAGGTTGCCTGTCAGTATAGTCCAGGATAGAGTCAAAATTGCTGGCTTTGATTTTAAGTCGGAGTGCATCACGTAGGTCTGGAGAGGTTCGATTTGCGCGTCGTTGGGTGGAGCTGGTGGTTAGGGGGAGGTACCTAAAGGTCGTCGGCGAAGGTGAGGGTGGGGTGGGGACTCAGGGCATAACCCTCAACAGAAAAAAGGCCCTATAAATACCCCTCGTGACGTCACATACATACGTAGTCTTTGTAGTTTACTAACATGAGTTTGCTTTACAGTGAATAGTTGCAGAGTTTCCTCAGCTCAGTTGAGCTACTATATGTTATCTTACTGCATTAAGGCAATGCATTTACAAGTGGAAGTTACATTTACAATTTATTGTCCGGTAAACGAGCGCGTGTCTTATTATTTTTAGGATGAGTGCTGCATTCCTGGCGTGTTATCACCCCGTGCCACACACCCTGGAGATTTCTTGCGCAGTACCTCGCAGATGTAGATGTACCTACGAGTTAACACGTGAATTAAGGAAACAAATTAGAACATGTTCCATTTCTGTTCATATGCCCGGATAATGTGGGTGGTTACACGGTGAATTCTTACGTTCATGCATTAAATCATACCCTTTCACGTGTTTAAGAATCCTGATGCCAATCATAAACACCAAAGCAGAGTTCTTTATCATTAAAAAACGAAAGGATCATGTGACAAATGTTTTTCATGATTAATCCATAATCGATTATTACAACAAGATTTTAAGGTGCAACTCAACTATGTGTGCTTAACCTCCATACGAATGTCAAATCAATGTTCATTTGCTTGGCATTAACTATGTTATCCAGAACTGCAAAATATCACCCACATATTACTACTAATATTTGATTAAGCTGCATTATATTTATTATTCGGTGGATATTGGTGACGAGGTTTGTTATCTTTTGATCTCCCGGCCGACCAATCATCTCAAGTATAGATGGATCGGAATAAATTGCCACAGTGGCTAATATTTTATGCCTAAATATTTTAAATTTATATTCAGTATTTCGTACCTTCTTTTTATTTTCGTTCTTGGTATCAAAAATTCTATGCCTGAATATTTTAGATACAGGCATCCCCCGAGTTACGTAAGGGATGCGTTCCGGCAGACTCTGCGTAAGTCGAAATTTACGTAAGTCGAACCTTTGCCTTAGTGCTTCAGAGATTGCGATCGGCGCGGTGAAATTCTCTGCGGAGAAATACGCGGTAAATTCTCGATGAAGTTTCATTCAATTCACTGCGATATTCATGAACTCTACCGCGTATTCTTACGTTATTAGATACAAAATCGATAAACATTAATATAGTCTGAGAGTTGCATCTCGAGCATTGCCAATCTAAATGCGTGATATTATTCCCAGAGTTGACCGATCGCGTGGATTCGGAAAAGTACGGTATCTCAACGCTACATTACTAAACTGAATACTTAAATTGATTCATTATGTTATACTGCGATCTAAGGGCCCAAAGAATGCGTCGTATACCTACCTATAATCATTATATCTTCTGCCTTTTATATATTACGTTGATCGATGAATCTGGTGGTTTCACTGTCACAGTTAATACACATAGGAGTGTCTAGGACGGTCTAGGATTACGAGCAAATAACACACACAAAAATACCAGTAAATTACTATATTCTTAGATACATTCTCACGCACATACACTCAATCTTTCACGCACGGAAACATACTTTCATTCTCTCATATCTAAATAAAATAACGTGAAAATATCATCATTTGAATATTTACTTCGCTGGAAACATCGAAGAGTATTTCCAAAGTACGAAGCTAATTAAAAGAGAGCTTTTATTCAGCCAACTCCGTCATTAACGTGAAATAAAGTTAGCGGGGAAAAGCTATCAATGACGCAATATTCATTTACAGTTGCACACAATATGGGAGAACGAGAAAATGCAGCTTAATAAAATTTTCCGCCAGAAACATGTAAAAAATTACGCAATTAATATCGTGTGTCAACTTTTTCTTAACTTTTTCGCGGCGTTCATTGCCAACACTCAAAATTTCAATGCCGTTACGTGCGTACTAAACAATTCTTTTCCGCAATAAATATTTCTGCTTGAACTTCATTTTCTTTTAATTCCACAGATGGAAATGTCCAAACTTAAGGATACAATTTTTAAATAGTTGAAAGTCGGAGTTCGGGTGTGAATGCTGTATAACAAGTTGTATCGTACAGGAATGAGCGCAACCACTTCCATCGCTAGAACTGCAAATTTTCACGTTGATTGCTGACTTGGGATTTATAAGCGATTTTTACACAGAAATTAATGAAAATTCCTTCGAGGAATGACAAAAATGGGTCAATTTGTTACGTTTAGCTCGTAAAAGACTCGATAACTATTCGATATTTTTTCTACCATAGGTTGTACGAGCGAATATCTACTTCTTCGCGCTCGCATTTGAAAATTAACGTAATCATTTGAAATACGGTTATCGCTTACGTAAGTACGGATTTACGTAAGTCGAGACATACGTAACTCGGGGGATGCCTGTATATGTAATTATTTCTGTACTTTCTTTTTCATTTTCAGGAGCTGTTTTTTTTACTTCCGATGAGTCATGAATACAAAACGCAGAAATGCATAAAAAATCATTTCATTGCTTAATTTTAAGTACACTTTCGTTTACTTTTCGGCATCATCTCCTCGGCATTGTTCGTGACACTAGACTTGCTTCAGAATACCTTCTTCACGATACGTAGCAGTAAATGCCATTCAATGAATTTACCGCTATCCTGAAGCTCCTCGTCCGTTTGAAAACGCCTCCCTCCTAACCAAATTCTCACCTCAGTAAAATGATGAAAGTCAGAAAGCGCTAGTTCAGGATTGCACGGATGGTGATCGTAAATGTCCCATTGAAATCAAAAAGGCTAAAGTGGTTGGAATTCATTGCTGATATAACGGGCGATATTATGGATAAAGTTCTTAAGTTAAAGAAAAAATAATTAATCTGAAACAACAAAACAGAAGAAGCTGAGACGCCTTAGAATTTCAAAAATTCAGGATATCAGTAGAGCTGCTTCTGGTAATTTTCCTCGCTTGACTATTTACGCCTAGACCAGTTTGGGGCTCCTAACCTTCATATTTTGAAGAGCCAACTCAATCTCGGAGGAAAACTATGACGATCGTCGTAACATATCGTCATGAGGTATGGGCGTGCCCAGCGAGGGGCAGAAGGGGAGCGGCTGCCTCCCCCAAGAAGCAAAAATAGCTAATGTCTTTAAGGAAGATAAAATTTTTTAAAGCAAATAATTTTAGAACTAATAAAGAGTTGCTACAGTTTCCTTAAAATTTTGATTTCATTCGCCTTTTCCATTCTTAAATCTAACGTACAACATGAACAACCACGGTTTGCCCCCCCCCTTAGTTTTGATCCTGGGTACGCCCTTGTCGTGAGGAGATATTAACACGCAAATTCAAGTTTTATCCAGTTTTTATTGTAATTAATACACTAATCACGTGCGTATAATCAGGACTTCCTTCCCATTTCCCCAATGTTTCACTTCCATTCGCAGATTCCTTTCGGAGCATTCGTTGACACGGTCCATCTCAGCTTCCAGATTAGCCAGTAGCGCCATGTCAACCATATTCTCGTTTCTTACTGCACTTATCTCCTCTTCATTGCCTTCTTCTCCTTTCTCAGTCTTGGGATCTTCTCCCTCATAGTCGTCTAAGTCCTTCTCCTCCTCTATTTCGCATTCATCCTTGTCGAAACTCCTCTTGTTTCTTTTCTGCCAATAGCAAATGGCGCCGATTGCACCGCCAGCGATGAGCATTGCACCCGTCACCAGAGCAATGGCGGTGGTACCCGACGGCCACTTCATTTTTCAATGTGTAAGCCTTCCTCTAAGATGGAATTAAAATGCCTCTGCAAATAGAATAATGGTCGTCGATACAGAAAGTAACATTTTTTCAATTTAAATAATTTTTTCATCGAGTGTTCAGTATTATGAATAACAAACAAAGGTCAATGACAGTTATGTAATTTATATATGCAAATGTTAGTCATTTGAGAATTTTCAATAAATTTAGAATACAAATTTCGCTTTTACATCTTTCAATGAGCGTTTTATAACTTACGAAACGTTACGAAAATGATGGTAGACATTATGGGAAGGACACTTACCGTGACAGCTCGTCACTTCGTCAAATTTTTCTCCGGTAGCTCTCAGCAATTCTGTCGGTTAACGGACAAGAATATATCTCCTTTTGTAGGATAATAATATAGCCTTCTTTTTTGTCGAACTCTCAAAGTAATCTGTTGATTAACAGTTTAAACCACCGCTTCGACGTAAACGATTCAGCGTAAGTCGCAGCATTCAAGAATGTAACTTAGTAACGGAACACGGTCATTGTTGTCGAGCTAGCTGAACTTTTAACCGAATTTGACGGATCAGCTCCATATGCTGAGTGTATTTAAATTTTTCTTTGTCAAATAAAGTAATAATTAACTTCTTACATTCAATTTTTCATCATTGATATGTTTTTGTATCTATATTTTAAATGTTTTCTCCTCATTAGAAGTCTCGCGTGATCCACGAGTAGGTAATATGGTAAATGAAAATTTTAGACCGAAAGAATGATAAAATTATTGATTGTCCGTGGAAAGATATTAAAATAATTTCAGTCATGCAACGTGCTCATAAATAATATTTGTCCTGTAATTATATTTTTCTTATTTCTTACATCAGTAGACATTTCCGAGAAATTTTAGAATGCGAAGTTGTTGAAATTCTCGAGATTTTATGGAAAAACATTAAAATAACTTCTAAATTATTACGTGCTCACTAAGAAAATTTGTTTTTTTTTTATAAATTCTTATAATAAAATTACATAATTATGTTTAAAATATTATTATCATTTGAGGCTACAAAATTGACGATGAATGGTGAAGAAAATATAAATAAATTCTAACAATTGCCATGCTCTTAAAGAATTTTTTCGGTATTTTTATATTTAATATTGCTTTTTTCAGTGGAATATACTTGAGCTTCATTAAGCTTCTGCACGAGAATTTTATGACAACATAAAATTTAGACAGTAAGTCTTCAGAAAAGCACTATCGGCGAATGAAAATTGTTTTCTAGTAATATATTCTAAACATGTCTTTCTTCAGTAGAAACTTAGAAACTCTAGAATACAATACAGTATACGTTTTTTCTATTTTCTTTCAAACCGTAATGGATGTCTTTTTTATAGTGGATTTGGGTCAAATAATACTTCATCGCACTGAACACATAATATCTTTAAGAAATTTAATTATCAAATATGACGATATCTGTCAAATACGTGGTATAAAAAGCTGTAGTGTTATATCTGGCAGTACAAATGGCACATTCAAACGAGATGGCAATAGATGGCAATGCGGGTTGCATAACTGCCTATAGAATACCGAATTCGGCCAAAGTTGCGAAAATGCACATTATATTCCCGATCCGATTTTCGCTTGATGCTGACTTCCATACGAAAGAAGAAGCTGCATCATCTATTAAATTAAATATTATGTACATATGAACTTAACGAGAGAAACAAGGGAAACGAGAGCTACTTTTCCCTCGTTAGACCAAATTTGGAATACGCTGCCAGTGTTTGGGGCCCTCATGAAAAAGGCTTAATAGCAGAGTTAGAACGCGTGCAAAGAATACTAAAATACCAAAAAGAATACCGCTAATACCAAAAATCACTCAGGGATAATACCGGCTAATTTTTCTTGGCATCTGCATATTATTTCGGCGGTAAATATTCAATGAAACGGAAATATTCTATAGATTTCACATCTTTCCGTCAGCTGCGTATTTGTTATCTAATATCCTCATAATTGCTGCCCTAAGTTCAATCGCGGTAAAAAGTTAAAAGTTCTTTCAAATGACTGGCACAGATATTTATATTTTTAATTGGTCAAGAATAAACGGTGGAACCTAGTCAGTGCCAAAACAGAACTTTCAATGCCAACAAAGAACTCCTATTTTCGAATTAATGTGTTTTATTAATTTCAGATAACTATGTGATAATCTTCATCCATAATGCCACAGATATCGCTTTAGCTTTCTAAGACTTATTGCATTTGTTCATTAATAATGGCGTTAGTAGCCGGCACAACTTTCTTGGCCCCAAAATAGTGTCATTTATCCTGAATAATTTAGCCATTAATCTCTTATTTCAACGTCGTTGCAATTAATAACTCTTCAATGATATATAAAAATAAAATAGTAATATTTATTTTTTCTGGTCATTGGCAGATTCGTTTCCCAGATATTAGTCCAGGAAATGAAGCTCATAAAAGTGAAAAACCTTGCAATTTTTTCAAACTGAATCGATTTGCACCAAAATTTGGGATTAGACTAATTATACCCCCTACTTCAAAATCTATATTATGCCGAAGGGCGCTTTTTATTTTTTAGGGGTGAAAACTACCCCTAAAACCTGGAAGTTAAACAATTATTTTTTAAAGCTAAATACGTGTAAAATTTAGTTTAAATTATATGTACAATTATTTTTTTGTTTGGAAAATAATTTTAAGGTGTTTCAACCCATTATAATTAACCCTTATTGGGGGTTTATGTAAAAAAGAATTTTCAAACTGAATCGATTTGCATAAAAATTTGTGTTTATACTAATCATACCTCCTTTAAAAATTTTTTCAAACCGAATCGATTTGCATAAATATTTGGGATTAGACTAATCATACCCTCTTCTTCAAAATCTATATTATTCGGAAGGGCGCCTTTTATTTTTTAGGGGTGAAAACTACCCCTTAAAGCTGAAACTTAAAAAATTATTTTTTAAAGCTAAATACGAGTAAAATTTAGTTTAAATTATTTGTATAATTATTTTTTTTGCTTGGAAAATAATTTTAAGGCGTTTCAACCCATAATAATCAACCCTTATTGGGGGTTAATGCAAAAAAAATTATTTACCCTAAAAATAAAAATTATTTATCACATTGTATCATCTTATTCACTTTCTTACTCCTTTTATTATGTATTCACTTTTTTCTCTCATGATTTTAATTACAGCACAGAAATGATATAACAATTGGATAAACAGAACAAACTTCGCCATGGTGACATAAACAAATAAATGCACATTTATGTAGACATTACATGAAACACAATCAAACGGAGACTGTATGGCTTCCAGTCTTCCCCCCACATGCATGCTCACAGGTCACTGTGAGCGAGAGCACACATACTCACATATGTGTATCTATACATACATCTTATGGGTATGTGTGTTTATTTTGTAGTAAATTTGAGTGTATCGTTAGCTTCTAACGTAAAGTACACAAAGTATATGCTGATTATGAGGAATATTATGCTCTGAATTGTGGATTTCGAATTTTTCGAAAATAAATTTGATTGGTATTTCAAACATAGCTCCTTTATTTTTTATGATAGAAAGTTCATTTAAATTGTATTTTGTAGAATTCTTACTGACTACAAGTTCATGTGAATTAAATTTTTTTCGAGTCATTAATTTTGAAAGGGGAGGGATTTAAGGGTTTAAATAAGGTGGAGCTCCCTTGGAAATAGAGGTTTTAACTATCAATATCTCACCAAATATTTATTGTATAGAAAATTAGAACACACCAAAATATTTAAAAATAAAAAAGCTACAATTTATTACTCTTGCATTTTTTTCATATCTCTAGTTTTTTTGGAGTTATTTTGAAAAAAAGAGCATTTTTAACGAAATTGTAGAAAATGACTTTTCACTTTTTCCTCCATTTTTTCAAAATTTAGCGTTGTAAATGAAAATAACTTCTAGGATCAATTAACAATACTTAAATAAAGAGAAATACTGAAGGGCATTGATCAATTTTGTCTAGTGTGGTAATACGGTGTTGTTTTCAGTGATTTTTTCGTACAAAAAAGTAGGGACTGATCTTATTTTTAATCATAACTTGCTCAAATTTCATGATAAAAAATATTTTTTCTCATTATAAGAAAGTTTTTTAAAAACACTTTTAAACAGATTACATAATTTTTCCCCGAAAATTACACTTTTCCCGCTATTTGGTATTGAATGTTTCAAATTTAGCGTATGAAAACAATAGATAACCATCAACAAGTTGTAGCTCGGTCGGAATTGGTCATAAAGGAAATATAAAACAAGATTTGTATTTAATTTTGTACAATCTACAGTTTTGTAATTCACAATTTCCTAATAAAATTAGTACTTTTCAAGTTATTTGCCTATAACCGACTAAAATCGTTGATTTTTCCATCAAAAAACTGTTACTTTCATTCGCAAATAACTCGAAAAATATTAATTTTACGCAAAAAATGATAAGAACATTTTATTCTTAGAATTCATTTTTCTATCGATTCCTGTGGCCAAAATATAATTAAAATTTTCCACCCCCGAGATGGGGTGGAAACCACCCCCAGGGTAAAAGCGCCCGTCGGCATGATATAGATTTTGATTCTTGGTATATGCCCTACTTATTGTGAAAATTTCAAGAAAATCGATTCAGTTTGAAAAAATTGCAAGCCAAAACGCTTCATTTCCTGGACTATATCCATGTTCAACTGAATTATATAATTATTTCCCAAATATACATGTTCAACTGAAGCCATTTCCGAGTGAAGAACCTGATGCTGTCATCATTATACAAAAAGGATTACTAAATGGTTCATTGCGAACAACACTGGAGCCTCCGTAACCAAATGAATATATAATTTACCTGCGGAAGCTGCTACTTCAAGGAATATATGAAGAGGAACTGATGGAATTGACTTCTATCCGTGGAAACAGTCAAAATTCTTGACCTTCATCGCCAGTAGTGTGGAAATGATGGGAAAAAGGCCGTGCGACGCATTTATGGTTCCCCCTCCCGCCTTGTGAGGTGACCTTGATCGAGGCTCTGAGCGCTGATAGGACGCGGGATGCTAGCGGGTAGCTGAGTACCTTGCTGGCTGGTAACGCTTGGCTTAAAAAAGGTTTATTAATACCTTATCAAACGAAGAAAACTTTCCGACCTTAGCCAGTTTTAATAGGTGATTATTAAGACATGTGTCCCTGAGCTCTGTGCCTCATACATGCATTGGTGCATACAGGCTTTGAGCGCTGATACGACGCTGGATGCTAGCAGGTGGCGGAGTACCATGCTAGCAGGTAGCGCTTGGCTTAAATAAGGATTATTAATACCATATCAAACTTAGGAAACTTTCCCACCATAGGCCTCATACATGCATTGGCAGTCTCAGACGATGTATAACTCCTATCCTCTCGTGTGGAAACTAGGTCCCTGTGACGTCACGTGGAGTGGAATCGCATGGGCGCCAATCTGGCCTTTTTCAAATGAGATTAAAATTTGACCCTTGCCATTCGTCTAAACCGGTATTTCAAAAACCAAATAATTTGTGTATTATGAATACACTAATGGCGGGTAACGAATCGCAATCAATGCCTTTCGTTTTCTTTGATGAAGGAAACTATCGTATTGCAGCATTTCCTGTTAAAAACTAGAAGGTTCGAAACAGTCCTTGTCCGAATTACACGATATTTGAAATTGCGCATCGTGTGTTTAGGAATGTTGCTATGTTACCATGGAAAACATTTTTTTCCTCAGAATATAAGGAAAGGTTGATGTATCTGTAGTGTGCACGCCATAAACCATAATCAATGGGTTAGCCACTATGGGCTATATATTCGCTAAATTCACGTGGAAAACAATTGGCGGGACCTCATTCCGTGAAATAAAGCAAACATTGATTTTTGTGAGCAATTATTACCAATCTATTTTATGAACTGATACGCGGTTGCTGTACGTTAGGTTTATCTACCGAAAATCGCAGAAATTTCCTTCTCGTTGGGAAACGTTCTCGTTCCACGTGTATGTTAGGTTTATTCAACGAAATGATCTTTGGATTTTTCTCCTCATAGAGAAATCTGCCAATTTCGTTGATAATTCAAGAAACGGTTTCGCTGGTAGAGGGCCCCGTTGTTCCCATGGCAGCGCGGGTTTCTCCCTATTCCGTACCATCCACTCCTATCCTCTCCCCGGAGGCGTCGACGGGCTCCTATCGTGGCCGCGCCTCCTTCTTTTTTCCTTCCCATTCCACTCCCCTCCCCGGGTGAATTGGCGTATCAATAGAAATATTAGGTCCCGGCCCCGGTGTGCTGTATTCAGTAGCGGCTTGTGAGTGAAATGCTGGGAGGGGTACACTCCATCGGGGGGTCAAAATTTATTCATATTTTGTGTATATTAGTGATTTTTAAGGCAACCCAGAGGCCATTTTGATTCACTAAAACACTACAAATCACTGAATCGATTAAACCAGCTACAACTAGGCCTTTTTAAACTAAAACAAATTACACATAATCATTCAACTGATCACCAACTGAGGCCGCCGGCGCAGCGATGTCAACTCACTAGATACGTCGCTCTGCGCATGCTCGGGCGGCGCCGTCCCAAGACTTCCAAAAGCGCATGCTTAGACGCGTCATAGCACCAGCAGCTCCCATCATAACTACTCGTCATATAACTGCTTGGTGATAGAATGGGACGATCTGGCCAGCGCCCCACGGCCACATATGCGAACTTCTCACGCTATTTTTGCGTGTTTTTCTCACATTTTCGATGTAAGCGATTGAAAAAAATTACTTTGATTAATTAGATGCATTGTTATAATAGGGTAGTTTCCTTCATCAAAGAAAACGAAAGGCATTGATTTCGAGTCGTTACCCACCATTAGTGTAATCATAATACAGTGAAACCTCTATTTTACACTTTTGAATGGACCACTTACAAAAAGTGCAAAATTGAGGATATTGTAAAATAGAGTATCATTATTTAATGGCGGATTTGTTTAGGACCTGATAAAAATGGTGCAAAATCAGGGAAAATGTATAATGGGGGAATGTAAAATCGAGGTTTCACTGTATAATAATTATTTGGTGTTATAAATACCAGTTTAATCGAATGGCAATGGTCAATTTTAACCGCATTTGAAAAAGGACAGATTGGCGCCTATGCGATGCCGCTCCACGTTACATCACAGGTACCTAGGTTGTATACGAGAAGATAGGAGTTTTACATCGTCTGAGATTACCAATGCATGCATGAGGCACAGAGCTCAGGGAAACATCACTTAATAATCAACTACATATTAAAATTGCCTGTGGTCGGAAAGTTTCCTTCGCTCATAAGGTATTCATAATCCTTATGTAAGCCAGGCGCTACCTGCTAGCAGCCTGCATCGCAGTGGCTCACAAATCCTCGCCCCAAGGTCACCTTACTTTGCGGCAGCGGGAACCGCAATGACGTCACACGGGCTTTTTCCAGCGTTCATACTTAGCCGTCGCGTTTTTCCGCGCTTGAATTTTCACTTTTCATTTTAATCGGAAAAAATAGATATCGTCATTTAAAAATCTAAAAGCGTGAAATACGTACTCCAGGAGTAATAATCTTTCGATTTAGGCAATAAAAAAATAATAGGAAACCACCCTATTGTGCAACGGAAGTAATTCTAAATATTACTACTCAGCAACACATGAATCCGTCAAAATTGACTCATAAATCCTCCGATGAGAAAGTAAGAAAATGAATTTAGTTCAAAACAATAGTTCTCACCAAATTTTCGTTTTCAAGAAAAATGATATTAGTGTAAGACATGGTACTAAAATAAAAATCAAAAATATTTTTTTAAAGCAAAGAATTATAAAAACTAAATAATTTCTGTCATATTTTCCTTAAAATTTTGGTTTCATTAACCTTTTCTGTGCAAAAAATTTGCAACTTGAACGACCACGGCAAGTTTTGCCATTTTGATTCTGGGTACGCCCATGAATCTGAACAGCGTAATTGTCTGTGTAATGGCCCAGAAAGCCAAAGGTACGATTCTTAGTACGATTCCTGATCCACGGAAATTTTGTCATGTCTCCACTGCACAAATGATCTACAACAACATGTGAAATTTTGCTTTTTAAAGCCCTTAAATACGCGGTATCAGCAGGAAAAGGTATAAACTGGCAAAATAGGCATTTTAGGCAGTATCGCATTCTCTTAGTTTCTTCGGTCCGAAGCTTCCTTTGTCCATTCGCGAGCCCACAATCCATGTACTATTTGCTGCTTGCCCGAACTGACGTACGTGAACTCCACACGGTACCTCTTCTGCAAGGAGCCAACTGCGATCGTCATTTTGTATCCAAGGAATTAAACCTTTTATCCAAACCTTTACCAAGGAATGAAATCATTCCTATTCTTAGCTTCTGAGAATTGGAGGTGAGCGTTTGTGCTCTGGCTACTGCCAGCTGAGCGCATTCGTATTCGTATGGATACTAGATGAGCGGATTTGATTCTAAGTGTGCCCTTACCACAGCCAAATTTGACTTTGTTTAGAAGATGTTTTTTGCATGTAGGAAGAAAGGTTTTTTTACCCCAGTCGTGCTTTATTTCTAAGTCTTTGAAAAAGTTTTTTGCAAAAGGTACATTCTTGGCTTCTCACTAAAAAAAAGCGTAGAACAAATATTGCTATAAAATATTGATTCAAATGAATTATAAGTAAATATTATTTTCGTTGTTATTTTTCATGTACGCACTTAAGCTTTGTTAACATACATTACCAAGGTAACACAAAATGAGCTACATTATACGTAAAGCATAATGTATTATTATTTTGGACGGTAGCCTCAAACAGGTTATCCTTCGAGGCTACCTAAAATTACTCAATTTTGCTACTCTCATGTCATATGCGTGTGGAGTAATAAAATTATTATTACTATTATTTATTCGGTAGGCGGTTGTAGATCATTTGTGCAGTGGAGACATGACAAAACTTCCGTATAATGTGTGGCAAATGGCAAAAAGTAGTTAACGTTTATTCACCGATGCTCAGAACAATATGAATGAAAACATAACTAGTTAAAACTCTTCCTGGACATGCAGGGCTTAGATTGCTTACACCAAGTGATTGGATACAAAATGACGGTCATAATTGCCTCCGTGCAGAAGAGGTACCGTGCAGATTACACTGCACGTACGTCAGTTCGGGCTTCTAGCTCAATGCCAGATCACGGGGGGCTCGCGAATGGACACAGGAAACACCGGACCGCCACGAGGAGACGACCATGCCATCGGAGGATTTATGAGTCAATTTGACGGATTCATGTGTTGCTGAGTAGTAATATTTAGAATTACTTCCGTTGCACAATTATGCCGCTAATGTGGTATGAAAATTCCGATATAAGAACATCTCTTTTTTAGCCGCAAAACAGTCATTCCAAATGAGCGTTTTAAGATATTTTGATGGAATCTCTACCCTGTAAGATATCCTTCAAACTTCCTTCTCCGTTTTCTAACGGACGCGAGCATGTAACCTAACATACAAAGAATGAGGGCAGTGGCGGCGCATGTGTATACACATGTTAGCAAGTGCACACCCAAAGATGAATGAATTATAAAAGATAACTATTCCTTTACGACGAGATGGATGAAAATGCTGTTACTTCTGGATGTGTTATGAAGCTCCGAACGCTACATACATATATCTCCTTGGAGAAATCAGAAATCACCGCTCAGTAAGTGTGCGATCCCGTGGCATCGCGCCGGTCGCAAATTCGGTCTACGCGATCGCTTGTTGGTGGTCGGGCGGGATGAGGTAAGCAGGAGGGGGGGAGTGGGTCATGCCATGTTCAAATGTGTTCTGGGAGCAGACTCAACACGACGCGAGTGCGCACGCGCATATATGGCGAGTAACTCGCAGGTAGTGTAGCAGCCGCCTAAACTACTTGCCCCCGGGATCCCACTGTCCTTAAAAAAAGCATAACGCCCGAGTTTGAGGAGCCCTTTCGTCCAAACGAGGCAATAAATTTCAATGCAACGAAGAGCACATGAAAGCGAATTCGTTTCTACGTTGTATCATTTACTTAAAAAAATCGCACCGTAGTATTTTGCTATACTTCATTTTTTTTATAAAAAAGTACTCGATTTTTCGCGATTAAATGAAAAGTGAAAATTTTCAAGCGCGCGGAAACGGGACGCTTAAGTATGAATGTCGGGAAGTCTCTCCGCGTGACGTATTTCTGGTTCCCCCTCCCGCCCTGCGAGGTGACCTTGACGCGAGGCTTAGCGCTGATACGACGCAGGCTGCTAGCGGCTAGCCTAGTACCCTGCTGACTGGTAGCGCTTGGCTTAAATAAGGATTATTAATAACTTATCAAACGAGGAAAACTTTCCGACCTTAGCCAGGTTTAATAAGTGATTGTTAAGACATGTGTCCCTGAGCTCTGCGCCTCATGCATGCAATGGTAACCTCAGACGACGTATAACTCCTATCTTCTCGTATAGAAACTAGGTCCCTGTGACGTCACTTGGAGTGGCATCGCATGGGCGCCAATCTGGTCCTTTTCAAATGAGGATAAAAATGGACCATTTCCATTCGTCTAACCCAGTATTTCTAAAACAAAATAATTTGTATATTATGAATACACTAATGGTGGGTAACGAATCGCAATCAATGCCTTTCGTTTTCTTTGATGAAGGAAACCACCCTATTATGCCGCTAATGTGGTATGAAAATTCCGATAAAAGAACACCTCTTTTTTAGCCGCAAAACAGTCATTCCAAATGAGCGTTTTAAGATATTTTGATGGAATCTCTACCCTGTAAGATATCCTTCGAAGTTCCTTCTCCGTTTTCTACCGGACGCGAGCATGTAACCTAACATACAAAGAATGAGGGCAGTGGCGGCGCATGTGTATACGCATGTTAGCAAGTGCACACCCAAAGATGAATGAATTATAAAAGATAACTATTCCTTTACGACGAGAAGGATGAATATGCTGTTACTTCTGGATGCGATATGAAGCTCCGAACGCTACAGATATCTCCTTGGCGAATTCACGGCTCAGTAAGTGTGCGATCCCGTGGCATCGCACCGGTCGCAAATTCGGCGATCGCTTGTTGGTGGTCGGGCGGGATGAGGTAAGCAGGGAGGGGGGCATGGCATGTTCAAAAATGGGTACTGGGAGCAGACTCAACACGACGCGGGTGCGCACGCGAATATTTGGCGAGTAACTCGGAAGTAGTGTAACAGCCGCCTAAACCAAATGCGCCCGGGATCCTACTGTCCGTAAAAAAAAGCAAGACGCCCGAGTTTGAGGAGGCTTATCGTCCAAACGAGGCAATCAATTTCAATGCAGCAAAGAGCATATAAAAGCAAATTTGTTTCTACGTTGTATCATATACTTAAAAAAAATCGCACCAAAGTATTTGCTGTACTTATTTTTTTTTCTAAAAAAAGTACCCGTTTTTTGCGAGTAAAATCAAGTTGCCCAGCTTTGAGCGCTTGGTATTCTCGTAGTTTTCGCTCCAATAACTTGGAATTTTGTCACATGAAAGCCAGCTCTATTATTAACAGTTTTTAGAAAGCAAATGGTTTATACCACGAAAATTGACGGATTTGTTTTCAACAGCGCAAATCTCTGCTAACTTCGAAATCAATGGGTCAATTGAAAATTGACCTTGAAAAGTGAGCTTGAAATAATTTACATGCACGAGAACTTCCGGAAAGAGTCCAGTGTCGTTGCCCTACTAAGATTCAACGTTGATAATAACATTCTAAACACATTCAATAAAATAACTAAACTACTGAAAATTCTTGCGACAATTCCGATGACAACTAGTGAAACAGAGGGGATTTTTTCAATCCTTAAACGTGTTAAAACATTCTTACTTAGCCAGATAAACGAGGACGGCTCACTGCTTTGGCGATGTTGTCAATTGAAAAAAGTTCCAGGATGGTATCGAAGGATTCAATGGCATGGTGATGGACAAGTTCGCTCGGAAGAAGGAAAGGATAATGAATTTCACCTAGCGTCACTTGTAAATGTGTTGTAAGAATAATTGTTTTCATTAGCATGCTAATATTATATCTATTCATGCTGTTTAAATTGTAGAATGTACCAGTGGTATGTCTCGAATGCTATGTATTCTATTACGAAGAAATATGATGCTCATGGGTAACAATTAACACAGTATAAATAAATAATCCTACGTATGCTCTAAAGTACACCCTGGATAAATTACCACCAGCTGCCACTGAATGAGGGCCGTTTGTAGGATACGACACACCGGGGACGGGACCCAATAATAGGGTGGTTTCATATTATTTTTTTATAGCTTATATCGCAAGATTATCAATACTGAAGTACGTATTTCACGCTTTTAGATTTTTAAATGACGACATCTATTTTTCGCGATTAAATTAAAAGTGAAAAATTTCAAGGGCGCGAAAACGCGACCGCTAAGTATGAAAGCTGGGAAAACTCCGTGTGACGTCGTTCTGGTTCTCGCTGCCGCAAGTGAGGTGACCTTGAGGCGAGGCTTTGAGCGCTGATACGACGCTGGATGCTAGCAGGTGGCGGAGTACCATGCTAGCAGGTAGCGCTTGGCTTAAATAAGGATTATTAATACCATATCAAACTTAGGAAACTTTCCCACCATAGGCCTCATACATGCATTGGCAGTCTCCGACGATGTAAAACTCCTATCTACTCGTATAGAAACTAGGTCCCTGTGTTGTCACGTGGAGTGGCATCGCATGGGCGCCAATTTGGCCTTTTTCAAATGAGGATAAAATTGACCATTGCCATTCGTCAAAACATGTATTTCTAAAACCAAATAATTAGTATATTATGAATAAACTAATACTTGGTAACGACTCGCAATCGATGCCTTTCGTTTTCTTTGATGAAGGCAACTACCCTATTGTTTTGCACATGAATTTTGCGAATTTATAGCCCATAGTGGCTAACCATTAATTATGGTTGAGGACGTGCACAATACAGATACATAAACCTTCCCTTATATTCTGAGGAAAAAACGTTTTCCATGGTAACATAGCAGCATTCCTAAACACACGATGCGTAAATTCAAATATCGTGTAATTCGGACAAGGACTGTTTCGAGCCTTCTAGTTTTTCACAGGAAATTCTGCAATTGGCAGCAGGAGCGGTCTGGATTGATTTGGGTCCCTCGGCTGGTGGCCATGATGGCCCCTTCCTTACCCGGGAATTCGATTGTCCCCCCCTCCCGAAAAGGTTATAGAAGGGCGATGCGGGGGGCCCCCTAAGAGCGGGGCCCTAGACGATCTCCGACCAATCGACCTGGACAGACCGTCCCTGCTTGCCAGGTTCCTCCGACTGGTACAAGTTCGAGAATGATTTGATTTAGTCTTAAGCCAATCAGGAAAATGAGGCTTCAGTACGGCTGTTCCATTGAGAAAATCAACACTCATTTGAATATTAGCCCACCACACCTAGACAAACAGAGATTCAGTTCTAGACACAATGAATCATATATTGTTTAAAACTTACTAATAAAGATAAGATATGTGATTTAATTTCAATAGTTACGAAATATAAATATTTGAAACGAATCTCATGTATGTTTAGCACTTTTTCCGTTTACTTTCTTGGCATTTCTAAATTATGTCTTCCATATTGTAGTTACTCGTCTTATTAAATGTAAAAAAATGAAATAAAATGAAAGGTGGATGAAAAATGCACGAAATATTCTGCAAGGAAATACGTGCTGCAACATTTGATTCATGATATTTTATTACTATTTTCAGGACCAATTCCGCAGGACTAACTCAAAGAAATATTATAACCCGACATCGTAAAAGTCATTGCACAAGTAGCGCTCATTATATTGCCTCGCGAGTACAATTCCAACGACATATATGGCGTATTCCTTCGATTTCATGGCGATCTGAAATCTCCTGTGTCCATTCGCGAGCACGAAACCTAACAGTTGCAGCTGAACGCCCGAATTGACATTCTGGCAGTGATTACTGTGTTGTACCTCTTATGCATGGAGATAATCACGACCGTCTTTTTGCACTGACGATTTGTGTTAACAATATTGGATAAATTTATGGCGGAAGTTGAAGACTTATAACGAGGAATATAATAAAACTTCGTTGTTAATAGCACTGAAAAAGGAAGGGAATACTTGAAAATGAAGTCCAAAAACATGAATTCCACTTTCAAATTGCAAGTGACCCATAAGAAATATTCGCTTGTCCTCTAAACCGACGCATCGTGTTCCGTATTGATCGGTTGGGAGTTACAGAATATGGCCTCATAATTGGTAGCAGTTAACCCATTATAACTCAATCAGGGATGCCGACTTACAAAAAATATTGGGGGGCCCAAACCGGGGATCTTGCCCCGGGAAATTTTATAAGTGGTGAGTTTTAAGTTTTTTTAAGCATTTTAGAAGAGTCATATAGTCAACATTAGAACCCTGATAACTCGAATCTCGATATTTTGACACTCCGGGTAAAATCGACAAGCCTGACTCATTTTTTCCTCACACCCATAACGAATTTGTGAGGGGGCTCGGGCCCCCTCAGGCCCCATGGAGTCTGCGCCACTGAACCCAATGTTACTTCTAAGTAACAAGAAATATATATTCATTTTCAGCAGTATTCAGGAAATATTTAAACTATATGTTCTCTTGTGCTGTAAAGATAAATGGCGAAATATTTCGCTACCACAATCATGGGGGTACCCAGGATCAAAACTAGGGGTGGGGGCAACACATTGTTGTTTAAGTTGTAGTTAAGATAAAAGCATGGAAAAGGTGAATGAAATCAACATTTTAAGGAAACGGGAGTGGCAGTTACCCCCTCATGCCCCTCGCAGGGTACGGCCATGCCATTCGGGAGTTTTCCTGTAGCACAGCTTACGATTTGGAATCAAATAGGACTAACCTCCCCACACTTTCACCCCACTAGAGGCCCACCAGGGCCGGCTAGCTTGAAAATACGAAATTGTCTTTTGAAATTTAACCTCAATTTTAACCTCTTGAAAAATTAACTGTTTTTTAGATATCTCGGACTAGAAATCTTATTTTGAATGAAGTTTGCGTCATTTGAAAGCTTTTTATTGAGAAATGTTTCCGAACATATTCCGTTTTAATAGGTGATTATCAAGGGATGTTTCCCTGAAGTCTGTGCCTCATTCATGCATTGGTAATCTTAGGCGATGTAAAACTCCTATCTACTCGTATAGAATCTAGGTCCATGTGTCGTCACGTGGAGTGTCATCGTATGGGCGCCAATCTGGCCTTTTTCAAAGGAGGTTAAAATTTGACCGTTAACATTCGTCTAAACTGGGATATCTAAATCCAAATACTTTGTATATTATGAATACACTAATGGTGGGTAAGGAATCGCAATCAATGCCTTTCGTTTTCTTTGATGAAGGAAAATACCTTGTTTGAGCCTGTTTGAGCCCCATTCGTAGGCATCCAGAAATGAAATGTTAAATTTAAAAATCACGATAATTAGAAAATGTTTGGTTTACAATTGTCATTTGCTTACTGGATGAGAAATTTCCATCACAATTAGTAATGTCACATCAGGTATTGAATACGGACTATTTTTACAGAATGAACAATGGTAGAAACAGCTATATTTTCTGAGATGAAATTTTTCCTCCAATTAATTATTCACACAAATTATTGGCCGAGATATGGCCTTGCGGAACGGTATTTTGACGTATGATTTTATGGACAGAATTTCAAATACGATTATTTTGATTTAAGTATACCGGGACTAGCCACGGTGATAACTTTTTACGGAGTCACCCGCAATGCACAAATAGTGCGAAAAAATCCCGGTCAAGGCGAATGATTTTTCCTCTGTGGATTTTTCGCACGATTATTTTGCTCAAAAATTACACATACGATTCTCTGGACTAAAAAATCAAGATACTTCCTAATGGGGTTTATTTTTTTTTAGATACATACTTTACGGCTAGGAGCTGTCGAAACAACTTTCAGTGATGTTGTTGCTATACATAAAAGCATTACATAAAAAGGCTGTTCGAAAATCTCGATCTATGACTGCTCAACACAGCTGTTGCATGCTATAACAACTAAATTACGGCGGAGGTTATTGTGTTTTAAAGTCAGTTAAATAAAGCTACAATGACTGCAGCGCCTGCATTCTAGTGACCATTTTTTGAAATCCAGATATAACTTTTAATTCTAAATATTTCACGAAATACTGTACCGTTCGTGGAAAAAGAACAATTAAATTGCATTGCTAACAGTTCCGACCTATCCTGTAAAATTCTGCGATATAGTAAATCTGGAAGTGGTCGAAATATGAGTTGCAAGATTTTTCCCGGAAGGTCAAGCAAGAAAGCGAGTACAATAAAACTTGGTAAAAAATGACGGTCTCAGTCATCTCCTTGCGGAAGAGGTACCGGACAGTCTACACTGTTGTGACGTTAATTCGGGCGTTTTCTTACTTTTCTCGTTAGGGGCGTCGCTTGTCATAATTACGAGAAATACTACTGAAAAAATTAATAAAAATTTGGCATCTGTTCCCATGGCTGAAATGTGATTCTTATTGTGGATTAAAAAAAATAAATGTGTTGTGAAGAGTGCCTTACCACGGAGCACACCTGATAATGTAGATTCTTAAAGTTTCGGAGGAGGGGGAGTGAGGTACTTATATCTCAACTTCCTCTGCCCTGTACGTTTTCAGGCTTTCAGCTCGAACCTTGGCTTGTACGAAATATAAGCAGGAAAAAATAGGCATGTAACGGGTGTTAAGTAAGGTCAGAACAGAAAAAAAAACAGAAAAAATGACCAAAATCGCAAATCCTATTTTTTTCGCAATTTTTTACCACCAATTTAATAGCCGAATTAAGTTTCCAATTCAATAGCCAAATAATATTTAAAAACGAAACCGGAAAACAATTTTTCTTTGTAGCCATCTCAAAAATATTTTATAAAAACACGCGTCAGAAATTTTCAAATCGACGCCATTTCTCTCCTTGTCTCACTGAAAATTCTTGAAAACAATCGGAAATCTACTCTATTAAAAAGCTTTCAAATGCCGCAAACTGCGTTAAAAAAATATGATTCTCAGTCCGAGATATCTAAAAAACAGTGAAAATCGTACCCCCAAGCTAGCCGGCCCTGGTGGGCCTGTAGTGGGGTGGAAGTGTGGGGAGGTGTGTCCTATTTGATCCCAAATCGTATGCCAGGGTGCGTGAAAAATCCCAAAGGGCATGGGCGTACCCAGTGAGTGGCATGAGGGGGTAGCAGCCCCTCTCCCCCTTAGAAGCAAAAATCGCAAATGTCTTTTAGGAATATAATACTTTTTCAAGCAAATAATTTTAAAAACTAATAAAGAGCTGTTACAGTTTCCTTAAAATGTTGATTTCATTCACCCTTTCCATGCTTAAATCTTACTTACTATAACTTGAACAACCATGGCTTCTCCCCTAGTTTTGATCCTGGGTAGCCCCTTGCCGAAAGGGGGACATTTCACTCTCTTATTCAGCTATGAACTTTATATTAATGATGATGTGATCCATCCAATTCCTAAATGATCAATCCTATTACCCGTAATTGCAAACATTTTACTGCAAAATATTGGAAGAAAGTGGATTGCATTGCACCCATCACAGCACCGTGGACATTTTTGAATACCAATTAAAAAGCGACCGAAGTGGCAACAGAAATCGGCCTTTTAAGATATAGAATTTGGCCTCCTTTACGCGGTCCCCTTGCTCACTATCTTGAACAATGTTCCGCTTTTGGTATGACGTCTGACTTTTAGTGTAGCATACTAACCTATGCATGTTTAGTAATAAAAATAATAATTCTAAAAATTTACAATAATAAAAAAATTAATGAAATGTGGACTTATTCCAAGGCAACATATTGTGAGTCAAAATTAAGAATTTTCTGATTCTGTTTAGAAGGTAAGTTTCTGCTATCACAAACAATACACTACACTCACAATATGAACATATGCGCACAAAATTCATTGTAGTTTCCACTAGCTGGGTGGGGTAAACATGGCTTTATCGGTAAGGCTCAAAAGTGCCTACGGCACGTCATCATAATGTAAAGTTTACGTAAAGTGGGTGCAAAAAGTATTCTGACAGTACTCGTTTCAAGCCACTATTACTATTTTGACTCTGTTGGACCTAATTCTACGTTAAAACTTTCGCGGGTGCTCGTCATTATGATTAAAAACTTTTGGGCTATGTCGCCGCGTCAATTCTTGGGTGGCCCCAACGTTTCCCGACCGATGCTGGTCGCTTTTTCAAGGGATTATGAAAAGATGAGAATTTAAAATATTTTCTATAGGTATCTGTGTCAGTTGGTGGTGGGAGGGGAGCGGGAGGTTGGAGGGGTGGGTTGCTGCTTGTTTTTTCTCACTACGGGTTGCCAAGTACGGCTAATTTTAATGCCGGTATCCCTGTTAAAATTGTTCTTTTCTTCTTTGGAAATTTCAATAGCTTCTCGGACGAGTCACTGTTTAAACCCTTTAACTTTTGCAAGGATTTTGGCTTCTTTGAGATCTATTGCGTGGCCCAGCGCTGCGTGTTCGGCTACCGCGGACTTGGTTGATTTTTCCAGTCGAATCGCTCTTGCGTGCTCTTCAAGGCGTGTTTTGACTGACCTGCGTGTTTCGCCAATACAGTTCTTCCCGCAGGTCTGGCAAGGAATTTGGTAGACCCCTTCCACTTGTAGTGGAGTTCTACCGGCGAAACAGGCAGGTCAATCAAAACACGCCTTGGAGAGCACGCAAGAGCGATTCGACTGGGACAATCAACCAAGTCCGCGGTAGCCAAATACGCAGCGCTTGGCCACACAATAGACCTCAGGGAAGCCAAAATCCTTGCTAAAATGTTTTTTTTTCAAATTCTCATCCCTTCATAATCCCTTGATAAAGCGACCAGCATCGGTCGGGAAACTTTGGGGCCACCGAAAGAATTGACGCGGCGACATAGAAAAAAATATCTGTTGGACCTGTTCTTCGGATTCAACATGAATGTAGTATTATCATTTGCTGTCCAGCGACCCAGCTAGACCGCCCGTGAGTTAGACTTTGGTTTGAGTCAATCAGACTCGTAAATACAGATATACACACTCAAACATACTAGAAATATGGCGGTCATTTGATGATTTAACAAAATAGTGGACTGTATTTAAAAGAAAATTGTGCGAGGACATTGAGTGACTTACCCAAGGTTATCGGTTCCACCTTCAGCGTGCGTCGGGTGTCTGGCTGATTCGATGTTACCAGTAACACGGTGTGTCAGCGACTGAGACCGGGTTCGTTGCCTCATGAACCCAGGAAAACATTAGAAAGGCAAAAATTTACCGACGGGTGACGGGATAAAGGAGCAAATCCCTCATTGCCCACTTTTGGTCATAAAAAGAAAATATCCACCAGCGGCGCCAAAATCAAGCGAGAGGGATAATAAGAAAAGGTTCTTCACTCTCGCACGTGGGATCTATGATAAGAGATGTTGGTCGGAGATTTTCGTAAAGACGGTTCTAATTCTGCTACCGAAAAAGGAGACATCTGTAGAATGCGGAGTATAACGGGTCTATTAGCCTAATATCGCGGGCGGTAAAAATTGTACTGAGGATATTGAGCAGACGAATTGAGGCGTTGGTATTCAAATGAGTATTCGGGCGACAATCAGTTTGCTATTAGATAAGGGATGTCGAATCGTGATGCAAAGCGGTATGGAGGTCCCTGGTGGAAAGGAATCTAGAAAATGACCAGGTGTATGCCGATTTCGTGGATTTTCAAAATCATTTGATGGAGTGAACTGCGGAAGGTTAATGGATATTCTCAAGAAAATAGGTGGAGGCGATTGATTCGTAATCCGCGCATGGCGCGGAGTGCTCAAGTGAGGGTAGTGGACGGATAATCTGGGTGGACAAAAAATTGGCAGAGGGATGAGGCAAGGCTTTGGACCAACGATTAAGTTTTTCTTCCATTTCTATTTTTTTGTGTTGAAAAAAAAAACATTCTATTCTTATTTGTGCTCTTACGATTTCCAAAAACACTTAATTAATATTATCCGTGTTACTGAGATAGAATACTTTGTTAAGGTGACAATAGCTTCTTAGGAGAAAAGGATATGTAATTTCTTTTCTTTTCAATTACAGGTTACTCTAGGGCATCAATAAACATTCATTCATCCATACGGAAAAAAATTACGGGTCCGCTGAGATGTATGTTAACTTACTACGCTATTCTATCGACACGGTTCACTTGCTTCATTAAATCAGCTGTATTTTAAATGGCCTCCATAGCCTCTGGCTTACAGTGTAAGTATACTCAGGAACATAGGACAATAAGCAATGCAAGTAAAGAAGATAGTGGAGTACGAATGAAACCACATTATTGACAGGAGACCTTTAATCATTGTTCACGAAAGCAACTTTATCAACAAAATTAAAGTTTGGTCACTCGTATAGGACCATTTCTGTTTCTGTTACGGAATCGAGTTCTCAAAAGAGTAAATATTATTGGACAATCTTCTATCCTAAGGTGAATATACTATGTAATTAATTTTCACTCACGATCACCAGTCAACAATACTGAGTTTGGTGTGACGGTCTTTCAAAAAGTTTGACCAGGGTACGGAATTACGCAAGTGCGAACAGCATTAATTACTCATTATGGCGTGGAAATGCGTTAATGGACGTACGAAATTTGAAAAGGGTCTGTTTTGTCATCTCACCTCCACGAATTCTTGCATGCGTTCTAGCAATTCACCGCTTCACATGACTCAATTTTGACCGCGCCTTCGCACGCACGTCAGTTTATGCAACTACAGTCAATTTCAAAAGTCGGTCACACGGCCAGCGCGAACAACTACGTTTTTCGCTGCGCTAGAACTTCGCGTATCGCTTATGTCTTCTGTGCCTTGAATGGGCCAGTTTGACTTACTCTCACCGTCCGCGAAACGCTTACCGAGACAATGTTCTCTATTCCTAGATTATTCTCGGCCTCCCCGACTCCCTGTGCCAGAACACAAGGCGAGGCATGAGTTCTCAGTCACGCGATTCTCACCGTGATAATATTCTGAGACAGATGGTCTGAGTAGTCTGGCTTGTAGGTACTCCTAAATACCGAGACGTATCTGCGTAGCAACGCACATATTAGGAAGAATGGAAAATCGGAATTTACTTTTGAAAGAGTAGGTATTCTAAAAGTTGCCTCCAAAATAAGCTTCAAAATTATACCTGTAACACATTTTTACCAAACAGAATCAATGCATAGTGTTCAATATTTATTTATTTTATAAACACTGATAGGCGCAGTCATTATTCATAAGCATTTTCTGGGAGATTTATTATCTTTTAGTTTTCTATGCGTCTCATCACACAAGAAATAAAATATACTTATGTGCGCTAAATTATTATGTTTATTTCGTTACGATAATTATTCCAGTCGTTTCTAACATATCCCTAATAAAATATTTAAATAATCCTTATGTATTCCTGGTATCAGTAAGTAATTAACACACATCTTAATGTCCATCGAAAGTTGGAATGTCTAAATAGTTATTGTAAATATATTTTCGATAATTAAAAAAACCATCGTAAGCATTAATTACATGACTCGTTTGCCTATTTCCTACCATTTTAAGGCACATTTAGTATATATGTTATCTTTCACCCGTTTCACTGGGAGGTCAAACTAAGCCTTTCCCGTTTTTTTTCAGCTAGAATCAGTCGTAATTGGCATCTTGTGATATCATGCATGTCAATGTCCTCTACATTTTTATGTACAAGTGTTTTTGCACCAATAATAGAAGGTACACTCACGTAATGACAACTGCGTCAACATAAAGTTTTATAATACGTAAAATATGAACCAACAAGGAAAAACAGGGAAAGTACGAAATAAATACACTCTAAATAATCATTTAATTCGACATAAATCGAAACAGAATGATCAATTTGAAAGTAACATCCCCCTCTGATTGTGAGTGAAATATATCTTCACCCACAAACGAAATATTTTCATAGAGTACCTAACCAAGGAAAACAAAAAGAGTAAGGGAAATTATAATTCCGCTAGAAGCAGAAGTGGCGCTACAAACTTTATCCCTAAACTTATGAAAGTGACTGTACATACAACACTAATTCCTTGTGAATAAACGAAAAAAAAATCCAAAAGAAAATACTCGATCTCCAGCGACGGTACGGGTAAGCTGGACGTGATATGTTGAACCGTTACTCAATCAAAGATTTCATGATCAGCACGGTACTGGGTCCGTCCTTCACATCAACAAAATGTTGACTCAATTCGTAAAAGAACTCAAATTTTCCTTGACCGGGATTCGTTCGCGTATCCAAAGAATTCGCGCAAGATACTCTCGCCGTACTTTCGTGTCGCAAAATATCATTCACTTCAGCGATTACTTTTAGTCCGTTCTAGGTATTCTGCATGTTATTTCTCATACTTGATGATATATTTTAAGCTATTTATAATAATAGATTTAAAATGACGGTCATAGACGCCCCCGTGCAGAAGAGGTGCCGTACAGCATTGCTGTATGCACGTCAGTTCGGGCGTATGGATAGATGACCTCTTGGGTGGGCTCGCGAATGGACACAGGAGACTTCGGACCGCCAGGATAAATAAGAGTGACTCATGCAGAATATACACAACCAGTGAGACCGTTCAAAGCGCACTCGAGAAGTATTCTGAAAAGTTGTGTTTGTTGGGCAGCCATGGCATGATTGTAAAAGGCGAGTCACTTGA
Source organism: Ischnura elegans (assembly GCF_921293095.1). NCBI lineage: Eukaryota > Metazoa > Arthropoda > Insecta > Odonata > Coenagrionidae > Ischnura > Ischnura elegans. The sequence goes on along the minus strand of NC_060249.1, from coordinate 116,467,272 downwards.
CTTTATTACAATAAATGTAACTGAAAACGATCATAAAAATTTCGCTATTATCCCCATGGCTGAAAAGTTAATTTTATTTTGGAATGCGAATAAAAATGTATTAGTGGAAGCTAATTTTCGTCCGGAGGGAACACACCTTAGTATGTAGATTCCTAACGTTTCGGGGGGTGAGTTTCTTATACCTCAACTTCCTCTCCCCCACACTTCATACGGTCATGATAATTGTGATCCAGTTAAAACCGGACACAAATGCGATTACAATTCCGTGCTGCAAAAACTTAGAGAAAATGACAAACAAGATTCTTTCCATGCAGAACATGCACCTAACAACAGATGCCGCGAATACTGCAGTTCAGGCATAAATTCTGTAACCGAGTTTGGTACTCGCAATTAAGCAGGCAGGCAGTTTGGCTGTGCTGGTGCACATATGTTCCGATATTCAGCCTCGGCTGCTAATCGATTGAGTGTTTGGTGTTGATTTTGGCGGTATTGTCTTCAGGGCGTATTCTTAATCGGTTTGTTTGTCTGTGGTGAATTGTGTATTGTACTTGTTTAAGTTGTCTTCATTGGTTTGTGAGGGGTTCTAGACGGAGGGGGAATTTCGGTCTTCTGTGCTTGAAGTGAGGATTAGGGTGATAGTTCCATGTATCGTGTAAAAGTGTGTTGTCAATTGAATTTAGTGAATTTTCGAATTTGTCCTTTAAGTTGGTTAGGCCGAGAGGAGGGATCTTCAGGTTATCAGCAATATAGTCATTTCTGACAAACCATGGTGCGTTTGCTATTCGTCTGAGGATTTTGTTCTGGATGATGCACAATTTGTTGAGGTTAGAGTACGAGGTACCTGCCCAGGCTGGGTAGCCGTACGTGAGAAGGGGGCGTATCATGGCTAGGTAGACTGTCCTTTTGGTGTCAAGCTTCATTCGGCTTCTCCTGTTGAGCAGTGGGTTGAGGGCATTGGTTGCTGCTTGAGTCTTTTTAGTAGCATAAGCTACATGATTGTTCCATGAAAGCTTTGGATCCAACATTACTCCTAAGAATTTACCTCTTTTGAATCAGGAATTATTTCAGTACCATAGTATGTTTTTGTGGTATTTTTATATTTCGTTTTCCTGGCGAAAATTATGGCGTTGCATTTGCTGGCGTTTATGTAAGTTTCCAGTTTTCCATCCATTGCTTGACTTCATTGAGGTGTTCTTGGACGTATTTAGCTGCTACGTTTGGGTCGAAGGATCGGGATAATATGGCTGTGTCGTCGGCATACAGGAAGGTTTCGGTTTTGGGGTTGGTTGGCAGATCATTGATGAAAAGGTTGAAGAGGATGGGTGAAATAACGGATCCTTGAGATACACCTGAGGTGATTGGTTTGGGTAGGGAGCAGGCGGAATTGACGGATACGTAGAAGGATCGGTTTGATAGGAAAGAGAGGAGCAATTTTTGAATGTAAGAGGATATCGGGAGATTGGAGAGTTTGAGGATTATTCCGGAGTGCCAGACTCGGTCAAAAGCTTTGTGCAGGTCCAAGAACGCCCCATGCGTTTGTTTATCAATATTGAAGCCGAAGGAGATGAATTCCACAAGGCGAGTAATTTGATGCGTGGTTGAGTGGTGTTGTCTGAAGCCGGTTTGTTCTGCTCGGAGAGGTTTAGCCTCTTCTATTTCAGTGTTTAAGCGGTTGAGGATTGTTCTTTCCAGGATTTTGCCGAGGCAGTTGAGCAGACTAATTGGCCGGTAGTTATTCGGGTCGTTTTGTGGTTTGCCAGGTTTCGGGATCATGATGATTTTGGCCGCATGCCAAGGTTGAGGGAAGTGAGAAAGTAAGTACCAGGCGTTTAGTAGGTTTCTTAGGTGATCGATGGCTTTTGGATGCAGGTTTTTAATAGCCCGATTTGATATTTTGTCTGGGCCCGATGCGGAGCGTATCTTGAGTTTGGTTGTTATTTCTTGAAGTTCCGCAGGAGCTATTATTGGAAAAGGTGGGGATGGAGATTTCTTCAGAGAGTTGAATGCTGTTGAAGCATAAGCTTCAAGAGTGGACGGGAGATGGTTCTGAAAAGTTCCCGCGAGGTGTTCTGCAAAGAGGCAGGCTTTGGAGGCATCGGATACAGTTGTGATGTCTTGTCTGGTGAGTGGTTTAGGTGGAGTGCTCTATCCTTTCAGGTTTCTGGCCAGTTGCCAGACTGAATGGTCCTTGTGTGATAGCTCTGCTATCATTGAGTCACATTTCTTGGCGTTGTATTCGCGGAGCAGGGAGGTGGCGCGGTATTTAGAGCACGGTAAAGGTTGAGGTCAGCTGGGAGGAACGTTCTTTGCCAGAGCCGTCTGGCAGCATTGCGCTTCTGGATAGTGTCCTGAATATGAGCGGGCAAACACTCTCCAGTCATGGCCTCAGGTTTTGGTGGAATGGTGGCAGCGTTGAGGAAGCTTTGGATGAGACATGTGAAGTCTTCGACTGCTTGGTCCAGCTGCACTTCGGATTTCAAAGTTCGGGTATCTGGAAGTGATGTCTTGGAGGAAAGCTCTGTAAACTGCTTCCAGTAAATTCGGGGGTTTAGAGGGGGCAAGGTGGCATGGGTGAGAGGTACGGTAAATGTTATTGGGCAGTGGTCTGAAGCAGCGTTATCAATGGTGCTCGGCGCGATAGTGGTGGGAATGTTAGCAGAAAGAACTAGATCCAGAATGTCAGCGAGGTGTGGGAAGGGGGGGGGGGGAGTGAGTGGGTGAATTAGGAGTGAAAATTTGGATTATGTGCGATGCAGCAATTTTTTTCAGTAGGAGAAAATATTGAAGAAAGTAAATGTTGAGAAAAGGAAATATTGAAAAAAGGAAATATTGACAAAAGGAAATATTGACAAAAGGAAATATTGTAAAAAGGAAGTATAGAAAAAAGGAAACATTGAAAATAGGAAGTATAGAAAGAAGGAAATATTGAGAAAAGGAAATATTGAAAAAAAGAAATATTGACAAAAGGAAGTATAGAAAGAAGGAAATATTGAAAAAAGGAAATATTGAGAAAAGGAAATATTGAAAAAAGGAAATATTGACAAAAGGAAATATTGACAAAAGGAAATATTGTAAAAAGGAAGTATAGAAAAAAGGAAATATTGAAAAAAGGAAGTATAGAAAGAGAAAATATTGAAAAAAGGAGATATTGAAAAAAGGAAATATTGACAAAAGGAAATATAGAAAAAAGGAAATATTGACAAAAGGAAATATTGAAAAAAGGAGATATAAAAAAAAAGGAAAAAATTTGGGAAATGGAAATATTGAAAAAAGGAAATATTGACAAAAGGAAATATTGAAAAAAGGAAACATTGAAAAAAGGAAATATTGAAATAAGGAAATATTGAAAAAAGGAAATATTGACAAAAGGAAATATTGAAAAAAGGAAATATTGAAAAAAGTAAATATTAAAAAAAGGAAATATTGAAAAAAGGAAGTATAGAAAGAAGGAAATATTAAAAAAAAGAAGTATAGAAAGAAGGAAATATTGAAAAAAGGAAATATTGAAAAAAGGAAATATAGAAAAAGGAAATATTGAGAAAAGGAAATATTGACAAAAGGAAATATTGACAAAAGGAGATATTGACAAAAGGAAATATTGACAAAAGGAAATATTGAAAAAAGGAAATATTGACAAAAGGAAATATTGACAAAAGGTAGTATAGAAAAGAGGAAATATTCAAAAAAGGAAATATTGAAAAAAGGAAATATTGACAAAAGGAAATATTGAAAAAAGGAAATATTGACAAAAGGAAATATTGACAAAAGGAAATATTGAAAAGAGGAAATATTCAAAAAAGGAAATATTGAAAAGTGGAAATATTGACAAAAGGAAATATTGACAAAAGGAAATATTAAAAAAAGGAAATATTGAAAAAAGGATATATTTACAAAAGGAAATATTGACAAAAGGAAATATTGACAAAAGGAAATATTGACAAAAGGAAATATTGACAAAAGGAAATATTGAAAAAAGGAAATATTGACAAAAGGGAATATTGAAAAAAGGAAATATTACAAAAGGAAATATTTAGTAAAGGAAATATTCACAAAAGGAAATATTGAAAAAAGGAAGTAAAGAAAAAAGGAAGTATTGACAAAAGAAAATATTGGAAAAAGGAAGTATAGAAAAAAAGAAATATTGACAAAAGGAAATATTGCAAAAAGGAAGTATAGAAAAAGGAAATATAGAAAAAAGGAAATATTGAAATAAGGAAATATTGAAAAAAGGAAGTATAGAAAGAAGGAAATATTGAAAAAAGGAAATATTGAAAAAAGGAAATTTTGACAAAAGGAAATATTGAAAAAAGGAAGTAAAGAAAGAAGGAAATATTGAAGAAAGGAAATATTGAGAAAAGGATATATTGAAAAAAGGAAATATTGACAAAAGGAAATATTGTAAAAAGGAAGTATAGAAAAAAGGAAATATTGAAAATAGGAAGTATAGAAAGAAGGAAATATTGAGAAAAGGAAATATTGAAAAAAAGGAAAACTGACAAAAGGAAATATTGAAAAAAAGGAAATATTGACAAAAGGAAATATTGAAAAAAGGAGATATTGAAAAAAAAGAAATATTGAGAAATGGAAATATGGAAAAAAGGAAATATTGACAAAAGGAAAAATTGATAAAAGGAAATATTGATAAAAGTAAGTATAGAAAGAAGGATATATTGAAAAAAGGAAATATTGAAAAAAGGAAATATTGACAAAAGGAAATATTCCAAAAAGGATATATTGAAAAAAGGAAGTATAGAAAGAAGGAATTGTTGAAAAAAGGAAATATTGAGAAAAGGAAATATTGAGAAAAGGAAATATTGAAAAAAGTAAATATTGACAAAAGGAAATTTGTAAAAAGGAAGTATAGAAAAAAGGAAATATTGAGAAAAGGAAGTAAGGAAAGAAGAAAATATTGAAAAAAGGAGATATTGAAAAAAGGAAATATTGACAAAAGAAAATATTGAAAAAAGGAAATATTGACAAAAGGAAATATTGAAAAAAGGATATATTGAAAAAAAGGAAATATTGAGAAATGGTAATATTGAAAAAAGTAAATATTGACAAAAGGAAATGTTGAAAAAAGGAAATATTGAAAAAAATAAATATATCGAAAAAAGGAAATATTGACGAAAGGAAAAATTGAAAAAAGGAAATATTGAAAAAAGTAAATATTGAAAAAAGGAAATATTGAAAAAAGGAAGTATAGAAAGAAGGAATTATTGAAAAAAGGAAATATTGAAAAAAGTAAATATTAAAAAAAGAAAATATTGAAAAGGAAGTATAGAAAGAAGGAAATACTGAAAAAAGGAAGTATAGAAAGAAGGAAATATTGAAAAAATGAAATATTGAAAAAAGGAAATATAGAAAAAGGAAATATTGAAAAAAGGAAATATTGACAAAAGGAAATATTGACCAAAGGAGATATTGACAAAAGGTATTTTGACAAAAGAAAATATTGAAAAAAGGAAATATTGACAAAAGGAAATATTGACCAAACGAAATATTGACAAAAGGAAATATTGTAAATAGGAAGTATAGAAAAAAGGAAATATTGAAAAAAGGAAGTATAGAAAGATGGAAATATTGAAAAAAGGAGATATTGAAAAAAGGAAATATTGACAAAAGGAAATAAAGAAAAAAGGAAATATTGACAAAAGGAAATATTGAAAAAAGGAGATATAAAAAAAGGAAAAAATTTGGGAAATGGAAATATTGAAAAAAGGAAATATTGAAAAAAGGAAATATTGAAAAAAAAAATATTGAGAAAAGGAAATATTGACAAAAGGAAATATTGAAAAAAGGAAATATTGAAAAAAGTTAATATTGAAAAAAGGAAATATTGAAAAAAGGAAGTATAGAAAGAAGGAAATATTGAAAAAAAGAAGTATAGGAAGAAGGAAATATTGAAAAAAGGAAATATTGAAAAAAGGAAATATAGAAAAAGGAAATATTGAGAAAAGGAAATATTGACACAAGGAAATATTGACAAAAGGAGATATTGACAAAAGGAAATATTGAGAAAAGGAAATATTGAAAAAAGGAAATATTGACAAAAGGAAATATTGACAAAAGGTAGTATAGAAAAGAGTAGATATTCAAAAAAGGAAATATTGAAAGGGGAAATATTGACGAAAGGAAATATTAAAAAAAGGAAGTATAGAAAAGAGGAAATATTCACAAACAGAAATATTGAAAATTTGAAATATTCAAAAAAGGAAATCTTGAAAAGTGGAAATATTGACAAAAGGAAATATTGACAAAAGGAAATATTAAAAAAGGAAATATTAAAAAAAGGAAATATTGACAAAAGGAAATATTGACAAAAGGAAATATTGACAAAAGGAAATACTTACAAAAGGAAATATTGACAAAAGGAAATATTGACAAAAGGAAATATTGAAAAAAGGAAATATTGACAAAAGGAAATATTGAAAAAAGGAAATATTACAAAAGGAAATATTTACTAAAGGAAATCTTCACAAACAGAAATGTTGAAAATAGGAAGTAAAGAAAAAAGGAAGTATTGACAAAAGGAAATATTAGAAAAAGGAAGTATAGAAAAAAAGAAATATTGACAAAAGGGAATATTGCAAAAAGAAAGTATAGAAGGAAGGAAATATAGAAAAAAGGAAATATTGAAAAAAGGAAGTATAGAAACAAGGAAATATTGAAAAAAGAAATATTGAAAAAAGGAAATATTGACAAAAGGAAATATTGAAAAAAGGAAGTATAGAAAGAAGAAAATATTGAAGAATAGAAATATTGAGAAAAGGAAATATTGAAAAAAGGAAATATTGACAAAAGGAAATATTGTAAAAAGGAAGTATAAAAAAAAGGAAATATTGAGAAAAGGAAATATTGAAAAAAAAGAAAACTGACAAAAGGAAATATTGAAAAAAGGAAATATTGACAAAAGGAAATATTGAAAAAAGGAGATATTGAAAAAAAGGAAATATATAGAAATGGAAATATGGAAAAAAGGATATATTGACAAAAGGAAATATTGAAAAAAGGAAATATTGATAAAAGTAAGTATAGAAAGAAGGATATATTGGAAAAAGGAAATATTGAAAAAAGGAAATATTGACAAAAGGAAATATTGCAAAAAGGATATATTGAAAAAAGGAAGTATAGAAAGAAGGAATTATTGAAAAAAGGAAATATTGAGAAAAGGAAATATTGAAAAAAGGAAGTATAGAAAAAAGGAAATATTGAGAAAAGGAAGTAGGGAAAGAAGAAAATATTGAAAAAAGGAGATATTGAAAAAAGGAAATATTGACAAAAGGAAATATTGAAAAAAGGATATATTGAAAAAAAGGAAATATTGAGAAATGGTAATATTGAAAAAAGGAAATATTGACAAAAGGAAATATTGAAAAAACGAAATATTGAAAAAAATAAAAATATTGAAAAAAGGAAATATTGACGAAAGGAAAAATTGAAAAAAGGAAATATTGAAAAAAGGAAGTATAGAAAGAAGGAAATATTGAAAAAAGGAAATATTAAAAAAGTAAATATTGAAAAAAGGAAATATTGAAAAGGAAGTATAGAGAGAAGGAAATATTAAAAAAAGGAAGTAGAGAAAGAAGGAAATATTGAAAAAAGGATATATTGAAAAAAGGAAATATAGAAAAGGGAAATATTGAAAAAAGGAAATATTGACAAAAGGAAATATTGAAAAAAGGAAATATTGACAAAAGGAAATATTAACAAAATGCAGTATAGAAAAGAGGAAATATTCAAAAAAGGAAATATTGAAAAAATGAAATAGTGAAAAAAGGAAATATTGAAAATAGGAAGTATAGAAAAGAGGAAATATTCAAAAAAGGAAATATTGAAATGACGAAATATTCAAAAAAGGAAGTATTGAAAAGTGGAAATATTGAGAAAAGGAAATATTGACAAATGAAATATTGAAAAAGGAAATATTGAAAATAGGAAGTATAGAAAAGAGGAAATATTCAAAAAAGGAAATATTGAAATGAGGAAATATTCAAAAAAGGAAGTATTGAAAAGTGGAAATATTGAGAAAAGGAAATATTGACAAATGAAATATTGAAAAAGGAAATATTGAAAAAAGGAAATATTGAGAAAAGGAAATATTGACAAAAGGAAATAATGAAAAAAGGATATATTGACAAAAGGAAATATTGAAAATAGGAAATAGTGAAAAAAGGAAGTATAGAAAAAAGGAAGTATAGAAAAAAGGAAGTATAGAAAAAAGGAAATATTGACGAAAGGAAATATTGAAAAAAGGAAATATTTAAAAAGGAAATATTGAGAAAAGGATGTATAGAAAAAAGGAAATATTGACAAAAGGAAATATTGACAAAAGGAAATATTAAAAAAAGGAAATATAGAAAAAAAGAAATATTGAAAAAAGGAAATATTGTAAAAACGAAGTATAGAAAAAAGCAAACATTGAAAATAGGAAGTATAGAAAGAAGGAAATATTGAGAAAAGGAAATATTGAAAAAAAGAAATATTGACAAAAGGAAGTACAGAAAGAAGGAAATATTGAAAAAAGGAAATATTGAGAAAAGGAAATATTGAAAAAAGGAAATATTGACAAAAGGAAATATTGACATAAGGAAATATTGTAAAAAGGAAGTATAGAAAAAAGGAAATATTGAAAAAAGGAAGTATATAAAGAGAAAATATTGAAAAAAGGAGATATTGAAAAAAGGAAATATTGACAAAAGGAAATATAGAAAAAAGGAAATATTGAAAAAGGAAATATTGAAAAAAGGAGATATAAAAAAAAAGGAAAAAATTTAGTATTTGGAAATATTGAAAAAAGGAAACATTGAGAAAAGGAAATATTTAAATAAGGAAATATTGAAAAAAGGAAATATTGACAAAAGGAAATATTGAAAAAAGGAAATATTGAAAAAAGTAAATATTGAAAAAAGGAAATATTGAAAAAAGGAAGTATAGAAAGAAGGAAATATTTAAAAAAAAGAAGTATAGAAAAAAGGAAATATTGAAAAAAGGAAATATTGAAAAAAGGAAACATAGAAAAAGGAAATATTGAGAAAAGGAAATATTGACAAAAGGAAATATTGACAAAAGGAGATATTGAAAAAAGGAAATATTGACAAAAGGAAATATTGAAAAAAGGAAATATTGACAAAAGGAAATATTGACAAAAGGTAGTATAGAAAAGAGGAAATATTCAAAAAAGGAAATATTGAAAAAAGGAAATATTGACAAAAGGAAATATTGAAAAAAGGAAATATTGACAAAAGGAAATATTGACAAAAGGAAATATTGAAAAGAGGAAATATTGAAAAAAATAAATATATTGAAAAAAGGAAATATTGACGAAAGGAAATATTGAAAAGAGGAAATATTGAAAAAAATAAATATATTGAAAAAAGGAAATATTGACGAAAGGAAAAATTGAAAAAAGGAAATATTGAAAAAAGGAAATATAGAAAAAGGAAATATTGAAAAAAGGAAATATTGACAAAAGGAAATTTTGACCAAAGGAGATATTACAAAAGGTATTTTGACAAAATAAAATATTGAAAAAAGGAAATATTGACAAAAGGATATATTGACAAAACGAAATATTGACAAAAGGATATATTGAAAAAAGGAAATATTGACAAAAGGAAATATTGAAAAAAGGAAATAGTGAAAAAAGGAAGTATAGAAAAAAGGAAGTATAGAAAAAAGGAAGAATAGAAAAAAGGAAGTATAGAAAAAAGGAAATATTGACGAAAGGAAATATTGAAAAAAGGAAATATTACAAAAGGAAATATTGAGAAAAGGAAGTATAGAAAAAAGGAAATATTGACAAAAGGAAATATTGACAAAAGGAAATATTGAAAAAAGGAAGTATAGAAAATAAGAAATATTGAAAAAAGGAAATATTGAAAAAAGGAAATATTGAAAAAAGGAATTATAGAAAAAAGGAAATATTGAAAAAAGGAAATATTGAAAAAAGGAAATATAGAAAAAGGAAATATTGAGAAAAGGAAATATTGACAAAAGGAAATATTGACAAAAGGAGATATTGAAAAAAGGAAATATTGACAAAAGGAAATATTGAAAAAAGGAAATATTGAAAAAAGGAAATATTGACAAAAGGAAATATTAAAAAAAGGAAGTATAGAAAGAAGGAAATATTGAAGAAAGGAAATATTGAGAAAAGGAAATATTGAAAAAAGGAAATCTTGACAAAAGGAAAAATTGAAAAAAGGAAATATTGAAAAAAGTAAATATTGAAAAAAGGAAATATTGAAAAAAGGAAATATTGAAAAAAGGAAATATAGAAAAAGGAAATATTGAGAAAAGGAAATATTGACAAAAGGAAATATTGACAAAAGGAGATATTGAAAAAAGGAAATATTGACAAAAGGAAATATTGAAAAAAGGAAATATTGACAAAAGGAAATATTGACAAAAGGTAGTATAGAAAAGAGGAAATATTCAAAAAAGGAAATATTGAAAAAAGGAAATATTGACAAAAGGAAATATTGAAAAAAGGAAATATTGACAAAAGGAAATATTGACAAAAGGAAATATTGAAAAGAGGAAATATTGAAAAAAATAAATATATTGAAAAAAGGAAATATTGACGAAAGGAAAAATTGAAAAAAGGAAATATTGAAAAAAGTAAATATTGAAAAAAGAAAATATTGAAAAAAGGAAGCATAGAAAGAAGGAATTATTGAAAAAAGGAAATATTGAAAAAAGTAAATATTGAAAAAAGAAAATATTGAAAAGGAAGTATAGAAAGAAGGAAATACTGAAAAAAGGAAGTATAGAAAGAAGGAAATATTGAAAAAAGGAAATATTGAAAAAAGGAAATATAGAAAAAGGAAATATTGAAAAAAGGAAATATTGACAAAAGGAAATATTGACCAAAGGAGATATTACAAAAGGTATTTTGACAAAAGAAAATATTGAAAAAAGGAAATATTGACAAAAGGAAATATTGACAAAACGAAATATTGACAAAAGGATATATTGAAAAAAGGAAATATTGACAAAAGGAAATATTGATAAAAGGAAATAGTGAAAAAAGGAAGTATAGAAAAAAGGAAGTATAGAAAAAAGGAAGTATAGAAAAAAGGAAGTATAGAAAAAAGGAAATATTGACGAAAGGAAATATTGAACAAAGGAAATATTACAAAAGGAAATATTGAGAAAAGGAAGTATAGAAAAAAGGAAATATTGACAAAAGGAAATATTGACAAAAGGAAATATTGAAAAAAGGAAGTATAGAAAATAAGAAATATTGAAAAAAGGAAATATTGAAAAAAGGAAATATTGAAAAAAGGAATTATAGAAAAAAGGAAATATTGAAAAAAGGAAATATTGAAAAAAGGAAGTATAGAAATAAGGAAATATTAAAAAAAGGAAATATTGAAAAAAGGAAATATTGACAAAAGGAAATATTGAAAAAAGGAAGTATAGAAAGAAGGAAATATTAAAAAAAGGAAATATTGAAAAAAGGAAATATTGACAAAAGGAAATATTGAAAAAAGGAAGTATAGAAAGAAGGAAATATTGAAGAAAGGAAATATTGAGAAAAGGAAATATTGAAAAAAGGAAATATTGACAAAAGGAAATATTGTAAAAAGGAAGTATAGAAAAAAGGAAATATTGAAAATAGGAAGTATAGAAAGAAGGATATATTGAGAAAAGCAAATATTGAAAAAATGGAAAAGTGACAAAAGGAAATATTAAAAAAGGAGATATTGAAAAAAAGGAAATATTGAGAAATGGAAATATAGAAAAAAGGAAATATTGACAAAAGGAAATATTGAAAAAAGGAAATATTGAAAAAATAAGTATAGAAAGAAGGATATATTGAAAAAAGGAAATATTGAAAAAAGGAAATATTGACAAAAGGAAATATTGCAAAAAGGATATATTGAAAAAAGGAAGTATAGAAAGACGGAATGATTGAAAAAAGGAAATATTGAAAACAGGAAATATTGAAAAAAGTAAATATTGACAAAAGGAAATATTGACAAAAGGAAATATTGTAAAAAGGAAGTATACAAAAAAGGAAATATTGAGAAAAGGAAGTAAGGAAAGAAGGAAATATTGAAAAAAGGAGATATTGAAAAAAGGAAAAATTGGCAAAAGGAAATATTGAAAAAAGGAAATATTGACTAAAGGAAATATTGAAAAAAAGATATATTGAAAAAAAGGAAATATTGAGATATGCTAATATTGAAAAAAGGAAATATTGACAAAAGGAAATATTGAAAAAAGGAAATATTGAAAAAAATAAATACATTGAAAAAAGGAAATATTGACGAAAGGAAAAATTGAAAAAAGGAAATATTGAAAAAAAGTAAATATTGAAAAAAGGAAATATAATGAAAAAAGGAAGTATAGAAAGAAGGAAATATTGAAAAAAGAAGAATAGAAAGAAGGAAATATTGAAAAAAGGAAAAATTGAAAAAAAGAAATATAGAAAAAGGAAATATTGACAAAAGGAAATATTGACAAAAGGAAATATTGACAAAAGGATATATTGACAAAAGGTATTTTGACTAAAGGAAATATTGAAAAACGGAAATATTGACAAAAGGAAATATTGACAAAAGGCAGTATAGAAAAGAGGAAATATTCAAAAGAGGAAATATTGAAAAAAATGAAATAGTGAAAAAAGGAAATATTGAAAATAGGAAGTATAGAAAAGAGGAAATATTCAAAAAAGGAAATATTGAAAAGAGGAAATATTCAAAAAAGGAAATATTGAAAAGTGGAAATATTGACAAAAGGAAATACTGACAAAAGGAAATATTAAAAAAGGAAATATTGAAAAAAGGAAATATTGACAAAAGGAAATATTGACAAAAGGAAACATTGACAAAAGGAAATATTGACAAAAGGAAATATTGACAAAAGGAAATAATGAAAAAAGGAAGTATAGAAAAAAGGAAGTATAGAAAAAAGGAAGTATAGAAAAAAGGAAATATTGACGAAAGGAAATATTGAAAAAATGAAATATTGCAAAACGAAATATTGAGAAAAGGTAGTATAGAAAAAAGGAAATATTGACAAAAGGAAATATTGACAAAAGGAAATATTGAAAAAAGGAAATATAGAAAAAAAGAAATATTGAAAAAAGGAAATATTGTAAAAAGGAAATATTGAAAAAAGGAAATATTGAAAAAAGTAAATATTGAAAAAGGGAAATATTGAAAAGGAAGTATAGAAAGAAGGAAATATTGAAAAAAGGAAGTATAGAAAGAAGGAAATATTGAAAAAAAGGAATATTGAAAAAAGGAAATACAGAAAAAGCAAATATTGATAAAAGGAAATATTAAAAAAAGGAAATATTGAAAAAAAGAAATATTGACAAAAGGAAATATTGACAAAAGGAAACATTGACAAAAGGAAATATTGACAAAAGGAAATATTGACAAAAGGAAATATTGACAATAGGATATATTGAAAAAAGGAAATATTGACAAAAGGAAATATTGAAAAAAGGAAATAGTGAAAAAAGGAAGTATAGAAAAAAGGAAGTATAGAAAAAAGGAAGTAAAGAAAAAAGGAAGTATAGAAAAAAGGAAATATTGACGAAAGGAAATATTGAAAAAAGGAAATATTACAAAAGGAAATATTGAGAAAAGGAAGTATAGAAAAAAGGAAATATTGAAAAAAGGAAATATTGACAAAAGGAAATATTGAAAAAAGGAAGTATAGAAAAAAAAAATATTGAAAAAAGGAAATATTGAAAAAAGGAAATATTGAAAAAAGGAAATATTGAAAAAAGGATATATTGAAAAAAGGAAGTATAGAAAGAAGGAATTGTTGAAAAAAGGAAATATTGAGAAAAGGAAATATTGAGAAAAGGAAATATTGAAAAAAGTAAATATTGACAAAAGGAAATATTGTAAAAAGGAAGTATAGAAAAAAGGAAATATTGAGAAAAGGAAGTAAGGAAAGAAGAAAATATTGAAAAAAGGAGATATTGAAAAAAGGAAATATTGACAAAAGAAAATATTGAAAAAAGGAAATATTGACAAAAGGAAATATTGAAAAAAGGATATACTGAAAAAAAGGAAATATTGAGAAATGGTAATATTGAAAAAAGTAAATATTGACAAAAGGAAATGTTGAAAAAAGGAAATATTGAAAAAAATATATATATCGAAAAAAGGAAATATTGACGAAAGGAAAAATTGAAAAAAGGAAATATTGAAAAAAGTAAATATTGAAAAAAGGAAATATTGAAAAAAGGAAGTATAGAAAGAAGGAATTATTGAAAAAAGGAAATATTGAAAAAAGTAAATATTAAAAAAAGAAAATATTGAAAAGGAAGTATAGAAAGAAGGAAATACTGAAAAAAGGAAGTATAGAAAGAAGGAAATATTGAAAAAAGGAAATATTGAAAAAAGGAAATATAGAAAAAGGAAATATTGAAAAAAGGAAATATTGACAAAAGGAAATATTGACCAAAGGAGATATTGACAAAAGGTATTTTGACAAAAGAAAATATTGAAAAAAGGAAATATTGACAAAAGGAAATATTGACAAAACGAAATATTGACAAAAGGAAATATTGTAAATAGGAAGTATAGAAAAAAGGAAATATTGAAAAAAGGAAGTATAGAAAGAAGGAAATATTGAAAAAAGGAGATATTGAAAAAAGGAGATATAAAAAAAGGAAAAAATTTGGGAAATGGAAATATTGAAAAAAGGAAATATTGAAAAAAAAAATATTGAAAAAAGGAAATATTGACAAAAGGAAATATTGAAAAAAGGAAATATTGAAAAAAGTTAATATTGAAAAAAGGAAATATTGAAAAAAGGAAGTAAAGAAAGAAGGAAATATTGAAAAAAAGAAGTATAGGAAGAAGGAAATATTGAAAAAAGGAAATATTGAAAAAAGGAAATATAGAAAAAGGAAATATTGAGAAAAGGAAATATTGACACAAGGAAATATTGACAAAAGGAGATATTGACAAAAGGAAATATTGAGAAAAGGAAATATTGAAAAAAGGAAATATTGACAAAAGGAAATATTGACAAAAGGTAGTATAGAAAAGAGTAGATATTCAAAAAAGGAAATATTGAAAGGGGAAATATTGACGAAAGGAAATATTAAAAAAAGGAAGTATAGAAAAGAGGAAATATTCAAAAACAGAAATATTGAAAAGAGGAAATATTCAAAAAAGGAAATCTTGAAAAGTGGAAATATTGACAAAAGGAAATATTGACAAAAGGAAATATTAAAAAAGGAAATATTAAAAAAAGGAAATATTGACAAAAGGAAATATTGACGAAAGGAAATATTGACAAAAGGAAATACTTACAAAAGGATATATTGACAAAAGGAAATATTGACAAAAGGAAATATTGAAAAAAGGAAATATTGACAAAAGGAAATATTGAAAAAAGGAAATATTACAAAAGGAAATATTTACTAAAGAAAATATTCACAAACAGAAATGTTGAAAATAGGAAGTAAAGAAAAAAGGAAGTATTGACAAAAGGAAATATTAGAAAAAGGAAGTATAGAAAAAAAGAAATATTGACAAAAGGGAATATTGCAAAAAGAAAGTATAGAAGGAAGGAAATATAGAAAAAAGGAAATATTGAAAAAAGGAAATATTGAAAAAAGGAAGTATAGAAACAAGGAAATATAGAAAAAAGGAAATATTGAAAAAAGAAATATTGAAAAAAGGAAATATTGACAAAAGGAAATATTGAAAAAAGGAAGTATAGAAAGAAGAAAATATTGAAGAATAGAAATATTGAGAAAAGGAAATATTGAAAAAAGGAAATATTGACAAAAGGAAATATTGTAAAAAGGAAGTATAAAAAAAAGGAAATATTGAGAAAAGGAAATATTGAAAAAAAAGAAAACTGACAAAAGGAAATATTGAAAAAAGGAAATATTGACAAAAGGAAATATTGAAAAAAGGAGATATTGAAAAAAAGGAAATATATAGAAATTGAAATATGGAAAAAAGGAAATATTGACAAAAGGAAATATTGAAAAAAGGAAATATTGATAAAAGTAAGTATAGAAAGAAGGATATATTGGAAAAAGGAAATATTGAAAAAAGGAAATATTGACAAAAGGAAATATTGCAAAAAGGATATATTGAAAAAAGGAAGTATAGAAAGAAGGAATTATTGAAAAAAGGAAATATTGAGAAAAGGAAATATTGAAAAAAGTAAATATTGACAAAAGGAAATATTGACAAAAGGAAATATTGTAAAAAGGAAGTATAGAAAAAAGGAAATATTGAGAAAGGGAAGTAGGGAAAGAAGAAAATATTGAAAAAAGGAGATATTGAAAAAAGGAAATATTGACAAAAGGAAATATTGAAAAAAGGATATATTAAAAAAAAAGGAAATATTGAGAAATGGTGATATTGAAAAAAGGAAATATTGACAAAAGGAAATATTGAAAAAACGAAATATTGAAAAAAATAAAAATATTGAAAAAAGGAAATATTGACGAAAGGAAAAATTGAAAAAAGGAAATATTGAAAAAAGGAAGTATAGAAAGAAGGAAATATTGAAAAAAGGAAATATTAAAAAAGTAAATATTGAAAAAAGGAAATATTGAAAAGGAAGTATAGAAAGAAGGAAATATTAAAAAAAGGAAGTAGAGAAAGAAGGAAATATTGAAAAAAGGAAATATTGAAAAAAGGAAATATAGAAAAAGGAAATATTGAAAAAAGGAAATATTGACAAAAGGAAATATTGACAAAAGGAGATATTGACAAAAGGTATTTTGACAAAAGGAAATATTGAAAAAAGGAAATATTGACAAAAGGAAATATTAACAAAATGCAGTATAGAAAAGAGGAAATATTCAAAAAAGGAAATATTGAAAAAATGAAATAGTGAAAAAAGGAAATATTGAAAATAGGAAGTATAGAAAAGAGGAAATATTCAAAAAAGGAAATATTGAAATGAGGAAATATTCAAAAAAGGAAGTATTGAAAAGTGGAAATATTGAGAAAAGGAAATATTGACAAATGAAATATTGAAAAAGGAAATATTGAAAAAAGGAAATAATGAGAAAAGGAAATATTGACAAAAGGATAATTTGACAAAAGGAAATATTGACAAAAGGAAATATTGACAAAAGGAAATATTGACAAAAGGAAATAATGAAAAAAGGATATATTGACAAAAGGAAATATTGAAAATAGGAAATAGTGAAAAAAGGAAGTATAGAAAAAAGGAAGTATAGAAAAAAGGAAGTATAGAAAAAAGGAAATATTGACGAAAGGAAATATTGAAAAAAGGAAATATTTAAAAAGGAAATATTGAGAAAAGGAAGTATAGAAAAAAGGAAATATTGACAAAAGGAAATATTGACAAAAGGAAATATTAAAAAAAGGAAATATAGAAAAAAAGAAATATTGAAAAAAGGAAATATTGTAAAAAGGAAGTATAGAAAAAAGCAAACATTGAAAATAGGAAGTATAGAAAGAAGGAAATATTGAGAAAAGGAAATATTGAAAAAAAGAAATATTGACAAAAGGAAGTACAGAAAGAAGGAAATATTGAAAAAAGGAAATATTGAAAAAAGGAGATATTGAAAAAAAGGAAATATATAGAAATTGAAATATGGAAAAAAGGAAATATTGACAAAAGGAAATATTGAAAAAAGGAAATATTGATAAAAGTAAGTATAGAAAGAAGGATATATTGGAAAAAGGAAATATTGAAAAAAGGAAATATTGACAAAAGGAAATATTGCAAAAAGGATATATTGAAAAAAGGAAGTATAGAAAGAAGGAATTATTGAAAAAAGGAAATATTGAGAAAAGGAAATATTGAAAAAAGTAAATATTGACAAAAGGAAATATTGACAAAAGGAAATATTGTAAAAAGGAAGTATAGAAAAAAGGAAATATTGAGAAAGGGAAGTAGGGAAAGAAGAAAATATTGAAAAAAGGAGATATTGAAAAAAGGAAATATTGACAAAAGGAAATATTGAAAAAAGGATATATTAAAAAAAAAGGAAATATTGAGAAATGGTGATATTGAAAAAAGGAAATATTGACAAAAGGAAATATTGAAAAAACGAAATATTGAAAAAAATAAAAATATTGAAAAAAGGAAATATTGACGAAAGGAAAAATTGAAAAAAGGAAATATTGAAAAAAGGAAGTATAGAAAGAAGGAAATATTGAAAAAAGGAAATATTAAAAAAGTAAATATTGAAAAAAGGAAATATTGAAAAGGAAGTATAGAAAGAAGGAAATATTAAAAAAAGGAAGTAGAGAAAGAAGGAAATATTGAAAAAAGGAAATATTGAAAAAAGGAAATATAGAAAAAGGAAATATTGAAAAAAGGAAATATTGACAAAAGGAAATATTGACAAAAGGAGATATTGACAAAAGGTATTTTGACAAAAGGAAATATTGAAAAAAGGAAATATTGACAAAAGGAAATATTAACAAAATGCAGTATAGAAAAGAGGAAATATTCAAAAAAGGAAATATTGAAAAAATGAAATAGTGAAAAAAGGAAATATTGAAAATAGGAAGTATAGAAAAGAGGAAATATTCAAAAAAGGAAATATTGAAATGAGGAAATATTCAAAAAAGGAAGTATTGAAAAGTGGAAATATTGAGAAAAGGAAATATTGACAAATGAAATATTGAAAAAGGAAATATTGAAAAAAGGAAATATTGAGAAAAGGAAATATTGACAAAAGGATAATTTGACAAAAGGAAATATTGACAAAAGGAAATATTGACAAAAGGAAATATTGACAAAAGGAAATAATGAAAAAAGGATATATTGACAAAAGGAAATATTGAAAATAGGAAATAGTGAAAAAAGGAAGTATAGAAAAAAGGAAGTATAGAAAAAAGGAAGTATAGAAAAAAGGAAATATTGACGAAAGGAAATATTGAAAAAAGGAAATATTTAAAAAGGAAATATTGAGAAAAGGAAGTATAGAAAAAAGGAAATATTGACAAAAGGAAATATTGACAAAAGGAAATATTAAAAAAAGGAAATATAGAAAAAAAGAAATATTGAAAAAAGGAAATATTGTAAAAAGGAAGTATAGAAAAAAGCAAACATTGAAAATAGGAAGTATAGAAAGAAGGAAATATTGAGAAAAGGAAATATTGAAAAAAAGAAATATTGACAAAAGGAAGTACAGAAAGAAGGAAATATTGAAAAAAGGAAATATTGAAAAAAGAAGATATTGAAAAAAAGGAAATATATAGAAATTGAAATATGGAAAAAAGGAAATATTGACAAAAGGAAATATTGAAAAAAGGAAATATTGATAAAAGTAAGTATAGAAAGAAGGATATATTGGAAAAAGGAAATATTGAAAAAAGGAAATATTGACAAAAGGAAATATTGCAAAAAGGATATATTGAAAAAAGGAAGTATAGAAAGAAGGAATTATTGAAAAAAGGAAATATTGAGAAAAGGAAATATTGAAAAAAGTAAATATTGACAAAAGGAAATATTGACAAAAGGAAATATTGTAAAAAGGAAGTATAGAAAAAAGGAAATATTGAGAAAGGGAAGTAGGGAAAGAAGAAAATATTGAAAAAAGGAGATATTGAAAAAAGGAAATATTGACAAAAGGAAATATTGAAAAAAGGATATATTAAAAAAAAAGGAAATATTGAGAAATGGTGATATTGAAAAAAGGAAATATTGACAAAAGGAAATATTGAAAAAACGAAATATTGAAAAAAATAAAAATATTGAAAAAAGGAAATATTGACGAAAGGAAAAATTGAAAAAAGGAAATATTGAAAAAAGGAAGTATAGAAAGAAGGAAATATTGAAAAAAGGAAATATTAAAAAAGTAAATATTGAAAAAAGGAAATATTGAAAAGGAAGTATAGAAAGAAGGAAATATTAAAAAAAGGAAGTAGAGAAAGAAGGAAATATTGAAAAAAGGAAATATTGAAAAAAGGAAATATAGAAAAAGGAAATATTGAAAAAAGGAAATATTGACAAAAGGAAATATTGACAAAAGGAGATATTGACAAAAGGTATTTTGACAAAAGGAAATATTGAAAAAAGGAAATATTGACAAAAGGAAATATTAACAAAATGCAGTATAGAAAAGAGGAAATATTCAAAAAAGGAAATATTGAAAAAATGAAATAGTGAAAAAAGGAAATATTGAAAATAGGAAGTATAGAAAAGAGGAAATATTCAAAAAAGGAAATATTGAAATGAGGAAATATTCAAAAAAGGAAGTATTGAAAAGTGGAAATATTGAGAAAAGGAAATATTGACAAATGAAATATTGAAAAAGGAAATATTGAAAAAAGGAAATAATGAGAAAAGGAAATATTGACAAAAGGATAATTTGACAAAAGGAAATATTGACAAAAGGAAATATT
The DNA here is from genome assembly GCF_921293095.1 of Ischnura elegans. Taxonomy (NCBI): domain Eukaryota; kingdom Metazoa; phylum Arthropoda; class Insecta; order Odonata; family Coenagrionidae; genus Ischnura; species Ischnura elegans. The sequence continues at coordinate 116,446,939 of NC_060249.1, read as the reverse complement.
GACAAAAGGAAATATTGACAAAAGGAAATAATGAAAAAAGGATATATTGACAAAAGGAAATATTGAAAATAGGAAATAGTGAAAAAAGGAAGTATAGAAAAAAGGAAGTATAGAAAAAAGGAAGTATAGAAAAAAGGAAATATTGACGAAAGGAAATATTGAAAAAAGGAAATATTTAAAAAGGAAATATTGAGAAAAGGAAGTATAGAAAAAAGGAAATATTGACAAAAGGAAATATTGACAAAAGGAAATATTAAAAAAAGGAAATATAGAAAAAAAGAAATATTGAAAAAAGGAAATATTGTAAAAAGGAAGTATAGAAAAAAGCAAACATTGAAAATAGGAAGTATAGAAAGAAGGAAATATTGAGAAAAGGAAATATTGAAAAAAAGAAATATTGACAAAAGGAAGTACAGAAAGAAGGAAATATTGAAAAAAGGAAATATTGAAAAAAGGAGATATTGAAAAAAAGGAAATATATAGAAATTGAAATATGGAAAAAAGGAAATATTGACAAAAGGAAATATTGAAAAAAGGAAATATTGATAAAAGTAAGTATAGAAAGAAGGATATATTGGAAAAAGGAAATATTGAAAAAAGGAAATATTGACAAAAGGAAATATTGCAAAAAGGATATATTGAAAAAAGGAAGTATAGAAAGAAGGAATTATTGAAAAAAGGAAATATTGAGAAAAGGAAATATTGAAAAAAGTAAATATTGACAAAAGGAAATATTGACAAAAGGAAATATTGTAAAAAGGAAGTATAGAAAAAAGGAAATATTGAGAAAGGGAAGTAGGGAAAGAAGAAAATATTGAAAAAAGGAGATATTGAAAAAAGGAAATATTGACAAAAGGAAATATTGAAAAAAGGATATATTAAAAAAAAAGGAAATATTGAGAAATGGTGATATTGAAAAAAGGAAATATTGACAAAAGGAAATATTGAAAAAACGAAATATTGAAAAAAATAAAAATATTGAAAAAAGGAAATATTGACGAAAGGAAAAATTGAAAAAAGGAAATATTGAAAAAAGGAAGTATAGAAAGAAGGAAATATTGAAAAAAGGAAATATTAAAAAAGTAAATATTGAAAAAAGGAAATATTGAAAAGGAAGTATAGAAAGAAGGAAATATTAAAAAAAGGAAGTAGAGAAAGAAGGAAATATTGAAAAAAGGAAATATTGAAAAAAGGAAATATAGAAAAAGGAAATATTGAAAAAAGGAAATATTGACAAAAGGAAATATTGACAAAAGGAGATATTGACAAAAGGTATTTTGACAAAAGGAAATATTGAAAAAAGGAAATATTGACAAAAGGAAATATTAACAAAATGCAGTATAGAAAAGAGGAAATATTCAAAAAAGGAAATATTGAAAAAATGAAATAGTGAAAAAAGGAAATATTGAAAATAGGAAGTATAGAAAAGAGGAAATATTCAAAAAAGGAAATATTGAAATGAGGAAATATTCAAAAAAGGAAGTATTGAAAAGTGGAAATATTGAGAAAAGGAAATATTGACAAATGAAATATTGAAAAAGGAAATATTGAAAAAAGGAAATATTGAGAAAAGGAAATATTGACAAAAGGATAATTTGACAAAAGGAAATATTGACAAAAGGAAATATTGACAAAAGGAAATATTGACCAAAGGAAATAATGAAAAAAGGATATATTGACAAAAGGAAATATTGAAAATAGGAAATAGTGAAAAAAGGAAGTATAGAAAAAAGGAAGTATAGAAAAAAGGAAGTATAGAAAAAAGGAAATATTGACGAAAGGAAATATTGAAAAAAGGAAATATTTAAAAAGGAAATATTGAGAAAAGGAAGTATAGAAAAAAGGAAATATTGACAAAAGGAAATATTGAAAAAAGGAAATATTAAAAAAAGGAAATATAGAAAAAAAGAAATATTGAAAAAAGGAAATATTGTAAAAAGGAAGTATAGAAAAAAGCAAACATTGAAAATAGGAAGTATAGAAAGAAGGAAATATTGAGAAAAGGAAATATTGAAAAAAAGAAATATTGACAAAAGGAAGTACAGAAAGAAGGAAATATTGAAAAAAGGAAATATTGAAAAAAGAAGATATTGAAAAAAAGGAAATATATAGAAATTGAAATATGGAAAAAAGGAAATATTGACAAAAGGAAATATTGAAAAAAGGAAATATTGATAAAAGTAAGTATAGAAAGAAGGATATATTGGAAAAAGGAAATATTGAAAAAAGGAAATATTGACAAAAGGAAATATTGCAAAAAGGATATATTGAAAAAAGGAAGTATAGAAAGAAGGAATTATTGAAAAAAGGAAATATTGAGAAAAGGAAATATTGAAAAAAGTAAATATTGACAAAAGGAAATATTGACAAAAGGAAATATTGTAAAAAGGAAGTATAGAAAAAAGGAAATATTGAGAAAGGGAAGTAGGGAAAGAAGAAAATATTGAAAAAAGGAGATATTGAAAAAAGGAAATATTGACAAAAGGAAATATTGAAAAAAGGATATATTAAAAAAAAAGGAAATATTGAGAAATGGTGATATTGAAAAAAGGAAATATTGACAAAAGGAAATATTGAAAAAACGAAATATTGAAAAAAATAAAAATATTGAAAAAAGGAAATATTGACGAAAGGAAAAATTGAAAAAAGGAAATATTGAAAAAAGGAAGTATAGAAAGAAGGAAATATTGAAAAAAGGAAATATTAAAAAAGTAAATATTGAAAAAAGGAAATATTGAAAAGGAAGTATAGAAAGAAGGAAATATTAAAAAAAGGAAGTAGAGAAAGAAGGAAATATTGAAAAAAGGAAATATTGAAAAAAGGAAATATAGAAAAAGGAAATATTGAAAAAAGGAAATATTGACAAAAGGAAATATTGACAAAAGGAGATATTGACAAAAGGTATTTTGACAAAAGGAAATATTGAAAAAAGGAAATATTGACAAAAGGAAATATTAACAAAATGCAGTATAGAAAAGAGGAAATATTCAAAAAAGGAAATATTGAAAAAATGAAATAGTGAAAAAAGGAAATATTGAAAATAGGAAGTATAGAAAAGAGGAAATATTCAAAAAAGGAAATATTGAAATGAGGAAATATTCAAAAAAGGAAGTATTGAAAAGTGGAAATATTGAGAAAAGGAAATATTGACAAATGAAATATTGAAAAAGGAAATATTGAAAAAAGGAAATATTGAGAAAAGGAAATATTGACAAAAGGATAATTTGACAAAAGGAAATATTGACAAAAGGAAATATTGACAAAAGGAAATATTGACAAAAGGAAATAATGAAAAAAGGATATATTGACAAAAGGAAATATTGAAAATAGGAAATAGTGAAAAAAGGAAGTATAGAAAAAAGGAAGTATAGAAAAAAGGAAGTATAGAAAAAAGGAAATATTGACGAAAGGAAATATTGAAAAAAGGAAATATTTAAAAAGGAAATATTGAGAAAAGGAAGTATAGAAAAAAGGAAATATTGACAAAAGGAAATATTGACAAAAGGAAATATTAAAAAAAGGAAATATAGAAAAAAAGAAATATTGAAAAAAGGAAATATTGTAAAAAGGAAGTATAGAAAAAAGCAAACATTGAAAATAGGAAGTATAGAAAGAAGGAAATATTGAGAAAAGGAAATATTGAAAAAAAGAAATATTGACAAAAGGAAGTACAGAAAGAAGGAAATATTGAAAAAAGGAAATATTGAGAAAAGGAAATATTGAAAAAAGGAAATATTGACAAAAGGAAATATTTACATAAGGAAATATTGTAAAAAGGAAGTATAGAAAAAAGGAAATATTGAAAAAAGGAAGTATATAAAGAGAAAATATTGAAAAAAGGAGATATTGAAAAAAGGAAATATTGACAAAAGGAAATATAGAAAAAAGGAAATATTGAAAAAGGAAATATTAAAAAAAGGAAGTATAGAAAGAAGGAAATATTGAAAAAAGGAAATATTAAAAAAGTAAATATTGAAAAAAGGAAATATTGAAAAGGAAGTATAGAAAGAAGGAAATATTAAAAAAAGGAAGTAGAGAAAGAAGGAAATATTGAAAAAAGGAAATATTGAAAAAAGGAAATATAGAAAAAGGAAATATTGAAAAAAGGAAATATTGACAAAAGGAAATATTGACAAAAGGAGATATTGACAAAAGGTATTTTGACAAAAGGAAATATTGAAAAAAGGAAATATTGACAAAAGGAAATATTAACAAAATGCAGTATAGAAAAGAGGAAATATTCAAAAAAGGAAATATTGAAAAAATGAAATAGTGAAAAAAGGAAATATTGAAAATAGGAAGTATAGAAAAGAGGAAATATTCAAAAAAGGAAATATTGAAATGAGGAAATATTCAAAAAAGGAAGTATTGAAAAGTGGAAATATTGAGAAAAGGAAATATTGACAAATGAAATATTGAAAAAGGAAATATTGAAAAAAGGAAATATTGAGAAAAGGAAATATTGACAAAAGGATAATTTGACAAAAGGAAATATTGACAAAAGGAAATATTGACAAAAGGAAATATTGACAAAAGGAAATAATGAAAAAAGGATATATTGACAAAAGGAAATATTGAAAATAGGAAATAGTGAAAAAAGGAAGTATAGAAAAAAGGAAGTATAGAAAAAAGGAAGTATAGAAAAAAGGAAATATTGACGAAAGGAAATATTGAAAAAAGGAAATATTTAAAAAGGAAATATTGAGAAAAGGAAGTATAGAAAAAAGGAAATATTGACAAAAGGAAATATTGACCAAAGGAAATATTAAAAAAAGGAAATATAGAAAAAAAGAAATATTGAAAAAAGGAAATATTGTAAAAAGGAAGTATAGAAAAAAGCAAACATTGAAAATAGGAAGTATAGAAAGAAGGAAATATTGAGAAAAGGAAATATTGAAAAAAAGAAATATTGACAAAAGGAAGTACAGAAAGAAGGAAATATTGAAAAAAGGAAATATTGAAAAAAGAAGATATTGAAAAAAAGGAAATATATAGAAATTGAAATATGGAAAAAAGGAAATATTGACAAAAGGAAATATTGAAAAAAGGAAATATTGATAAAAGTAAGTATAGAAAGAAGGATATATTGGAAAAAGGAAATATTGAAAAAAGGAAATATTGACAAAAGGAAATATTGCAAAAAGGATATATTGAAAAAAGGAAGTATAGAAAGAAGGAATTATTGAAAAAAGGAAATATTGAGAAAAGGAAATATTGAAAAAAGTAAATATTGACAAAAGGAAATATTGACAAAAGGAAATATTGTAAAAAGGAAGTATAGAAAAAAGGAAATATTGAGAAAGGGAAGTAGGGAAAGAAGAAAATATTGAAAAAAGGAGATATTGAAAAAAGGAAATATTGACAAAAGGAAATATTGAAAAAAGGATATATTAAAAAAAAAGGAAATATTGAGAAATGGTGATATTGAAAAAAGGAAATATTGACAAAAGGAAATATTGAAAAAACGAAATATTGAAAAAAATAAAAATATTGAAAAAAGGAAATATTGACGAAAGGAAAAATTGAAAAAAGGAAATATTGAAAAAAGGAAGTATAGAAAGAAGGAAATATTGAAAAAAGGAAATATTAAAAAAGTAAATATTGAAAAAAGGAAATATTGAAAAGGAAGTATAGAAAGAAGGAAATATTAAAAAAAGGAAGTAGAGAAAGAAGGAAATATTGAAAAAAGGAAATATTGAAAAAAGGAAATATAGAAAAAGGAAATATTGAAAAAAGGAAATATTGTAAAAAGGAAGTATAGAAAAAAGCAAACATTGAAAATAGGAAGTATAGAAAGAAGGAAATATTGAGAAAAGGAAATATTGAAAAAAAGAAATATTGACAAAAGGAAGTACAGAAAGAAGGAAATATTGAAAAAAGGAAATATTGAGAAAAGGAAATATTGAAAAAAGGAAATATTGACAAAAGGAAATATTTACATAAGGAAATATTGTAAAAAGGAAGTATAGAAAAAAGGAAATATTGAAAAAAGGAAGTATATAAAGAGAAAATATTGAAAAAAGGAGATATTGAAAAAAGGAAATATTGACAAAAGGAAATATAGAAAAAAGGAAATATTGAAAAAGGAAATATTAAAAAAAGGAAGTATAGAAAGAAGGAAATATTGAAAAAAGGAAATATTAAAAAAGTAAATATTGAAAAAAGGAAATATTGAAAAGGAAGTATAGAAAGAAGGAAATATTAAAAAAAGGAAGTAGAGAAAGAAGGAAATATTGAAAAAAGGAAATATTGAAAAAAGGAAATATAGAAAAAGGAAATATTGAAAAAAGGAAATATTGACAAAAGGAAATATTGACAAAAGGAGATATTGACAAAAGGTATTTTGACAAAAGGAAATATTGAAAAAAGGAAATATTGACAAAAGGAAATATTAACAAAATGCAGTATAGAAAAGAGGAAATATTCAAAAAAGGAAATATTGAAAAAATGAAATAGTGAAAAAAGGAAATATTGAAAATAGGAAGTATAGAAAAGAGGAAATATTCAAAAAAGGAAATATTGAAATGAGGAAATATTCAAAAAAGGAAGTATTGAAAAGTGGAAATATTGAGAAAAGGAAATATTGACAAATGAAATATTGAAAAAGGAAATATTGAAAAAAGGAAATATTGAGAAAAGGAAATATTGACAAAAGGATAATTTGACAAAAGGAAATATTGACAAAAGGAAATATTGACAAAAGGAAATATTGACAAAAGGAAATAATGAAAAAAGGATATATTGACAAAAGGAAATATTGAAAATAGGAAATAGTGAAAAAAGGAAGTATAGAAAAAAGGAAGTATAGAAAAAAGGAAGTATAGAAAAAAGGAAATATTGACGAAAGGAAATATTGAAAAAAGGAAATATTTAAAAAGGAAATATTGAGAAAAGGAAGTATAGAAAAAAGGAAATATTGACAAAAGGAAATATTGACAAAAGGAAATATTAAAAAAAGGAAATATAGAAAAAAAGAAATATTGAAAAAAGGAAATATTGTAAAAAGGAAGTATAGAAAAAAGCAAACATTGAAAATAGGAAGTATAGAAAGAAGGAAATATTGAGAAAAGGAAATATTGAAAAAAAGAAATATTGACAAAAGGAAGTACAGAAAGAAGGAAATATTGAAAAAAGGAAATATTGAAAAAAGAAGATATTGAAAAAAAGGAAATATATAGAAATTGAAATATGGAAAAAAGGAAATATTGACAAAAGGAAATATTGAAAAAAGGAAATATTGATAAAAGTAAGTATAGAAAGAAGGATATATTGGAAAAAGGAAATATTGAAAAAAGGAAATATTGACAAAAGGAAATATTGCAAAAAGGATATATTGAAAAAAGGAAGTATAGAAAGAAGGAATTATTGAAAAAAGGAAATATTGAGAAAAGGAAATATTGAAAAAAGTAAATATTGACAAAAGGAAATATTGACAAAAGGAAATATTGTAAAAAGGAAGTATAGAAAAAAGGAAATATTGAGAAAGGGAAGTAGGGAAAGAAGAAAATATTGAAAAAAGGAGATATTGAAAAAAGGAAATATTGACAAAAGGAAATATTGAAAAAAGGATATATTAAAAAAAAAGGAAATATTGAGAAATGGTGATATTGAAAAAAGGAAATATTGACAAAAGGAAATATTGAAAAAACGAAATATTGAAAAAAATAAAAATATTGAAAAAAGGAAATATTGACGAAAGGAAAAATTGAAAAAAGGAAATATTGAAAAAAGGAAGTATAGAAAGAAGGAAATATTGAAAAAAGGAAATATTAAAAAAGTAAATATTGAAAAAAGGAAATATTGAAAAGGAAGTATAGAAAGAAGGAAATATTAAAAAAAGGAAGTAGAGAAAGAAGGAAATATTGAAAAAAGGAAATATTGAAAAAAGGAAATATAGAAAAAGGAAATATTGAAAAAAGGAAATATTGACAAAAGGAAATATTGACAAAAGGAGATATTGACAAAAGGTATTTTGACAAAAGGAAATATTGAAAAAAGGAAATATTGACAAAAGGAAATATTAACAAAATGCAGTATAGAAAAGAGGAAATATTCAAAAAGGAAATATTGAAAAAATGAAATAGTGAAAAAAGGAAATATTGAAAATAGGAAGTATAGAAAAGAGGAAATATTCAAAAAAGGAAATATTGAAATGAGGAAATATTCAAAAAAGGAAGTATTGAAAAGTGGAAATGTTGAGAAAAGGAAATATTGACAAATGAAATATTGAAAAAGGAAATATTGAAAAAAGGATAATTTGACAAAAGGAAATATTGAAAAAAGGAAATATTGAGAAAAGGAAGTATTGACAAAAGGATAATTTGACAAAAGGAAATATTGACAAAAGGAAATATTGACAAAAGGAAATATTGACAAAAGGAAATAATGAAAAAAGGATATATTGACAAAAGGAAATATTGAAAATAGGAAATAGTGAAAAAAGGAAGTATAGAAAAAAGGAAGTATAGAAAAAAGGAAGTATAGAAAAAAGGAAATATTGACGAAAGGAAATATTGAAAAAAGGAAATATTTAAAAAGGAAATATTGAGAAAAGGAAGTATAGAAAAAAGGAAATATTGACAAAAGGAAATATTGACAAAAGGAAATATTAAAAAAAGGAAATATAGAAAAAAAGAAATATTGAAAAAAGGAAATATTGTAAAAAGGAAGTATAGAAAAAAGCAAACATTGAAAATAGGAAGTATAGAAAGAAGGAAATATTGAGAAAAGGAAATATTGAAAAAAAGAAATATTGACAAAAGGAAGTACAGAAAGAAGGAAATATTGAAAAAAGGAAATATTGAAAAAAGAAGATATTGAAAAAAAGGAAATATATAGAAATTGAAATATGGAAAAAAGGAAATATTGACAAAAGGAAATATTGAAAAAAGGAAATATTGATAAAAGTAAGTATAGAAAGAAGGATATATTGGAAAAAGGAAATATTGAAAAAAGGAAATATTGACAAAAGGAAATATTGCAAAAAGGATATATTGAAAAAAGGAAGTATAGAAAGAAGGAATTATTGAAAAAAGGAAATATTGAGAAAAGGAAATATTGAAAAAAGTAAATATTGACAAAAGGAAATATTGACAAAAGGAAATATTGTAAAAAGGAAGTATAAAAAAAAGGAAATATTGAGAAAGGGAAGTAGGGAAAGAAGAAAATATTGAAAAAAGGAGATATTGAAAAAAGGAAATATTGACAAAAGGAAATATTGAAAAAAGGATATATTAAAAAAAAAGGAAATATTGAGAAATGGTGATATTGAAAAAAGGAAATATTGACAAAAGGAAATATTGAAAAAACGAAATATTGAAAAAAATAAAAATATTGAAAAAAGGAAATATTGACGAAAGGAAAAATTGAAAAAAGGAAATATTGAAAAAAGGAAGTATAGAAAGAAGGAAATATTGAAAAAAGGAAATATTAAAAAAGTAAATATTGAAAAAAGGAAATATTGAAAAGGAAGTATAGAAAGAAGGAAATATTAAAAAAAGGAAGTAGAGAAAGAAGGAAATATTGAAAAAAGGAAATATTGAAAAAAGGAAATATAGAAAAAGGAAATATTGAAAAAAGGAAATATTGACAAAAGGAAATATTGACAAAAGGAGATATTGACAAAAGGTATTTTGACAAAAGGAAATATTGAAAAAAGGAAATATTGACAAAAGGAAATATTAACAAAATGCAGTATAGAAAAGAGGAAATATTCAAAAAAGGAAATATTGAAAAAATGAAATAGTGAAAAAAGGAAATATTGAAAATAGGAAGTATAGAAAAGAGGAAATATTCAAAAAAGGAAATATTGAAATGAGGAAATATTCAAAAAAGGAAGTATTGAAAAGTGGAAATATTGAGAAAAGGAAATATTGACAAATGAAATATTGAAAAAGGAAATATTGAAAAAAGGAAATATTGAGAAAAGGAAATATTGACAAAAGGATAATTTGACAAAAGGAAATATTGACAAAAGGAAATATTGACAAAAGGAAATATTGACAAAAGGAAATAATGAAAAAAGGATATATTGACAAAAGGAAATATTGAAAATAGGAAATAGTGAAAAAAGGAAGTATAGAAAAAAGGAAGTATAGAAAAAAGGAAGTATAGAAAAAAGGAAATATTGACGAAAGGAAATATTGAAAAAAGGAAATATTTAAAAAGGAAATATTGAGAAAAGGAAGTATAGAAAAAAGGAAATATTGACAAAAGGAAATATTGACAAAAGGAAATATTAAAAAAAGGAAATATAGAAAAAAAGAAATATTGAAAAAAAGGAAATATTGTAAAAAGGAAGTATAGAAAAAAGCAAACATTGAAAATAGGAAGTATAGAAAGAAGGAAATATTGAGAAAAGGAAATATTGAAAAAAAGAAATATTGACAAAAGGAAGTACAGAAAGAAGGAAATATTGAAAAAAGGAAATATTGAGAAAAGGAAATATTGAAAAAAGGAAATATTGACAAAAGGAAATATTTACATAAGGAAATATTGTAAAAAGGAAGTATAGAAAAAAGGAAATATTGAAAAAAGGAAGTATATAAAGAGAAAATATTGAAAAAAGGAGATATTGAAAAAAGGAAATATTGACAAAAGGAAATATAGAAAAAAGGAAATATTGAAAAAGGAAATATTAAAAAAAGGAGATATAAAAAAAAAAGGAAAAAATTTGGGAAATGGAAATATTGAAAAAAAGGAATATTGACAAAAGGAAATATTGAAAAAAGGAAACATTGAAAAAAGGAAATATTTAAATAAGGAAATATTGAAAAAAGGAAATATTGACAAAAGGAAATATTGAAAAAAGGAAATATTGAAAAAAGTAAATATTGAAAAAAGGAAATATTGAAAAAAGGAAGTATAGAAAAAAGGAAATATTTAAAAAAAAGAAGTATAGAAAAAAGGAAATATTGAAAAAAGGAAATATTGAAAAAAGGAAATATAGAAAAAGAATATATTGAGAAAAGGAAATATTGACAAAAGGAAAGATTGACAAAAGGAGATATTGAAAAAAGGAAATATTGACAAAAGGAAATATTGAAAAAAGGAAATATTGACAAAAGGAAATATTGACAAAAGGTAGTATAGAAAAGAGGAAATATTCAAAAAAGGAAATATTGAAAAAAGGAAATATTGACAAAAGGAAATATTGAAAAAAGGAAATATTGACAAAAGGAAATATTGACAAAAGGAAATATTGAAAAGAGGAAATATTGAAAAAAATAAATATATTGAAAAAAGGAAATATTGACGAAAGGAAAAATTGAAAAAAGGAAATATTGAAAAAAGTAAATATTGAAAAAAGGAAGTATAGAAAGAAGGAATTATTGAAAAAAGGAAATATTGAAAAAAGTAAATATTGAAAAAAGAAAATATTGAAAAGGAAGTATAGAAAGAAGGAAATACTGAAAAAAGGAAGTATAGAAAGAAGGAAATATTGAAAAAAGGAAATATTGAAAAAAAGAAATATAGAAAAAGGAAATATTGAAAAAAGGAAATATTGACAAAAGGAAATATTGACCAAAGGAGATATTACAAAAGGTATTTTGACAAAAGAAAATATTGAAAAAAGGAAATATTGACAAAAGGATATATTGACAAAACGAAATATTGACAAAAGGATATATTGAAAAAAGGAAATATTGACAAAAGGAAATATTGAAAAAAGGAAATAGTGAAAAAAGGAAGTATAGAAAAAAGGAAGTATAGAAAAAAGGAAGTATAGAAAAAAGGAAGTATAGAAAAAAGGAAATATTGACGAAAGGAAATATTGAAAAAAGGAAATATTACAAAAGGAAATATTGAGAAAAGGAAGTATAGAAAAAAGGAAATATTGACAAAAGGAAATATTGACAAAACGAAATATTGAAAAAAGGAAGTATAGAAAATAAGAAATATTGAAAAAAGGAAATATTGAAAAAAGGAAATATTGAAAAAAGGAAATATTGAAAAAAGGAATTATAGAAAAAAGGAAATATTGAAAAAAGGAAATATTGAAAAAAGGAAATATAGAAAAAGGAAATATTGAGAAAAGGAAATATTGACAAAAGGAAATATTGACAAAAGGAGATATTGAAAAAAGGAAATATTGACATAAGGAAATATTGACAAAAGGAAATATTGAAAAAAGGAAATATTGACAAAAGGAAATATTGAAAAAAGGAAGTATAGAAAGAAGGAAATATTGAAGAAAGGAAATATTGAGAAAAGGAAATATTGAAAAAATGAAATATTGACAAAAGGAAATATTGAAAAAAGGAAATATTGAAAAAGGTAAATATTGAAAAAAGGAAATATTGAAAAAAGGAAGTGTAGAAAGAAGGAAATATTTAAAAAAAAGAAGTATAGAAAAAAGGAAATATTGAAAAAAGGAAATATTGAAAAAAGGAAATATAGAAAAAGGAAATATTGAGAAAAGGAAATATTGACAAAAGGAAATATTGACAAAAGGAGATATTGAAAAAAGGAAATATTGACAAAAGGAAATATTGAAAAAAGGAAATATTGACAAAAGGAAATATTGACAAAAGGTAGTATAGAAAAGAGGAAATATTCAAAAAAGGAAATATTGAAAAAAGGAAATATTGACAAAAGGAAATATTGAAAAAAGGAAATATTGACAAAAGGAAATATTGACAAAAGAAAATATTGAAAAGAGGAAATGTTGAAAAAAATAAATATATTGAAAAAAGGAAATATTGACGAAAGGAAAAATTGAAAAAAGGAAATATTGAAAAAAGTAAATATTGAAAAAAGGAAATATTGAAAAAAGGAAGTATAGAAAGAAGGAATTATTGAAAAAAGGAAATATTGAAAAAAGTAAATATTGAAAAAAGAAAATATTGAAAAGGAAGTATAGAAAGAAGGAAATACTGAAAAAAGGAAGTATAGAAAGAAGGAAATATTGAAAAAAGGAAATATTGAAAAAAGGAAATATAGAAAAAGGAAATATTGAAAAAAGGAAATATTGAAAAAAGGAAATATTGAAAAAAGGAAATATTGAAAAAAGGAAATATTGAAAAAAGGAATTATAGAAAAAAGGAAATATTGAAAAAAGGAAATATTGACAAAACGAAATATTGACAAAAGGATATATTGAAAAAAGGAAATATTGACAAAAGGAAATATTGATAAAAGGAAATAGTGAAAAAAGGAAGTATAGAAAAAAGGAAGTATAGAAAAAAGGAAGTATAGAAAAAAGGAAATATTGACGAAAGGAAATATTGAAAAAAGGAAATATTACAATAGGAAATATTGAGAAAAGGAAGTATAGAAAAAAGGAAATATTGACAAAAGGAAATATTGACAAAAGGAAATATTGAAAAAAGGAAGTATAGAAAATAAGAAATATTGAAAAAAGGAAATATTGAAAAAAGGAAATATTGAAAAAAGGAATTATAGAAAAAAGGAAATATTGAAAAAAGGAAATATTGAAAAAAGGAAGTATAGAAATAAGGAAATATTAAAAAAAGGAAATATTGAAAAAAGGAAATATTGACAAAAGGAAATATTGAAAAAAGGAAGTATAGAAAGAAGGAAATATTGAAGAAATAAAATATTGAGAAAAGGAAATATTGAAAAAAGGAAATATTGACAAAAGGAAATATTGTAAAAAGGAAGTATAGAAAAAAGGAAATATTGAAAATAGGAAGTATAGAAAGAAGGATAAATTGAGAAAAGCAAATATTGAAAAAATGGAAAACTGACAAAAGGAAATATTAAAAAAGGAGATATTGAAAAAAAGGAAATATTGAGAAATGGAAATATAGAAAAAAGGAAATATTGACAAAAGGAAATATTGAAAAAAGGAAATATTGAAAAAATAAGTGTAGAAAGAAGGATATATTGAAAAAAGGAGATATTGAAAAAAGGAAAAATTGGCAAAAGGAAATATTGAAAAAAGGAAATATTGACTAAAGGAAATATTGAAAAAAAGATATATTGAAAAAAAGGAAATATTGAGATATGCTAATATTGAAAAAAGGAAATATTGACAAAAGGAAATATTGAAAAAAGGAAATATTGAAAAAAATAAATACATTGAAAAAAGGAAATATTGACGAAAGGAAAAATTGAAAAAAGGAAATATTGAAAAAAAGTAAATATTGAAAAAAGGAAATATAATGAAAAAAGGAAGTATAGAAAGAAGGAAATATTGAGAAAAGGAAATATTGAAAAAAGGAAATATTGAAAAATGGAGATATTGAAAAAAGGATATATTGAGAAAAGAAAATATTGAAAAAAGGAATTATTGACAAAAGGAAATATTGAAAAAAGGAAATATTGAAAAAAGGAAATATTGAAAAAAGGAATTATTGACAAAAGGAAATATTGAAAAAAGAAAATATTGAAAAAAGGAAATATTGGAACAATAAAATATTGAAAAAAGGAAATATTGAAAAAGGAAATATTGAAAAAAGGAAATATTGAAAAAAGGAAGTATAGAAAAAAGGAAGTATAGAATAAAGAAAGTATAGAAAAAAGGAAATATCGACAAAAGGAAATATTGAAAAAAGAAAATATTAACAAAAGGAAACATTGAAAAAAGGGAGTATAGAAAAAAGGAAATATTGAAATAAGAAAATATTGGAAAAAGGAAATATTGAAAAAAGGAAGTAAAGAAAAAAGGAAATATTGAAAAAAGGAAATATTGAAAAAAGGAAATATTGACAAAAGGAAATATTGAAAAAAGGAAATATTGACGAAAGGAAATATTCAAAAAAGGAAATATTGAAAAAAGGAATTATAGAAAAAGGAAATATTTAAAAAAGGAAATTATTGAAAAAAGGAAATTTTGAAATAAGGAAATATTGACAAAAGGAAATATTGACAAAAGGAAATATTCAAAAAAGGAAATATTACAAAAAGGAAGTATAGAAAATAGGAAATATTGAAAAAAGGAAATATTGAAAAAAGGAAATATTGACAAAAGGAAATATTGAAAAAAAGGAGATATAAAAAAAAGGAAATATTGAGAAATGGAAATATTGAAAAAAGGAAATATTGACAAAAGGAAATATTGAAAAAAGGATATATTGAAAAAAGGAAATATTGAAAAAAGGAAATATTCTCAAATTGAAATATTGAAAAAAAAAATTGAAAAGTGTAAACATTGAAAAAAGGAAATATTGAAAAAAGGAAATATTGGAAAAGGAAATATTGAAAAAAGGAAATATAGAAAAAGGAAATATTGACAAAAGGAAATATTGACAAAGGGAAATATTGACAAAAGAAGATATTGACAAAAGGAAATATTGACCAATGGAAATATTGAAAAAAGGTAATATTTACAAAAGGGAATATTGAAAAAAGGATGTATAGAAAAGAGGAATAATTCAAAAAAGGAAATATTGAAAAGAGGAAATATTCAAAAGAGGAAATATTGAAAAGTGGAAATATTGACAAAAGAAAATATTGACAAAAAGAAATATTAAAAAAAGGAAATATTGAAAAAAAGAAATATTGACTAAAGGAAATATTGACAAAAGTAAATATTGACAAAAGGAAATATTGACACAAGGAAATATTGACAAAAGGAAATATGGACAAAAGGAAATATTGAAAAAAGGAAATATTGACCAAAGGAAATATTGGAAAAAGGAAATAGTGAAAAAAGGAAGTAAAGAAAAAAGGAAGTATAGAAAAAGGAAATATTGACAAAAGGAAATATGGACAAAAGGAAATATTGAAAAAAGGAAATATTGACCAAAGGAAATATTGGAAAAAGGAAATAGTGAAAAAAGGAAGTAAAGAAAAAAGGAAGTATTGATAAAAGGAAATATTGAAAAAAGGATGTAAAAAAAAAGATATATTAACAAAAGGAAATATTGCAAAAAGAAAAATAGAAAAAATGAAATATTGAAAAACGGAAATAGTGAAAAAAGGAAATATTGAAAAAAGGATGTAAAGAAAGAAGGAAATATTGAAAAAAGGAAATATTGACAAAAGGAAATATTGACAAAAGGCAGTATAGAAAAGAGGAAATATTCAAAAAAGGAAATATTGAAAAAATGAAGTAAATAAAAAAGGATATATTGAAAATAGGAAGTATAGAAAAGAGGAAATATTCAAAAAAGGAAATATTAAAAGGAGGAAATATTCAAAAAAGGAAATATTGAAAAGTGGAAATATTGACAAAAGGAAATATTGACAAAAGGAAATATTGAAAAAGGAAATATTGAAAAAAGGAAATATTGACAAAAGGAAATATTGACAAAAGGAAACATTGACAAAAGGAAATATTGAGAAAAGGAAATATTAACAAAAGGAAATATTGACAATAGAAAATAGTGTAAAATAGAAATATTGACAAAAAAAAATATTTAAAAAAGGAAATTGTGAAAAAAGGAAGTATAGAAAAAAGGAAGTATAGAAAAAAGGAAGTATAGAAAAAGGAAATATTGACAAAAGGAAATATTGAAAAAAGGAAATAATAGAAAAGGAAATATTGAGAAAAGGAAGTATAGAAAAAAGGAAATATTGACGAAAGGAAATATTGACAAAAGGAAATACTGAAAAAATGAAGTATAGAAAAAAAGAAATATTGAAAAAAGGAAATATTGAAAAAAGGAAATATTGAAAAAAGGAAATATTGAAAAAAGGAAATATTGAAAAAAGGAAATATTGAAAAAAGGATTATTGACAAAAGGAAATATTCGCAAAAGGAAATATTGAAAAAAGGAAGTATAGAAAAAAGGAAATATTGACAAAAGGAAATATTGCAAAAAGGAAGTATAGAAAAAAGGAAATATTGAGAAAAGGAAATTTTGAAAAAAGGAAGTATAGAAAGAAGGAAATATTGAGAAAAGGAAATATTGAAAAAAGGAAATACTGACAAAAGGAAATATTGAAAAATGGATATATTGAAAAAAGGAAATATTGAGAAAAGAAAATATTGAAAAAAGGAATTATTGATAAAAGGAAATATTGAAAAAAGGAAATATTGAAAAAAGGAAATATTGAAAAAAGGAATTATTGACAAAAGGAAATATTGAAAAAAGGAAATATTGAAAAAAGGAAATATTGAAAAAAGGAAATTTTGAAAAAAGGAAATATTGACAAAAGGAAATATTGAAAAAAAGAAATATTGAAAAAAGGAAATTTTGAAAAAAGGAAATATTGACAAAAGGAAATATTGACAAAAGGAAATATTGAAAAAAGGAAATATTGAAAAAAAGAAGTATAGAAAAAAGGAAGTATAGAATAAAGAAAGTATGGAAAAAAGGAAATATCGACAAAAGGAAATATTGAATAAAGAAAATATTAAACAAAGGAAACATTGAAAAAAGGGAGTATAGAAAAAAAGAAATATTGAAATAAGAAAATATTGGAAAAAGGAAAAATTGAAAAAAGGAATTATAGAAAAAAGGAAATATTGAAAAAAGGAAGAATAGAAATAAGGAAATATTAAAAAAAGGAAATATTGAAAAAAGGAAGTATAGAAATAAGGAAATATTAAAAAAAGGAAATATTGAAAAAGGGAAATATTGACAAAAGGAAATATTGAAAAAAGGTAGTATAGAAAGAAGGAAATATTAAAGAAAGGAAATATTGAGAAAAGGAAATATTGAAAAAAGGAAATATTGACAAAAGGAAATATTGTAAAAAGGAAGTATAGAAAAAAGGAAATATTGAGAAAAGGAAGTAAGGAAAGAAGGAAATATTGAAAAAACGAGATATTGAAAAAAGGAAAATTTGGCAAAAGGAAATATTAAAAAAAAAGGAAATATTGACTAAAGGAAATATTGAAAAAAGGATATATTGAAAAAAAGGAAATATTGAGATATGCTAATATTGAAAAAAGGAAATATTGACAAAAGGAAATATTGAAAAAAGGAAATATTGAAAAAAATAAATACATTGAAAAAAGGAAATATTGAAAAAAAGTAAATATTGAAAAAAGGAAATATTATGAAAAAAGGAAGTACAGAAAGAAGGAAATATTGAAAAAAGGAAGAATAGAAAGAAGGAAATATTGAAAAAAGGAAATATTGCAAAAAAGGAAATATAGAAAAAGGAAATATTGACAAAAGGAAATATTGACAAAAGGAAATATTGACAAAAGGAGATATTGACAAAAGGTATTTTGACTAAAGGAAATATTGAAAAAAGGAAATATTGATAAAAGGAAATATTGACAAAAGGCAGTATAGAAAAGAGGAAATATTCAAAAGAGGATATATTGAAAAAAATGAAATAGTGAAAACAGGAAATATTGAAAATAGGAAGTATAGAAAAGAGGAAATATTCAAAAAAGGAAATATTGAAAAGAGGAAATATTCATAAAAGGAAATATTGAAAAGTGGAAATATTGACAAAAGGAAATACTGACAAAATAAAATATAGAAAAAGGAAATATTGAAAAAAGGAAATATTGACAAAAGGAAATATTGACAAAAGGAAACATTGACAAAAGGAAATATTGACAAAAGGAAATAATGAAAAAGGGATATATTGACAAAAGGAAATATTGAAAATAGGAAATAGTGAAAAAAGGAAGTATAGAAAAAAGGAAGTATAGAAAAAAGGAAGTATAGAAAAAAGGAAATATTGACGAAAGGAAATATTGAAAAAATGAAATATTACAAAAGGAAATATTGAGAAAAGGAAGTATAGAAAAAAGGAAATATTGAAAAAAGGAAATCTAGAAAAAAAGAAATATTGAAAAAAGGAAATATTGTAAAAAGGAAATATTGAAAAAAGGAAATATTGAAAAGAGGAATTATAGAAAAATGGAAATATTGAAAAGGAAGTATAGAAAGAAGGAAATATTGAAAAAAGTAAGTATAGAAAGAAGGAAATATTGAAAAAAAGGAATATTGAAAAAAGGAAATACAGAAAAAGCAAATATTGACAAAAGGAAATATTAAAAAAAGGAAATATTGAAAAAAGGAAATATTGACAAAAGGAAATATTGACAAAAGGAAACATTGACAAAAGGAAATATTGACAAAAGGAAATATTGACAAAAGGAAATATTGACAAAAGGAAATATTGAAAAAAGGAAAAATTGACAAAAGGAAATATTGAAAAAAGGAAATAGTGAAAAAAGGAAGTATAGAAAAAAGGAAGTATAGAAAAAAGGAAGTATAGAAAAAAGGAAATATATTTACGAAAGGAAATATTGAAAAAAGGAAATATTACAAAAGGAAATATTGAGAAAAGGAAGTATAGAAAAAAGGAAATATTGACAAAAGGAAATATTGACGAAAGGAAATATTGAAAAAAGGAAGTATAGAAAAAAAGAAATATTGAATAAAGGAAATATTGAAAAAAGGAAATATTGAAAAAAGGAAATATTGAAAAAAGGAATTATAGAAAAAAGGAAATATTGAAAAAAGGAAATATTGAAATAAGGAAGTATAGAAAAAAGGAAATATTAAAAAAAGGAAATATTGAAAAAAGGAAATATTGACAAAAGGAAATATTGAAAAAAGGAAGTATAGAAAGAAGGAAATATTGAAGAAAGGAAATATTGAGAAAAGGAAATATTGAAAAAAGGAAATATTGACAAAAGGAAATATTGAAAAAAGGAAATAGTGAAAAAAGGAAGTATAGAAGAAAGGAAGTATAGAAAAAAGGAAGTATAGAAAAAAGGAAATATATTTACGAAAGGAAATATTGAAAAAAGGAAATATTACAAAAGGAAATATTGAGAAAAGGAAGTATAGAAAAAAGGAAATATTGACAAAAGGTAATATTGACGAAAGGAAATATTGAAAAAAGGAAGTATAGAAAAAAAGAAATATTGAAAAAAGGAAATATTGAAAAAAGGAAATATTGAAAAAAGGAAATATTGAAAAAAGGAATTATAGAAAAAAGGAAATATTGAAAAAAGGAAATATTGAAATAAGGAAGTATAGAAAGAAGGAAATATTAAAAAAAGGAAATATTGAAAAAAGGAAATATTGACAAAAGGAAATATTGAAAAAAGGAAGTATATAAAGAAGGAAATATTGAAGAAAGGAAATATTGAGAAAAGGAAATATTGAAAAAAGGAAATATTGACAAAATTAAATATTGTAAAAAGGAAGTATAGAAAAAAGGAAATATTGAAAATAGGAAGTATAGAAAGAAGTGTAAAGTCTCTCGGGTCCGCCGGAGGTCGCAGAGGGAACGCGAGGAAGGGAATTAAGGAATTAATAACCAATTCCCGGTCCTTTCCATAACTCCTCTTTATTCGAGTTAAGATACAACCATTCCACAAGGCGTCTACAAACCAACTCCACACGTCGTGTCTCCTTCCCACCGACGCCGTCAGCCAGCTTGCAGTTCCCACCGCTCTTCTCACCGGATGCAGGGAGAGGTGGGAGGAAGGCATTAGGTATCTGCTTGCTCTACAGGTAAGTATGGTGGGAATGCAAGTCAGCGTGAGACTCACACCATTCCCCCCTCCAAAAGAAAAATTGAACATAGTGAAATTTTTCTAACTGTCAGCCGACCACTTGCATTCCCACACCACATAGAGATTTATACCACTTAACATTAACAGCTCCATAAAAATTGCAAACAATCGATTATACTGAAAAGTCAAAATAAAAAATAAGACATTGGTCACCACCGATAGGAGAATAGGATAAAATGTCGAAAAAACAAGACAGGAATACAACACCACAATGAACCCAAAACCCAATATAACGCTATGAAGAAAATCACAATCCCACACTATATTGATTATGGTAACCCCTTCAAAGTCAGCACAAGTCATTTAGAAAGAGATTTGAACAATTTGCGTGCTTCGTAGTAAACCCAATAACCCCCCTTGAATCAACACAAACACTGTACTTATCATACAATCAACTGGGCAAAGATGATACCATTACCAACTCAAAATTCCAGAACATACAAAATCACTGTTCGAATCATGAAAAGACATAACGCAATCACCAATTTTAAATATTTTTCTCAACCAGTACTCCATCATCCAAATGGAAAACACTCTGTCCCGTCGCACTTACATAGATGCTACATTCGTAGACTTACATACACTCAAAAACACTCAACGCCCCTCGGGCAAACACTCGGCCAACACCATAATGGCCTCATCACTCACTTTTTAACATGGCCGTGGCCTCAAATTATATGGGCAAACGGCTAGCGTCGTACTTTCACAATTACTCTCGCTGCTTTGCTCATCATATGCACCGGGACACACTTGGGGGGAATTTGCACTGAGGGATGGGAGAGCTTCAGGGGGCATGGTGGTCGAAGGAGTCTCCGCTGCTGTCTGCGTTATCTTCGCGCGGTCCGCGCTATCTTCAAAATGGGGTGGGGACAGGGAGGAAGGCAAGGTCATAACGGGCAAGGTCGCCGCCGACGTGTCAACAATCTCCACGGGGTCTTCCTTGTCTTTATCAGCAACTCGCCGCCTACTTCGCAGCGGGTACGGCGAACGCTGAGGTAACGGCTGCTCTGCTCGGAGTGGGCGTGGTCGGTCGGCTTTCCATTCGTCTGCGCGCTCGTCCTCCGAATGATCGGAAACCGCCGACCAAGATGCCTCGCTCTCCAAATCGGAAACGGCATCAATTTTCGAAGAAGGGACAGGGAGGGAAACTGTTACTATTTCTTTCTTCCTCGTTGTTGCATTTGGAGTGGAAGAAGGGGAGGTGGAAACGATTTCCGGAGACGTTGATGCTTCCTCAACTCCTTTCCCACTCGCCATCAGTAATCTCGGACGCCCACGCCTTTTCTCGCCCCTGATTGCGTCTGCGAATTCATGTTCCTTATTTCTCACACCCCTATGTGCTTTAACGCGGTCTTTATGCACCACGATAGTCCTAAAACGTAGCTGCAAACGTAGATTAGAGTCATTGAGCACCTCAAGGATTTTATAAGGCCCCGAAAACGGTTTGTGGAACTTGCGGATTCTGCCGGGCTTTATACAGGGGTCGTTTAGGTAAACGTATTGACCCGGCTGGTAGTTCACATCCCTGCTCCTCTTGTTGTATTGCCTTGCCTGCGACTCAAGGGCCCTCTCACTGTTCCCCAAACATTCTTTCCAAATCTGCTTGAGTTGATCACTCAGTTCGTCCACATATGAATCTCTCGTACTAGTCTCTACGGTCTCTAAGCAATGGAAGGGCGTCTTCATTTCGCGACCGAAAATCACCTTGAACGGAGTCACTCGCGTGCTACTATGATAGGATAAATTATATCCGGCCACCGAAAACGCTAACCACATATCCCAGCTATTGTCTCTTCCATTAACATAGTGGCTTAGCATTTGCGAGATGGTTCGATGCACTCTCTCACACCTTCCGTTACAGCTGGGGTGAAAGGGTGATGTACGTAATTTAGATACCCCTAGAAATTTACACAAATTCTGGAACAAAGCCGACTCAAAGTTAGGGCCCTGATCCGACAGTATATAATCAGGAACACCGAATTTCAAAATCCACCGCCTAAGTAGAGCGTCGGCCACCACTTCCGCTGTCTGTGAGGGAATGGCCACCATCTCTAAATATCGTGAAAAATGATCGAGAATGGTAAGTATAAACCGGTTGCCGTTCGAGGTGCGCGGCAGGGGCCCAACAATATCTATGCTGATGAAGGAAAATGGGGAGGTACTTACTGGAAGTTTCTTCAAGGGTGCCCTCGTCTTGCCGTAAGGGCTACGTTGATTACAAGGAACACAGCTAGCAATCATCTCTCTCACATCTTTATCAAGGGAGGGCCACCAGTACATCTGTCGTATTCGTCTAATAGTCGGCTTTACTCCTAGGTGTCCTGACAGAGCGTGGTCGTGATGTTGGCGGAACACAGTTTCCCGTCGGCTCACAGGAACCACCACCTTTAATCCCTCACTTGTCGATCGGAACAGCAGTCCATTTTTCTCTTCAAAACTCTCGCACGACTTCCACTCCTGGCATTCCATATCCTCGGCTTGGTACTTCTTCCAATCTTCATCATCCATTACCTCCACCACTCGTATCTTTCGGCTTAACCCGTCGGCGTTAAGGTGGAGTTTTCCTGGCTTGTGAATAACCTCATACTCATATTCGGCTAATTTCAGCGCCCATCTGGTTAATCTACTACTGGGATCGCGAAGACTAAAAAGCCATCGGAGGGCGGCGTGATCCGTGATTATTTTGAATGGGCGACCCCACACATAAGGGCGAAAATACTGAACCGCGAATACGACCGCGCACAGCTCCTTCTCCGTGGTCGTGTAGTTTATTTCCGCTGCTTGAAGTTGCCGCGATGCATACGCGATGGGATGCTCCTCGCCGTCTAT
This sequence comes from Ischnura elegans, assembly GCF_921293095.1. Classification (NCBI taxonomy): domain Eukaryota; kingdom Metazoa; phylum Arthropoda; class Insecta; order Odonata; family Coenagrionidae; genus Ischnura; species Ischnura elegans. Next base: position 116,423,703 of record NC_060249.1, on the reverse strand, counting down.
CTCTTGCGACAACACCGCGCCCACCGCAAAGTTGCTGGCGTCAGTGGAGATAACGAATGGCCTTGCGAAGTCAGGATAGGCGAGCACCGGAGTGCTTACCAAGGCCGCCTTCAAGGATTCCATCGCCGCGTCACAGTCAGGTGTCCATATGAATTTAGTTCCCTTCTTGAGGAGCCGCGTTAGCGGTCTTGCGACCACAGCGTAATTATTTATGAAGCGCCTATAATAATTGGCGAGTCCCAAAAACGATTGCACTTCCTTGGTATTACTTGGTGAAGGAAAATTCATAACCGCGTTTATTTTCTCAGGGTCCGGACGAACACCCTCCCGGTCGATCACATGTCCCAAATACCTTACCCTTTCTCTAGCAAAGTGACACTTTTCAATTTTTAACGACAAACCTGACTCTTGCAGCCGATCGAACACGCTTCTCAGCCTTTCAACATGCTCATCCATGGAGGAACTAAATACAATGACGTCATCCAAATAGACGAGACACTGTGTGGGCTTTAGTCCTCTCAAAACGCCGTCCATCATGCGTTGAAACGTGCTAGGGGCGTTGCGTAATCCGAAAGGCATGCGGTTGTATTCAAAATGTCCGCCCTCTACATTAAAGGCAGTCTTCTCTCTGGAGTCAGGATGCATAGGGATCTGATAATAACCACTCGTTAGATCTAACGTGGAAAAGTAACGGCTCCTCCCTAAATAGTCTAACGTTTCTGTTATATTTGGCAGGGGATACACGTCTGGGGTAGTCACTGCATTAAGGCCACGGAAGTCAACACAAAATCTATAAGATGGGGTGCCGTCAGCTGATTTTTTTGGCACAATGACGACTGGTGAAGCCCAGGGGCTACTGCTAGGGACAATTATCCCGGCCCGTAACTGCTCGTCCACAAGGGTTTGAATCACTTCCTTCTGGTGATATGGCACTCTATAGGGGCGGCGATAAATGGGTGGAGAGTTGCCCGTGGGGATTCTGTGAGAGGTAATTGTTGTGGCCGGAGGTATTTTTCCTTCAGTGAATAAACTCTGGTACTCCTTCAACAGGGGTAGCAACGCCTTCCTTTCCGGTTCATCCAGATCCGCTAACTTCTCCCGGAAATCTATCTTTCGCTCTTCGGTAGTCGTTGCTCGGACGTGCCTTATGCCTGTGAAGTTACCTTTAAAAATTTTCTCCACTTCATGGAGAGTTGCCACTTTTGTTCCCCGTCTCAAAACAACCTCATCCAGTCCGAAATTCCCTACTTTTACCATAACCTCCCGTCCTCTCTCAAACTTACACACACCCCGCGCTACAGCACAACTGTGTGCGTCCGTTATCACCTCTGGCTCTGTAATGTATTCTCCTTCAAGAGGGGCGTCATCTGACAGTCTGCAACACACTAATTTTTCGCTCCTGAGCGGAATCACTGTCTCATCAGTTAATTTAATAGGAACTTCAACGTCCACTCCAACGACCCTTGCACTCTTTTTTTTCCTCTCCTCGCATCCTTCATGCGCGCTGCACTTGCCTCTCAACGAAACGTAAACGTCACCCAATTTCATCGTCTTTTTACTCACATCAATTAGTCCACCGTATTTTTCCAAGAAATCTAACCCTAAAAGCCCCTGATATTCTCCCACCGAATCTACCACTATCATATCTATACTATAAGAACACTTTCCCAGCACTAATTTCACCGTTTCTACACCATGGTTATACACAGTCTCCCCCGAAATGCCCTTTATACGATATGGGGATCTTCTAATTCGTTCACCCCCGTTCACACCACGCGCTACCAAGGAAACTTGGGCACCGGTATCCACCAAAAATCTGCAGTCTTTTCCCACGACGCTAACTGCCACCACTAAATCCTCTGTCCGCTTAGCGGCCTCTAACCGTGGAAGGAACAGGGTTACAGGGGTCCGGCCTGGGTGGCGCCTCCGGACCCGCCGCCATTTAAAGGCTTCTCTGAGGGTTTCCGCTGGCACTGATAAGCGATATGGCCGGAAGCTCCGCAAGCATAACACCTCCGGCGGGGGCACCTTCGCGCGAGATGGTCTGGAGAGTCGCACTCATAGCACCTCCGCCCCACCTCCGCTGGGGAACGGAAAACACGGCGGACCGGCGAGGGGGCTCGCGGACTGCGATCAGCTTCGCGGATCCGAATAGCCGTCTCAAGGGCCGCGTCGAACGACGCCGGCACGGCCAAGCGGCACAGACGACCGAGCTCACCGGGAAGACCACGAAGGAATGCGTCCAGGGCCCTTTGGTCGGCTTCATGCTTGATCGCGGCAGCCATGTCAGCGTGGGTCGGAAGTTCATACGTGTGAGAGTTAATCGATCTCACCCGGTCCGCGAAGGACTCTAAGTCCTCTCCCTGCCCTAGTCTCACCGATCCTAACTGCTCGCGATAGAATCGAGCCGTTAATTTCGGGCGATATCGATCAAGGAGGTACTTCTTAAAAACTGAAAAATCAGCCGCCTGGTAGCACTCCTCCTTGATACGACAGAACTCTGCTGCGTCACCGCCCAAACGCACTCTCGCTGCCTTCAGGGTCTCTTCGCTGGTCCAGCCACTCAATTCTGCCACGCTTTCCACTCGCTCGATGAAAGCTACAACACTCTCCCCGGGGCGGCCAGTGAATACATCGATGCCGCTGATGAGCGAGAATTTGTTTCCCCGCGACGGAGCAGAGCTCTGAGTCGCGCTGCAGAGTCGTTCCTTTAGCTCCTCGTTTTCCTTAGCCAGAATGCTGATCTTCTCCCCGAAGTCATCAATGACACTCTGCAGCGGCATTTCATGCCCCCCAAAACTCACGCGACTCGCCATTCTTGCTGCTTCCTCGCGATATCTACGATCTCCGGTTTGATCCCGCTTCTGACACCACTGTAAAGTCTCTCGGGTCCGCCGGAGGTCGCAGAGGGAACGCGAGGAAGGGAATTAAGGAATTAATAACCAATTCCCGGTCCTTTCCATAACTCCTCTTTATTCGAGTTAAGATACAACCATTCCACAAGGCGTCTACAAACCAACTCCACACGTCGTGTCTCCTTCCCACCGACGCCGTCAGCCAGCTTGCAGTTCCCACCGCTCTTCTCACCGGATGCAGGGAGAGGTGGGAGGAAGGCATTAGGTATCTGCTTGCTCTACAGGTAAGTATGGTGGGAATGCAAGTCAGCGTGAGACTCACAGAAGGATATATTGAGAAAAGCAAATATTGAAAAAAAGGAAAACAGACAAAAGGAAATATTGAAAAAAGGAGATATTGAAAAAAAGGAAATATTGAGAAATGGAAATATAGAAAAAAGGAAATATTGACAAAAGAAAATATTGAAAAAAGGATATATTGAAAAAAGGTATATTGAAAAAAGGAAGTATAGAAAGAAGGAAATATTAAAAAAAGGAAATATTGAAAAAAGGAAATATTGAAAAAAGGAAGTATAGAAAGAAGGAAATATTGAAGAAAGGAAATATTGAGAAAAGGAAATATTGAAAAAATTAAATATTGACAAAAGGAAATATTGTAAAAAGGAAGTATAGAAAAAGGAAATATTGAAAATAGGAAGTATAGAAAGAAGGATATATTGAGAAAAGCAAATATTGAAAAAAAGGAAAACAGACAAAAGGAAATATTGAAAAAAGGAGATATTGAAAAAAAGGAAATATTGAGAAATGGAAATATAGAAAAAAGGAAATATTGACAAAAGGAAATATTGAAAAAAGGATATATTGAAAAAAGTAAGTATAGAAAGAAGGATATATTGAAAAAAGGAAATATTGAAAAAAGGAAATATTGACAAAAGGAAATATTGCAAAAAGGATATATTAAAAAAAGGAAGTTTAGAAAGAAGGGATGATTGAAAAAAGGAAATATTGAAAACAGGAAATATTGAAAAAAGTAAATATTGATAAAAGGAAATATTGACAAAAGGAAATATTGTAAAAAGGAAGTTTACAAAAAAGGAAATATTTAGAAAAGGAAGTAAGGAAAGAAGGAAATATTGAAAAAAGGAGATATTGAAAAAAGGAAAAATTGGCAAAAGGAAATATTGAAAAAAGGAAATATTGACTAAAGGAAATATTGAAAAAAGGATTTATTGAAAAAAAGGAAATATTGAGATATGCTAATATTGAAAAAAGGAAATATTGACAAAAGGAAATATTGAAAAAAGGAAATATTGAAAAAAAGTAAATATTGAAAAAAGGAAGTATAGAAAGAAGGAAATATTGAAAAAAGGAAGAATAGAAAGAAGGAAATATTGAAAAAAGGAAATATTGAAAAAAGGAAATATTAAAAAAGGAAATATAGAAAAAGGAAATATTGACAAAAGGAAATATTGACAAAAGGAAATATTGACAAAAGGAGATAATGACAAAAGGTATTTTGACTAAAGGAAAAATTGAAAAAAGGAAATATTGACAAAAGGAAATATTGACAAAAGGCAGTATAGAAAAGAGGAAATATTCAAAAAAGGAAATATTGAAAAAAATGAAATAGTGAAAAAAGGAAATATTGAAAATAGGAAGTATAGAAAAAAGGAAATATTCAAAAAAGGAAATATTGAAAAGAGGAAATATTCAAAAAAGGAAATATTGAAAAGTGGAAATATTGACAAAAGGAAATATTGAAAAAGGAAATATTGAAAAAAGGAAATATTGACAAAAGGAAACATTGACAAAAGGAAATATTGACAAAAGGAAATATTGACAAAAGGAAATATTGACAAAAGGAAATATTGAAAAAAGGAAATATTGACAAAAGGAAATATTGAAAAAAGGAAATAGTGAAAAAAGGAAGTATAGAAAGAAGGAAGTATAGAAAAAAGGAAGTATAGAAAAAAGGAAATATTGACAAAAGGAAATATTGAAAAAAGGAAATAATACAAAAGGAAATATTGAGAAAAGGAAGTATAGAAAAAAGGAAATATTGACAAAAGGAAATATTGAAAAATGGAAGTATAGAAAAAAATAAATATTGAAAAAAGGAAATATTGAAAAAAGGAAATATTGAAAAAAGGGAATATTGAAAAAAGGAATTATTGACAAAAGGAAATATTCGCAAAAGGAAATATTGAAAAAAGGAAGTATAGAAAAAAGGAAATATTGACAAAAGGAAATATTGAAAAAAGGAAGTATAGAAAAAAAGAAATATTGACAAAAGGAAATATTGCAAAAAGGAAGTATAGAAAAAAGGAAATATTGAGAAAAGGAAATTTTTAAAAAAGGAAGTATAGATAAAAGGAAATATTGAGAAAAGGAAATATTGAAAAAAGGAAATATTGAAAAATGGAGATATTGAAAAAAGGATATATTGAGAAAAGAAAATATTGAAAAAAGGAATTATTGACAAAAGGAAATATTGAAAAAAGGAAATATTGAAAAAAGGAAATATTGAAAAAAGGAAATATTGAAAAAAGGAATTATTGACAAAAGGAAATATTGAAAAAAGGAAATATTGAAAAAAGGAAATATTGGAACAATAAAATATTGAAAAAAGGAAATATCGAAAAAGGAAATATTGAAAAAAGGAAATATTGAAAAAAGGAAGTATAGAAATAAGGAAGTATAGAATAAAGAAAGTATAGAAAAAAGGAAATATCGACAAAAGGAAATATTGAAAAAAGAAAATATTAACAAAAGGAATCATTGAAAAAAGGGAAAATAGAAAAAATGAAATATTGAAATAAGAAAATATTGGAAAAAGCAAATATTGAAAAAAGGAAGTAAAGAAAAAAGGAAATATTGAAAAAAGGAAATATTGACAAAAGGAAATATTGAAAAAAGGAAATATTGACAAAAGGAAATATTCAAAAAAGGAAATATTGAAAAAAGGAAGTATAGAAAAAAGGAAATATTGAAAAAAGGAATTATTGAAAAAAGGAAATTTTGAAAAAAGGAAATATTGACAAAAGGAAATATTGACAAAAGGAAATATTCAAAAAAGGAAATATTACAAAAAGGAAGTATAGAAAATAGTAAATATTGAAAAAAGGAAATATTGAAAAAAGGAAATATTGACAAAAGGAAAAATTGAAAAAAAGGAGATATAAAAAAAAGGAAATATTGAGAAATGGAAATATTGAAAAAAGGAAATATTGACAAAAGGAAATATCGAAAAAAGGAAATATTGAAAAAAGGAAATATTGAAAAAAGGAAATATTGTCAAATTGAAATATTGAAAAAAAAAAATTGAAAAGTGTAAACATTGAAAAAAGGAAATATTGAAAAAAGTAAATATTGGAAAAGGAAATATTGAAAAAAAGAAATATAGAAAAAGGAAATATTGACAAAAGGAAATATTGACAAAGGGAAATATTGACAAAAGAAGATATTGACAAAAGGAAATATTGACAAATGGAAATATTGAAAAAAGGTAATATTGAGAAAAGGAAATATTGAAAAGGAATGTATAGAAAAGAGGAATAATTCAAAAAAGGAAATATTGAAAAGAGGAAATATTCAAAAGAGGAAATATTGAAAAGTGGAAATATTGACAAAAGGAAATATTGACAAAAAGAAATATTAAAAAAAGGAAATATTGAAAAAAAGAAATATTGACTAAAGGAAATATTGACAAAAGTAAATATTGACAAAAGGAAATATTGACACAAGGAAATATTGACAAAAGGAAATATTGACAAAAGGAAATATTGAAAAAAGGAAATATTCACCAAAGGAAATATTAGAAAATGGAAATAGTGAAAAAAGGAAGTATAGAAAGAAGGAAATATTGAAGAAAGGAAATATTGAGAAAAGGAAATATTGAAAAAAGGAAATATTGACAAAATTAAATATTGTAAAAAGGAAGTATAGAAAAAAGGAAATATTGAAAATAGGAAGTATAGAAAGAAGGATATATTGAGAAAAGCAAATATTGAAAAAAAGGGAAACAGACAAAAGGAAATATTGAAAAAAGGAGATATTGAAAAAAAGGAAATATTGAGAAATGGAAATATAGAAAAAAGGAAATATTGACAAAAGGAAATATTGAAAAAAGGATATATTGAAAAAAGTAAGTATAGAAAGAAGGATATATTTAAAAAAGGAAATATTGAAAAAAGGAAATATTGACAAAAGGAAATATTGCAAAAAGGATATATTAAAAAAAAGGAAGTTTAAAAAGAAGGGATGATTGAAAAAAGGAAATATTGAAAACAGGAAATATTGAAAAAAGTAAATATTGACAAAAGGAAATATTGACAAAAGGAAATATTGTAAAAAGGAAGTTTACAAAAAAGGAAATATTGAGAAAAGGAAGTAAGGAAAGAAGGAAATATTGAAAAAAGGAGATATTGAAAAAAGGAAAAATTGGCAAAAGGAAATATTGAAAAAAGGAAATATTGACTAAAGGAAATATTGAAAAAAGGATATATTGAAAAAAAGGAAATATTGAGATATGCTAATATTGAAAAAAGGAAATATTGACAAAAGGAAATATTGAAAAAAGGAAATATTGAAAAAAATAAATACATTGAAAAAAGGAAATATTGACGAAAGAAAAAATTGAAAAAAGGAAATATTGAAAAAAAGGAAATATTAAAAAAAGGAAATATTGAAAAAAGGAAGTATAGAAAGAAGGAAATATTGAAAAAAGGAAGAATAGAAAGAAGGAAATATTGAAAAAAGGAAATATTGAAAAAAGAAAATATAGAAAAAGGAAATATTGACAAAAGGAAAAATTGACAAAAGGAAATATTGACAAAAGGAGATAATGACAAAAGGTATTTTGACTAAAGGAAATATTGAAAAAAGGAAATATTGACAAAAGGAAATATTGACAATAGGCAGTATAGAAAAGAGGATATATTCAAAAAAGAAATATTGAAAAAAATGAAATAGTTAAAAAAGGAAATATTGAAAATAGGAAGTATAGAAAAGAGGAAATATTCAAAAAAGGAAATATTGAAAAGAGGAAATATTCAAAAAAGGAAATATTGAAAAGTGGAAATATTGACAAAAGGAAATACTGACAAAAGGAAATATTGAAAATGGAAATATTGAAAAAAAGAAATATTGACAAAAGGAAATATTGACAAAAGGAAACATTGACAAAAGGAAATATTGACAAAAGGAAATATTGACAAAAGGAAATATTGACAAAAGGATATATTGAAAAAAGGAAATATTGACAAAAGGAAATATTGAAAAAAGGAAATAGTGAAAAAAGGAAGTATAGAAAGAAGGAAGTACAGAAAAAAGGAAGTATAGAAAAAAGGAAATATTGACAAAAGGAAATATTGAAAAAAGGAAATAATACAAAAGGAAATATTGAGAAAAGGAAGTATAGAAAAAAGGAAATATTGACAAAAGGAAAAATTGACAAAAGGAAATATTGAAAAATGGAAGTATAGAAAAAAATAAATATTGAAAAAAGGTAATATTGAAAAAAGGAAATATTAAAAAAAGGGAATATTGAAAAAAGGAATTATTGACAAAAGGAAATATTCGCAAAAGGAAATATTGAAAAAAGGAAGTATAGAAAAAAGGAAATATTGACAAAAGGAAATATTGAAAAAAGGAAGTACAGAAAAAAAGAAATATTGACAAAAGGAAATATTGCAAAAAGGAAGTAAAGTAAAAAGGAAATTTTTAAAAAAGGAAGTATAGAAAAAAGGAAATATTGAGAAAAGGAAATATTGAAAAAAGGAAATATTGAAAAATGGAGATATTGAAAAAAGGATATATTAAGAAAAGAAAATATTGAAAAAAGGAATTATTGACAAAAAAAAATATTGAAAAAAGGAAATATTGAAAAAAGGAAATATTGAAAAAAGGAAATATTGAAAAAAGGAATTATTGACAAAAGGAAATATTGAAAAAAGGAAATATTGAAAAAAGGAAATGTTGAAACAATAAAATATTGAAAAAAGGAAATATTGAAAAAGGAAATATTGAAAAAAGGAAATATTGAAAAAAGGAAGTATAGAAAAAAGGAAGTATAGAATAAAGAAAGTATAGAAAAAAGGAAATATCGACATAAGGAAATATTGACGAAAGGAAATATTGATAAAAGGAAATATTGTAAAAAGGAAGTATAGAAAAAAGGAAATATTGAGAATAGGAAGTAAGGAAAGAAGGAAATATTGAAAAAACGAGATATTGAAAAAAGGAAAATTTGGCAAAAGGAAATATTAAAAAAAAAGGAAATATTGACTAAAGGAAATATTGAAAAAAGGATATATTGAAAAAAAGGAAATATTGAGATATGCTTATATTGAAAAAAGGAAATATTGACAAAAGGAAATATTGAAAAAAGGAAATATTGAAAAAAATAAATACATTGAAAAAAGGAAATATTGAAAAAAAGTAAATATTGAAAAAAGGAAATATAATGAAAAAAGGAAGTACAGAAAGAAGGAAATATAGAAAAAGGAAATATTGACAAAAGGAAATATTGACAAAAGGAAATATTGACCAAAGGAGATATTGACAAAAGGTATTTTGACTAAAGGAAATATTGAAAAAAGGAAATATTGACAAAACGAAATATTGACTAAAGGCAGTATAGAAAAGAGGAAATATTCAAAAGAGGATATATTGAAAAAAATGAAATAGTGAAAACAGGAAATATTGAAAATAGGAAGTATAGAAAAGAGGAAATATTCAAAAAAGGAAATATTGAAAAGAGGAAATATTCATAAAAGGAAATATTGAAAAGTGGAAATATTGACAAAAGGAAATACTGACAAAAGGAAATATAGAAAAAGGAAATATTGAAAAAAGGAAATATTGACAAAAGGAAATATTGACAAAAGGAAACATTGACAAAAGGAAATATTGACAAAAGGAAATAATGAAAAAAGGATATATTGACAAAAGGAAATATTGAAAATAGAAAATAGTGAAAAAAGGAAGTATAGAAAAAAGGAAGTATAGAAAAAAGGAAGTATAGAAAAAAGGAAATATTGACGAAAGGAAATATTGAAAAAATGAAATATTACAAAAGGAAATATTGAGAAAAGGAAGTATAGAAAAAAGGAAATATTGAAAAAAGGAAATATAGAGAAAAAGAAATATTGAAAAAAGGAAATATTGTAAAAAGGAAATATTGAAAAAAGGAAATAATGAAAAGAGGAATTATAGAAAAAAGGAAATATTGAAAAGGAAGTATAGAAAGAAGGAAATATTGAAAAAAGTAAGTAAAGAAAGAAGGAAATATTGAAAAAAAAGGAATATTGAAAAAAGGAAATACAGAAAAAGCAAATACTGACAAAAGGAAATATTAAAAAAAGGAAATATTGAAAAAAGGAAATATTGACAAAAGGAAATATTGACAAAAGGAAACATTGACAAAAGGAAATATTTGCAAAAGGAAATATTGACAAAAGGAAATATTGACAAAAGGAAATATTGAAAAAAGGAAAAATTGACAAAAGGAAATATTGAAAAAAGGAAATAGTGAAAAAAGGAAGTATAGAAAAAAGGAAGTATAGAAAAAAGGAAGTATAGAAAAAAGGAAATATATTTACGAAAGGAAATATTGAAAAAAGGAAATATTACAAAAGGAAATATTGAGAAAAGGAAGTTAAAAAAAAGGAAAAATTGACAAAAGGAAATATTGACGAAAGGAAATATTGAAAAAAGGAAGTATAGAAAAAAAGAAATATTGAAAAAAGGAAATATTGAAAAAAGGAAATATTGAAAAAAGGAAATATTGAAAAGAGGAATTATAGAAAAAAGGAAATATTGAAAAAAGGAAATATTGAAATAAGGAAGTATAGAAAGAAGGAAATATTAAAAAAAGGAAATATTGAAAAAAGGAAATATTGACAAAAGGAAATATTGAAAAAAGGAAGTATAGAAAGAAGGAAATATTGAAGAAAGGAAATATTGAGAAAAGGAAATATTGAAAAAAGGAAATATTGACAAAAGGAAATATTGAAAAAAGGAAATAGTGAAAAAAGGAAGTATAGAAAAAAGGAAGTATAGAAAAAAGGAAGTATAGAAAAAAGGAAATATATTTACGAAAGGAAATATTGAAAAAAGGAAATATTACAAAAGGAAATATTGAGAAAAGGAAGTATAGAAAAAAGGAAATATTGACAAAAGGAAATATTGACGAAAGGAAATATTGAAAAAAGGAAGTATAGAAAAGAAGAAATATTGAAAAAAGGAAACATTGAAAAAAGGAAATATTGAAAAAAGGAAATATTGAAAAAAGGAAATATTGAAAAAAGGAAATATTGAAATAAGGAAGTATAGAAAGAAGGAAATATTAAAAAAAGGAAATATTGAAAAAAGGAAATATTGACAAAAGGAAATATTGAAAAAAGGAAATATTGAAAAAAGGAAATATTGAAAAAAGGAAATATTGACAAAATTAAATATTGTAAAAAGGAAGTATAGAAAAAAGGAAATATTGAGAAAAGGAAATATTGAAATAAGGAAATATTGAAAAATGGAGATATTGAAAAAAGGATATATTGAGAAAAGAAAATATTGAAAAAAGGAATTATTGACAAAAAAAAATATTGAAAAAAGGAAATATTGAAAAAAGGAAATATTGAAAAAAGGAAATATTGAAAAAAGGAATTATTGACAAAAGGAAATATTGAAAAAAGGAAATATTGAAAAAAGGAAATGTTGAAACAATAAAATATTGAAAAAAGGAAATATTGAAAAAGGAAATATTGAAAAAAGGAAATATTGAAAAAAGGAAGTATAGAAAAAAGGAAGTATAGAATAAAGAAAGTATAGAAAAAAGGAAATATCGACATAAGGAAATATTGACGAAAGGAAATATTGATAAAAGTAAATATTGTAAAAAGGAAGTATAGAAAAAAGGAAATATTGAGAAAAGGAAGTAACGAAAGAAGGAAATATTGAAAAAACGAGATATTGAAAAAAGGAAAATTTGGCAAAAGGAAATATTAAAAAAAAAGGAAATATTGACTAAAGGAAATATTGAAAAAAGGATATATTGAAAAAAAGGAAATATTGAGATATGCTAATATTGAAAAAAGGATATATTGACAAAAGGAAATATTGAAAATAGGAAATAGTGAAAAAAGGAAGTATAGAAAAAAGGAAGTATAGAAAAAAGGAAGTATAGAAAAAAGGAAATATTGACGAAAGGAAATATTGAAAAAATGAAATATTACAAAAGGAAATATTGAGAAAAGGAAGTATAGAAAAAAGGAAATATTGAAAAAAGGAAATATAGAAAAAAAGAAATATTGAAAAAAGGAAATATTGTAAAAAGGAAATATTGAAAAAAGGAAATAATGCAAAGAGGAATTATAGAAAAAAGGAAATATTGAAAGGGAAGTATAGAAAGAAGGAAATATTGAAAAAAGTAAGTAAAGAAAGAAGGAAATATTGAAAAAAAAGGAATATTGAAAAAAGGAAATACAGAAAAAGCAAATACTGACAAAAGGAAATATTAAAAAAAGGAAATATTGAAAAAAGGAAATATTGACAAAAGGAAATATTGACAAAAGGAAACATTGACAAAAGGAAATATTTGCAAAAGGAAATATTGACAAAAGGAAATATTGACAAAAGGAAATATTGAAAAAAGGAAAAATTGACAAAAGGAAATATTGAAAAAAGGAAATAGTGAAAAAAGGAAGTATAGAAAAAAGGAAGTATAGAAAAAAGGAAGTATAGAAAAAAGGAAATATATTTACGAAAGGAAATATTGAAAAAAGGAAATATTACAAAAGGAAATATTGAGAAAAGGAAGTTAGAAAAAAGGAAATATTGACAAAAGGAAATATTGACGAAAGGAAATATTGAAAAAAGGAAGTATAGAAAAAAAGAAATATTGAAAAAAGGAAATATTGAAAAAAGGAAATATTGAAAAAAGGAAATATTGAAAAAAGGAATTATAGAAAAAAGGAAATATTGAAAAAAGGAAATATTGAAATAAGGAAGTATAGAAAGAAGGAAATATTAAAAAAAGGAAATATTGAAAAAAGGAAATATTGACAAAAGGAAATATTGAAAAAAGGAAGTATAGAAAGAAGGAAATATTGAAGAAAGGAAATATTGAGAAAAGGAAATATTGAAAAAAGGAAATATTGACAAAAGGAAATATTGAAAAAAGGAAATAGTGAAAAAAGGAAGTATAGAAAAAAGGAAGTATAGAAAAAAGGAAGTATAGAAAAAAGGAAATATATTTACGAAAGGAAATATTGAAAAAAGGAAATATTACAAAAGGAAATATTGAGAAAAGGAAGTATAGAAAAAAGGAAATATTGACAAAAGGAAATATTGACGAAAGGAAATATTGAAAAAAGGAAGTATAGAAAAGAAGAAATATTGAAAAAAGGAAACATTGAAAAAAGGAAATATTGAAAAAAGGAAATATTGAAAAAAGGAAATATTGAAAAAAGGAAATATTGAAATAAGGAAGTATAGAAAGAAGGAAATATTAAAAAAAGGAAATATTGAAAAAAGGAAATATTGACAAAAGGAAATATTGAAAAAAGGAAGTATAGAAAGAAGGAAATATTGAAGAAAGGAAATATTGAGAAAAGGAAATATTGAAAAAAGGAAATATTGACAAAATTAAATATTGTAAAAAGGAAGTATAGAAAAAAGGAAATATTGAAAATAGGAAGTATAGAAAGAAGGATATATTGAGAAAAGCAAATATTGAAAAAAAGGAAAACAGACAAAAGGAAATATTGAAAAAAGGAGATATTGAAAAAAAGGAAATATTGAGAAATGGAAATATAGAAAAAAGGAAATATTGACAAAAGGAAATATTGAAAAAAGGATATATTGAAAAAAGGAAATATTGAAAAAAGGAAGTATAGAAAGAAGGAAATATTAAAAAAAGGAAATATTGAAAAAAGGAAATATTGAAAAAAGGAAGTATAGAAAGAAGGAAATATTGAAGAAAGGAAATATTGAGAAAAGGAAATATTGAAAAAATTAAATATTGACAAAAGGAAATATTGTAAAAAGGAAGTATAGAAAAAAGGAAATATTGAAAATAGGAAGTATAGAAAGAAGGATATATTGAGAAAAGCAAATATTGAAAAAAAGGAAAACAGACAAAAGGAAATATTGAAAAAAGGAGATATTGAAAAAAAGGTAATATTGAGAAATGGAAATATAGAAAAAAGGAAATATTGACAAAAGGAAATATTGAAAAAAGGATATATTGAAAAAAGTAAGTATAGAAAGAAGGATATATTGAAAAAAGGAAATATCGAAAAAAGGAAATATTGACAAAAGGAAATATTGCAAAAAGGATATATTAAAAAAAGGAAGTTTAGAAAGAAGGGATGATTGAAAAAAGGAAATATTGAAAACAGGAAATATTGAAAAAAGTGAATATTGACAAAAGGAAATATTGACAAAAGGAAATATTGTAAAAAGGAAGTTTACAAAAAAGGAAATATTGAGAAAAGGAAGTAAGGAAAGAAGGAAATATTGAAAAAAGGAGATATTGAAAAAAGGAAAAATTGGCAAAAGGAAATATTGAAAAAAGGAAATATTGACTAAAGGAAATATTGAAAAAAGGATTTATTGAAAAAAAGGAAATATTGAGATATGCTAATATTGAAAAAAGGAAATATTGACAAAAGGAAATATTGAAAAAAGGAAATATTGAAAAAAAGTAAATATTGAAAAAAGGAAATATTGAAAAAAGGAAGTATAGAAAGAAGGAAATATTGAAAAAAGGAAGAATAGAAAGAAGGAAATATTGAAAAAAGGAAATATTGAAAAAAGGAAATATAGAAAAAGGAAATATTGACAAAAGGAAATATTGACAAAAGGAAATATTGACAAAAGGAGATAATGACAAAAGGTATTTTGACTAAAGGAAATATTGAAAAAAGGAAATATTGACAAAAGGAAATATTGACAAAAGGCAGTATAGAAAAGAGGAAATATTCAAAAAAGGAAATATTGAAAAAAATGAAATAGTGAAAAAAGGAAATATTGAAAATAGGAAGTATAGAAAAGAGGAAATATTCAAAAAAGGAAATATTGAAAAGAGGAAATATTCAAAAAAGGAAATTTTGAAAAGTGGAAATATTGACAAAAGGAAATATTGAAAAAGGAAATATTGAAAAAAGGAAATATTGACAAAAGGAAACATTGACAAAAGGAAATATTGACAAAAGGAAATATTGACAAAAGGAAATATTGACAAAAGGAAATATTGAAAAAAGGAAATATTGACAAAAGGAAATATTGAAAAAAGGAAATAGTGAAAAAAGGAAGTATAGAAAGAAGGAAGTATAGAAAAAAGGAAGTATAGAAAAAAGGAAATATTGACAAAAGGAAATATTGAAAAAAGGAAATAATACAAAAGGAAATATTGAGAAAAGGAAGTATAGAAAAAAGGAAATATTGACAAAAGGAAATATTGACAGAAGGAAATATTGAAAAATGGAGGTATAGAAAAAAAAAATATTGAAAAAAGGAAATATTGAAAAAAGGAAATATTGAAAAAAGGGAATATTGAAAAAAGGAATTATTGACAAAAGGAAATATTCGCAAAAGGAAATATTGAAAAAAGGAAGTATAGAAAAAAGGAAATATTGACAAAAGGAAATATTGAAAAAAGGAAGTATGGAAAAAAAGAAATATTGACAAAAGGAAATATTGCAAAAAGGAAGTATAGAAAAAAGGAAATATTGAGAAAAGGAAATTTTTAAAAAAGGAAGTATAGAAAAAAGGAAATATTGAGAAAAGGAAATATTGAAAAAACGAAATATTGAAAAATGGAGATATTGAAAAAAGGATATATTGAGAAAAGAAAATATTGAAAAAAGGAATTATTGACAAAAGGAAATATTGAAAAAAGGAAATATTGAAAAAAGGAAATATTGAAAAAAGGAAATATTGAAAGAAGGAATTATTGACAAAAGGAAATATTGAAAAAAGGAAATATTGAAAAAAGGAAATATTGGAACAATAAAATATTGAAAAAAGGAAATATTGAAAAAGGAAATATTGAAAAAAGGAAATATTGAAAAAAGGAAGTATAGAAAAAAGGAAGTATAGAAGAAAGAAAGTATAGAAAAAAGGAAATATCGACAAAAGGAAATATTGAAAAAAGAAAATATTAACAAAAGGAAACATTGAAAAAAGGGAAAATAGAAAAAATGAAATATTGAAATAAGAAAATATTGGAAAAAGCAAATATTGAAAAAAGGAAGTAAAGAAAAAAGGAAATATTGAAAAAAGGAAATATTGACAAAAGGAAATATTGAAAAAAGGAAATATTGACAAAAGGAAATATTCAAAAAAGGAAATATTGAAAAAAGGAAGTATAGAAAAAAGGAAATATTGAAAAAAGGAATTATTGAAAAAAGGAAATTTTGAAAAAAGGAAATATTGACAAAAGGAAATATTGACAAAAGGAAATATTCAAAAAAGGAAATATTACAAAAAGGAAGTATAGAAAATAGTAAATATTGAAAAAAGGAAATATTGAAAAAAGGAAATATTGACAAAAGGAAAAATTGAAAAAAAGGAGATATAAAAAAAAGGAAATATTGAGAAATGGAAATATTGAAAAAAGGAAATATTGACAAAAGGAAATATTGAAAAAAGGAAATATTGAAAAAAGGAAATATTGAAAAAAGGAAATATTGTCAAATTGAAATATTGAAAAAAAAAATTGAAAAGTGTAAACATTGAAAAAAGGAAATATTGAAAAAAGGAAATATTGGAAAAGTAAATATTGAAAAAAAGAAATATAGAAAAAGGAAATATTGACAAAAGGAAATATTGACAAAGGGAAATATTGACAAAAGAAGATATTGACAAAAGGAAATATTGACAGATGGAAATATTGAAAAAAGGTAATATTGGCAAAAGGAAATATTGAAAAAAGAATGTATAGAAAAGAGGAATAATTCAAAAAAGGAAATATTGAAAAGAGGAAATATTCAAAAGAGGAAATATTGAAAAGTGGAAATATTGACAAAAGGAAATATTGACAAAAAGAAATATTAAAAAAAGGAAATATTGAAAAAAAGAAATATTGACTAAAGGAAATATTGACAAAAGTAAATATTGACAAAAGGAAATATTGACACAAGGAAATATTCGCAAAAGGAAATATTGAAAAAAGGAAGTATAGAAAAAAGGAAATATTGACAAAAGGAAATATTGAAAAAAGGAAGTATAGAAAAAAAGAAATATTGACAAAAGGAAATATTGCAAAAAGGAAGTATAGAAAAAAGGAAATATTGAGAAAAGGAAATTTTTAAAAAAGGAAGTATAGAAAAAAGGAAATATTGAGAAAATGAAATATTGAAAAAAGGAAATATTGAAAAATGGAGATATTGAAAAAAGGATATATTGAGAAAAGAAAATATTGAAAAAAGGAATTATTGACAAAAGGAAATATTGAAAAAAGGAAATATTGAAAAAAGGAAATATTGAAAAAAGGAAATATTGAAAAAAGGAATTATTGACAAAAGGAAATATTGAAAAAAGGAAATATTGAAACAATAAAATATTGAAAAAAGGAAATATTGAAAAAGGAAATATTGAAAAAAGGAAATATTGAAAAAAGGAAGTATAGAAGAAAGGAAGTATAGAATAAAGAAAGTATAGAAAAAGGAAATATCGACAAAAGGAAATATTGAAAAAAGAAAATATTAACAAAAGGAAACATTGAAAAAAGGGAGTATAGAAAAAAGGAAATATTGACAAAAGGAAACATTGACAAAAGGAAATATTTGCAAAAGGAAATATTGACAAAAGGAAATATTGACAAAAGGAAATATTGAAAAAAGGAAAAATTGACAAAAGGAAATATTGAAAAAAGGAAATAGTGAAAAAAGGAAGTATAGAAAAAAGGAAGTATAGAAAAAAGGAAGTATAGAAAAAAGGAAATATATTTACGAAAGGAAATATTGAAAAAAGGAAATATTACAAAAGGAAATATTGAGAAAAGGAAGTTAGAAAAAAGGAAATATTGACAAAAGGAAATATTGAAAAAAGGAAATATTGAAAAAAGGAAGTATAGAAAAAAAGAAATATTGAAAAAAGGAAATATTGAAAAAAGGAAATATTGAAAAAAGGAAATATTGAAAAAAGGAATTATAGAAAAAAGGAAATATTGAAAAAAGGAAATATTGAAATAAGGAAGTATAGAAAGAAGGAAATATTAAAAAAAGGAAATATTGAAAAAAGGAAATATTGACAAAAGGAAATATTGAAAAAAGGAAATAGTGAAAAAAGGAAGTATAGAAAAAAGGAAGTATAGAAAAAAGGAAGTATAGAAAAAAGGAAATATATTTACGAAAGGAAATATTGAAAAAAGGAAATATTACAAAAGGAAATATTGAGAAAAGGAAGTATAGAAAAAAGGAAATATTGACAAAAGGAAATATTGACGAAAGGAAATATTGAAAAAAGGAAGTATAGAAAAGAAGAAATATTGAAAAAAGGAAACATTGAAAAAAGGAAATATTGAAAAAAGGAAATATTGAAAAAAGGAAATATTGAAAAAAGGAAATATTGAAATAAGGAAGTATAGAAAGAAGGAAATATTAAAAAAAGGAAATATCGAAAAAAGGAAATATTGACAAAAGGAAATATTAAAAAAAGGAAATATTGAAAAAAGGAAAAATTGACAAAAGGAAATATTGACAAAAGGAAACATTGACAAAAGGAAATATTGACAAAAGGAAATATTGACAAAAGGAAATATTGACAAAAGGAAATATTGAAAAAAGGAAATATTGACAAAAGGAAATATTGAAAAAAGGAAATAGTGAAAAAAGGAAGTATAGAAAAAAGGAAGTATAGAAAAAAGGAAGTATAGAAAAAAGGAAATATATTTACGAAAGGAAATATTGAAAAAAGGAAATATTACAAAAGGAAATATTGAGAAAAGGAAGTATAGAAAAAAGGAAATATTGACAAAAAGAAATATTGACAAAAGGAAATATTGAAAAAAGGAAGTATAGAAAAAAAGAAATATTGAAAAAAGGAAATATTGAAAAAAGGAAGTATAGAAAGAAGGAAATATTAAAAAAAGGAAATATTGAAAAAAGGAAATATTGACAAAAGGAAATATTGAAAAAAGGAAGTATAGAAAGAAGGAAATATTGAAGAAAGGAAATATTGAGAAAAGGAAATATTGAAAGAAGGAAATATTGACAAAAGGAAATATTGTAAAAAAGAAGTATAGAAAAAAGGAAATATTGAAAATAGGAAGTATAGAAAGAAGGATATATTGAGAAAAGCAAATATTGAAAAAAAAGGAAAACTGACAAAAGGAATAATTGAAAAAAGGAGATATTGAAAAAAAGGAAATATTGAGAAACGGAAATATAGAAAAAAGGAAATATTGACAAAAGGAAATATTGAAAAAAGGATATATTGAAAAAAGTAAGTATAGAAAGAAGGATATATTGAAAAAAGGAAATATTGAAAAAAGGAAATATTGACAAAAGGAAATATTGCAAAAAGGATATATTGAAAAAAGGAAGTATAGAATGAAGGAATGATTGAAAAAAGGAAATATTGAAAACAGGAAATATTGAAAAAAGTAAATATTGACAAAAGGAAATATTGAACAAAAGGATATATTGTAAAAAGGAAGTTTACAAAAAAGGAAAATATTGAGAAAAAAAAGTAAGGAAAGAAGGAAATATTGAAAAAAGGAGATATTGAAAAAAGGAATTTGGCAAAAGGAAATATTGAAAAAAGGAAATATTGACTAAAGGAAATATTGAAAAAAGGATATATTGTAAAAAAAGGAAATATTGAGATATGCTAATATTGAAAAAAGGAAATATTGACAAAAGGAAATATTGAAAAAAGGAAATATTGAAAAAAATAAATACATTGAAAAAAGGAAATATTGAAAAAAAGTAAATATTGAAAAAAGAAAATATTGAAAAAAGGAAGTATAGAAAGAAGGAATAATTGAAAAAAGGAAGAATAGAAAGAAGGAAATATTGAAAAAAGGAAAATATTGAAAAAAGGAAATATAGAAAAAGGAAATATTGACAAAAGAAAATATTGACAAAAGGAAATATTGACAAAAGGAGATAGTGACAAAAGGTATTTTGACTAAAGGAAATATTGAAAAAAGGAAATATTGACAAAAGGAAATATTGACAAAAGGCAGTATAGAGAAGAGGAAATATTCAAAAAAGGAAATATTGAAAAAAATGAAATAGTGAAAAAAGGAAATATTGAAAATAGGAAGTATAGAAAAGAGTAAATATTCAAAAAAGGAAATATTGAAAAGAGGAAATATTCAAAAAAGGAAATATTGAATAGTGGAAATATTGACAAAAGGAAATACTGACAAAAAGAAATATTGAAAAAGGAAATATTGAAAAAAGGAAATATTGACAAAAGGAAATATTGACAAAAGGAAACATTGACAAAAGGAAATATTGACAAAAGGAAATACTGACAAAAAGAAATATTGACAAAAGGAAATATTGAAATAAGGAAATATTGACAAAAGGAAATATTGACAAAATGAAATATTGAAAAACGGAAGTATAGAAAAAAATAAATATTGAAAAAAGGAAATATTGAAAAAAGGAAATATTGAAAAAAGGAAATATTGAAAAAAGGAATTATTGACAAAAGGAAATATTCGCAAAAGGAAATATTGAAAAAAGGAAGTATAGAAAAAAGGAAATATTGACAAAAGGAAATATTGAAAAAAGGAAGTATAGAAAAAAAGAAATATTGACAAAAGGAAATATTGCAAAAAGGAAGTATAGAAAAAAGGAAATATTGAGAAAAGGAAATTTTTAAAAAAGGAAGTATAGAAAAAAGGAAATATTGAGAAAAGGAAATATTGAAAAAAGGAAATATTGAAAAATGGAGATATTGAAAAAAGGATATATTGAGAAAAGAAAATATTGAAAAAAGGAATTATTAACAAAAGGAAATATTCAAAAAAGGAAATATTGAAAAAAGGAAGTATAGAAACAAGGAAATATTGAAAAAGGAAATATTGAAAAAATGAATTTTTGAAAAAAGGAAATATTGACAAAAGGAAATATTCAAAAAAGGAAATATTGACAAAAGGAAATATTGAAAAAAGGAAATATTGAAAAAAGTTAATATTGAAAAAAGGAAATATTGAAAAAAGGAAGTATAGAAAGAAGGAAATATTGAAGAAAAGAAGTATAGAAAGAAGGAAATATTGAAAAAAGGAAGTATTGAAAAAAGGAAATATAGAAAAAGGAAATATTGAGAAAAGGAAATATTGACATAAGGAAATATTGAACAAAGGAGATATTGACAAAAGGAAATATTGAAAAAAAGATATATAGAAAAAGGAAATATTGACAAAAGGAAATATTGACAAAAGGAAATATTGACAAAAGGAGATATTGACAAAAGGTATTTTGACTATAGGAAATATTGAAAAAAGGAAATATTGACAAAAGGAAATATTGACAAAAGGCAGTATAGAAAAGAGGAAATATTCAAAAGAGGAAATATTGAAAAAAATGAAATAGTGAAAAAAGGAAATATTGAAAATAGGAAGTATAGAAAAGAGGAAATATTCAAAAAAGGAAATATTGGAAAGAGGAAATATTCAAAAAAGGAATTATTGAAAAGTGGAAATATTGACAAAAGGAAATACTGACAAAAGGAAATATTGAAAAAGGAAATATTGAAAAAAGGAAATATTGACAAAAGGAAATATTGACAAAAGGAAACATTGACAAAAGGAAATATTGACAAAAGGAAATATTGACAAAAGGAAAAAATGAAAAAAGGATATATTGCCAATAGGAAATATTGAAAATAGGAAATAGTGAAAAAAGGAAGTATAGAAAAAAGGAAGTATAGAAAAAAGGAAGTATAGAAAAAAGGAAATATTGACGAAAGGAAATATTGAAAAAATGAAATATTCTAAAAGGAAATATTGAGAAAAGGAAGTATAGAAAAAAGGAAATATTGACAAAAGGAAATATTGACAAAAGGAAATATTGAAAAAAGGAAATATAGAAAGAAAGAAATATTGAAAAAAGGAAATATTGTAAAAAGGAAATATTGAAAAAAGGAAATATTGAAAAGAGGAATTATAGAAAAAAGGAAATATTGAAAAAAGGGAATATTGAAAAAAGGAAGTATAAAAAGAAGGAAATATTGAAAAAAGGAAATATTGAAAAAAGGAAATATTGACAAAAGGAAATATTCAAAAAAGGAAGTATAGAAAGAAGGAAATATTGAAGAAAGGAAATATTGAGAAAAGGAAATATTGAAAAAAGTAAGTATTGAAAAAAGGAAATATTGAAAAAAGAAAGTATAAAAAGAAGGAAATATTGAAAAAAGGAAATATTGAAAAAAGTAAATATTGAAAAAAGGAAATATTGACAAAGAAGTATAGAAAGAAGGAAATATTGAAAAAAGGAAGTATAGAAAGAAGGAAATATTGAATAAAGGAAATATTGAGAAAAGGAAATATTGAAAAAAGGAAATATTGACAAAAGGAAATATTGTAAAATGGAAGTATAGAAAAAAGGAAATATTGAAAATAGGAAGTATAGAAAGAAGGATATATTGAGAAAAGCAAATATTGAAAAAAAAAAGGAAAACTGACAAAAGGAAATATTGAAAAAAGGAGATATTGAAAAAAAGGAAATATTGAGAAACGGAAATATAGAAAAAAGGAAATATTGACAAAAGGAAATATTGAAAAAAGGAAATATTGACAAAAGGAAATATTGAGAAAAGGAAACATTGACAAAAGGAAATATTGACAAAAGGAAATATTGACAAAAGGAAATATTGACAAAAGGAAATATTGAAAAAAGGAAATATTGACAAAAGGAAATATTGAAAAAAGGAAATAGTGAAAAAAGGAAGTATAGAAAGAAGGAAGTATAGAAAAAAGGAAGTATAGAAAAAAGGAAATATTGACAAAAGGAAATATTGAAAAAAGGATATAATACAAAAGGAAATATTGAGAAAAGGAATTTTTGAAAAATGGAAATATTGACAAAAGAAAATATTGACAAAAGGAAATATTGAAAAATGGAAGTATAGAAAAAAAAAAATTTTGAAAAAAGGAAATATTGAAAAAAGGAAATATTGAAAAAAGGAATTATTGACAAAAGGATATATTCGCAAAAGGAAATATTGAAAAAAGGAAGTATAGAAAAAAGGAAATATTGACAAAAGGAAATATTGAAAAAAGGAAGTATAGAAAAAAGAAAATATTGAGAAAAGGAAATTTTTTAAAAAGGAAGTATAGAAAAAAGGAAATATTGAGAAAAGGAAATATTGAAAAAAGGAAATATTGAAAAATTGAGATATTGAAAAAAGGATATATTGAGAAAAGAAAATATTGAAAAAAGGAATTATTGACAAAAGGAAATATTGAAAAAAGGAAATAATGAAAAAAGGAAATATTGAAAAGTGGAAATATTGACAAAAGGAAATACTGACAAAAGGAAATATTGAAAAAGGAAATATTGAAAAAAGAAAATATAGACAAAAGGAAATATTGACAAAAGGAAACATTGACAAAAGGAAATATTGACAAAAGGAAATATTGACAAAAGGAAATTATGAAAAAAGGATATATTGACAAAAGGAAATATTGAAAATAGGAAATAGTGAAAAAAGGAAGTATAGAAAAAAGGATGTATAGAAAAAAGGAAGTATAGAAAAAAGGAAATATTGACGAAAGGAAATATTGAAAAAATGAAATATTACAAAAGGAAATATTGAGAAAAGGAAGTATAGAAAAAAGGAAATATTGAAAAAAGGAAATATAGAAAAAAAGAAATATTGAAAATAGGAAATATTGTAAAAAGGAAATATTGAAAAAAGGAAATATTGAAAAGAGCAATTATAGAAAAAAGGAAATATTGAAAAGGAAGTATAGAAAGAAGGATATATTGAAAAAAGGAAGTATAGAAGGAAGGAAATATTGAAAAAAAGGAAATATTAAAAAAAGGAAATATTGAAAAAAGGATATATTGACAAAAGGAAATATTGACAAAAGGAGATATTGAAAAAAGGAAATATTGACAAAAGGAAATATTGAAAAAAGGAAGTATAGAAAGAAGGAAATATTAAAAAAAGGAAATATTGAAAAAAGGAAATATTGACAAAAGGAAATATTGAAAAAAGGGAGTATAGAAAGAAGGAAATATTGAAGAAAGGAAATATTGAGAAAAGGAAATATTGAAAAAAGGAAATATTGACAAAAGGAAATATTGTAAAAAGGAAGTATAGAAAAAAGGAAATATTGAAAATAGGAAGTATAGAAAGAAGGATATATTGAGAAAAGCAAATATTGAAAAAAAGGAAAACAGACAAAAGGAAATATTGAAAAAAGGAGATATTGAAAAAAAGGAAATATTGAGAAATGGAAATATAGAAAAAAGGAAATATTGACAAAAGGAAATATTGAAAAAAGGATATATTGAAAAAAGTAAGTATAGAAAGAAGGATATATATGTAAAAAAGGAAATATTGAAAAAAGGAAATATTGACAAAAGGAAATATTGCAAAAAGGATATATTAAAAAAAGGAAGTTTAGAAAGAAGGAATGATTGAAAAAAGGAAATATTGAAAACAGGAAATATTGAAAAAAGTAAATATTGACAAAAGGAAATATTGACAAAAGGAAATATTGTAAAAAGGAAGTTTTCAAAAAAGGAAATATTGAGAAAAGGAGATATTGAAAAAAGGAAAAATTGGCAAAAGGAAATATTGAAAAAAGGAAATATTGACTAAAGGAAATATTGAAAAAAGGATATATTGAAAAAAAGGAAATATTGAGATATGCTAATATTGAAAAAAGGAAATATTGACAAAAGGAAATATTGAAAAAAGGAAATATTGAAAAAAATAAATACATTGAAAAAAGGAAATATTGACGAAAGGAAAAATTGAAAAAAGGAAATATTGAAAAAAAGTAAATATTGAAAAAAGGAAATATTGAAGAAAGGAAGTATAGAAAGAAGGAAATATTGAAAAAAGGAAGAATAGAAAGAAGGAAATATTGAAAAAAGGAAATATTGAAAAAGGGAAATATAGAAAAAGGAAATATTGACAAAAGGAAATATTGACAAAAGGAAATATTGACAAAAGGAGATATTGACAAAAGGTATTTTGACTAAAGGAAATATTGAAAAAAGGAAATATTGACAAAAGGAAATATTGACAAAAGGCAGTATAGAGAAGAGGAAATATTCAAAAAAGGAAATATTGAAAAAAATGAAATAGTGAAAAAAGGAAATATTGAAAATAGGAAGTATAGAAGAGAGGAAATATTCAAAAAAGAAAATATTGAAAAGAGGAAATATTCAAAAAAGGAAATATTGAAAAGTGGAAATATTGACAAAAGGAAATACTAACAAAGGGAAATATTGAAAAAGGAAATATTGAAAAAAGGAAATATTGACAAAAGGAAATATTGACAAAAGGAAACATTGACAAAAGGAAATATTGACAAAAGGAAATATTGACAAAAGGAAATATTGACAAAAGGAAATATTGAAAAAAGAAATATTGACAAAAGGAAATATTGAAAAAAGGAAATATTGAAAATATGAAGTATAGAAGAGAGGAAATATTCAAAAAAGAAAATATTGAAAAGAGGAAATATTCAAAAAAGGAAATATTGAAAAGTGGAAATATTGACAAAAGGAAATACTGAAAAAAGGAAATACTGAAAAAAGGAAATATTGAAAATAGGAAGTATAGAGAAGAGGAAATATTCAAAAAAGAAAATATTGAAAAGAGGAAATATTCAAAAAAGGAAATATTGAAAAGTGGAAATATTGACAAAAGGTAATACTGACAAAAGGAAATATTGAAAAAGGAAATATTGAAAAAAGGAAATATTGACAAAAGGAAATATTGACAAAAGGAAACATTGACAAAAGGAAATATTGACAAAAGGAAATATTGACAAAAGGAAATATTGACAAAAGGAAATATTGAAAAAAGGAAATATTGACAAAAGGAAATATTGAAAAAAGGAAATAGTGATAAAAGGAAGTATAGAAAGAAGGAAGTATAGAAAAAGGAAGTATAGAAAAAAGGAAATATTGACAAAAGGAAATATTGAAAAAAGGAAATAATACAAAAGGAAATATTGAGAAAAGGAAGTATAGAAAAATGGAAATATTGACAAAAGGAAATATTGACAAAAGGAAATATTGAAAAAAGGAAGTATAGAAAGAAGGAAATATTGAAAAAAGGAAGAATAGAAAAAAGGAAATATTGAAAAAAGGAAATATAGAAAAAAGAAATATTGACGAAAGGAAATATTGACAAAAGGAAATATTGACAAAAGGAGATATTGACAAAAGGTATTTTGACTAAAGGAAATATTGAAAAAAGAAAATATTGACAAAAGGAAATATTGACAAAAGGCAGTATAGAGAAGAGGAAATATTCAAAAAAGGAAATATTGAAAAAAATGAAATAGTGAAAAAAGGAAATATTGAAAATAGGAAGTATAGAAAAGAGGAAATATTCAAAAAAGAAAATATTGAAAAGAGGAAATATTCAAAAAAGGAAATATTGAAAAGCGGAAATATTGACAAAAGGAAATACTGACAAAAGGAAATATTGAAAAAGGAAATATTGAAAAAAGGAAATATTGACAAAAGGAAATATTGAGAAAAGGAAACATTGACAAAAGGAAATATTGACAAAAGGAAATATTGACAAAAGGAAATATTGACAAAAGGAAATATTGAAAAAAGGAAATATTGACAAAAGGAAATATTGAAAAAAGGAAATAGTGAAAAAAGGAAGTATAGAAAGAAGGAAGTATAGAAAAAAGGAAGTATAGAAAAAAGGAAATATTGACAAAAGGAAATATTGAAAAAAGGATATAATACAAAAGGAAATATTGAGAAAAGGAATTTTAGAAAAATGAAAATATTGACAAAAGAAAATATTGACAAAAGGAAATATTGAAAAATGGAAGTATAGAAAAAAAAAATTTTGAAAAAAGGAAATATTGAAAAAAGGAAATATTGAAAAAAGGAATTATTGACAAAAGGATATATTCGCAAAAGGAAATATTGAAAAAAGGAAGTATAGAAAAAAGGAAATATTGACAAAAGGAAATATTGAAAAAAGGAAGTATAGAAAAAAAGAAATATTGACAAAAGGAAATAATGCAAAAAGGAAGTATAGAAAAAAGAAAATATTGAGAAAAGGAAATTTTTTAAAAAGGAAGTATAGAAAAAAGGAAATATTGAGAAAAGGAAATATTGAAAAAAGGAAATATTGAAAAATTGAGATATTGAAAAAAGGATATATTGAGAAAAGAAAATATTGAAAAAAGGAATTATTGACAAAAGGAAATATTGAAAAAAGGAAATAATGAAAAAAGGAAATATTGAAAAAAGGAAATATTGAAAAAAGGAATTATTGACAAAAGGAAATATTGAAAAAAGGAAATATTGAAAAAAGGAAATATTGGAACAATAAAATATTGAAAAAAGGAAATATTGAAAAAGGAAATATTGAAAAAAGGAAATATTGAAAAAAAGGAAGTATAGAAAAAAGGAAGTATAGAATAAAGAAAGCATAGAAAAAAGGAAATATCGACAAAAGGAAATATTGAAAAAAGAAAATATTAACAAAAGGAAACATTGAAAAAAGGGAGTATAGAAAAAAGGAAATATTGAAATAAGAAAATATTGGAAAAAGGAAATATTGAAAAAAGGAAGTAAAGAAAAATGGAAATATTGAAAAAAGGAAATATTGAAAAAAGGAAATATTGACAAAAGGAAATATTGAAAAAAGGAAATATTGACAAAAGGAAATATTCAAAAAAGAAAATAATGAAAAAAGGAAGTATAGAAATAAGGAAATATTGAAAAAAGGAATTATTGAAAAAAGGAAATTTTGAAAAAAGGAAATATTGACAAAAGGAAATATTGACAAAAGGGAATATTCAAAAAAGGAAATATTACAAAAAGGAAGTATAGAAAATAGGAAATATATAAAAAAGGAAATATTGAAAAAAGGAAATATTGACAAAAGGAAATATTGAAAAAAAGGAGATATAAAAAAAAGGAAATATTGAGAAATAGAATTTTTAATAAAAAAGGAAATATTTTAAAAAGGAAATATTGAAAAAAGGAAATATTGAAAAAAGGAAATATTGAAAAAAGGAAATATTGTCAAATTGAAATATTGAAAAAAAAAATTGAAAAGTGTAAACATTGAAAAAAGGAAATATTGAAAAAAGGAAATATTGGAAAAGGAAATATTGAAAAAAGGAAATATAGAAAAAGGAAATATTGACAAAAGGAAATATTGACAAAGGGAAATATTGACAAAAGAAGATATTGACAAAAGGAAATATTGACAAATGGAAATATTGAAAAAAGGTAATATTGACAAAAGGAAATATTGAAAAAAGGATGTATAGAAAAGAGGAAAAATTCAAAAAAGGAAATATTGAAAAGAGGAAATATTCAAAAGAGGAAATATTGAAAAGTGGAAATATTGACAAAAGGAAATATTGACAAAAAGAAATATTAAAAAAAGGAAATATTGAAAAAAAGAAATATTGACTAAAGGAAATATTGACAAAAGTAAATATTGACAAAAGGAAATATTGACACAAGGAAATATTGACAAAAGGAAATATTGACAAAAGGAAATATTGAAAAAAGGAAATATTGACCAAAGGAAATATTGGAAAAAGGAAATAGTGAAAAAAGGAAGTATAGAAAAAAGGAAGTATAGAAAAAGGAAATATTGACAAAAGGAAATATTGAAAAAAGGAAATATTACAAAAGGAAATATTGACTAAAGGCAATAGTCACAAAAGGAAATATTGAAAAAAGGAAGTAAAGAAAAAAGGAAGTATTGACAAAAGGAAATATTGAAAAAAGGATGTAAAAAAAAAGAAATATTGACAAAAGGAAATATTGCAAAAAGAAGTATAGAAAATATGAAATATTGAAAAACGGAAATAGTGAAAAAAGGAAATATTGAAAAAAGGATGTATAAAAAGAAGGAAATATTGAAAAAAGGAAATATTGACAAAAGAAAATATTGACAAAAGGCAGTATAGAAAAGAGGAAATATTCAAAAAAGGAAATATTGAAAAAATGAAATAGTGAAAAAAGGAAATATTGAAAAAAGGAAGTATAGAAAAGAGGAAATATTCAAAAAAGGAAATATTAAAAGGAGGAAATATTCAAAAAAGTAAATATTGAAAAGGAGAAATATTGAAAAGGGGAAATATTGACAAAAGGAAATATTGACAAAAGGAAATATTGAAAAAGGAAATATTGAAAAAAGGAAATATTGACAAAAGGAAATATTGACAAAAGGAAACATTGACAAAAGGAAATATTGAGAAAAGGAAATATTATCAAAAGGAAATATTGACAATAGAAATATGTGTAAAACAGAAATATTGACAAAAGGAAATATTGAAAAAAGGAAATAGTGAAAAAAGGAAGTATAGAAAAAAGGAAATATTGACAAAAGGAAATATTGAAAAAAGGAAATAATAGAAAAGGAAATATTGAGAAAAGGAAGTATAGAAAAAAGGAAATATTGACGAAAGGAAATATTGACAGAAGGAAATACTGAAAAAAGGTAGTATAGAAAAAAAGAAATATTGAAAAAAGGAAATATTGAAAAAAGGAAATATTGAAAAAAGGAAATATTGAAAAAAGGAAATATTGAAAAAAGGAATTATTGACAAAAGGAAATATTCGCAAAAGGAAATATTGAAAAAAGGAAGTATAGAAAAAAGGAAATATTGACAAAAGGAAATATTGCAAAAAGGAAGTATAGAAAAAAGGAAATATTGAGAAAAGGAAATTTTGAAAAAAGGAAGTATAGAAAGAAGGAAATATTGAGAAAAGGAAATATTGAAAAAAGGAAATATTGACAAAAGGAAATATTGAAAAATGGATATATTGAAAAAAGGAAATATTGAGAAAAGAAAATATTGAAAAAAGGAATTATTGACAAAAGGAAATATTGAAAAAAGGAAATATTGAAAAAAGGAAATATTGAAAAAAGGAAATATTGAAAAAAGGAATTATTGACAAAAGGAAATATTGAAAAAAGGAAATATTGAAAAAAGGAAATATTGAAAAAAGGAAATATTGAAAAAAGGAAATTTTGAAAAAAGGAAATATTGACAAAAGGAAATATTGAAAAAAAGAAATATTGAAAAAAGGAAATTTTGAAAAAAGGAAATATTGACAAAGGAAATTTTGACAAAAGGAAATATTGAAAAAAGGAAATATTGAAAAAAAGAAGTATAGAAAAAAGGAAGTATAGAATAAAGAAAGTATGGAAAAAAGGAAATATCGACAAAAGGAAATATTGAATAAAGAAAATATTAAACAAAGGAAACATTGAAAAAAGGGAGTATAGAAAAAAGGAAATATTGAAATAAGAAAATATTGGAAAAAGGAAAAATTGAAAAAAGGAAGTAAAGAAAAAAGGAAATATTGAAAAAATGAAATATTGACAAAAGGAAATATTGAAAAAAGGTAATATTGACAAAAGGAAATATTCAAAAAAGGAAATATTGAAAAAAGGAAATATAGAAACAAGGAAATATTCAAAAAAGGAAATATTGACAAAAGGAAATATTGAAAAAAGGAAATATTGAAAAAAGTTAATATTGAAAAAAGGAAATATTGAAAAAAGGAAGTATAGAAAGAAGGAAATATTGAAAAAAAGAAGTATAGAAAGAAGGAAATATTGAAAAAAGGAAATATTGAAAAAAGGAAATATAGAAAAAGGAAATATTGAGAAAATGATATATTGACATAAGGAAATATTGACAAAAGGAAATATTGACAAAAGGAAATATTGAGAAAAGGAAATATTGAAAAAAGGAAATATTAACAAGAGGAAATATTGAAAAAAGGATGTATAGAAAAGAGGAATAATTCAAAAAAGGAAATAATGAAAAGAGGAAATATTCAAAAGAGGAAATATTGAAAAGTGGAAATATTGACAAAAGGAAATATTGACAAAAAGAAATATTAAAAAAAGGAAATATTGAAAAAAAGAAATATTGACTAAAGGAAATATTGACAAAAGTAAATTATGACAAAAGGAAATATTGACACAAGGAAATATTGACAAAAGGAAATATTGACAAAAGGAAATATTGAAAAAAGGAAATATTGACCAAAGGAAATATTGGAAAAAGGAAATAGTGAAAAAAGGAAGTATAGAAAAAAGGAAGTATAGAAAAAGGAAATATTGACAGAAGTAAATATTGAAAAAAGGAAATATTACAAAAGGAAATATTGACTAAAGGCAATAGTCACAAAAGGAAATATTGAAAAAAGGAAGTAAAGAAAAAAGGAAGTATTGACAAAAGGAAATATTGAAAAAAGGATGTAAAAAAAAAGAAATATTGACAAAAGGAAATATTGCAAAAAGAAGTATAGAAAAAATGAAATATTGAAAAACGGAAATAGTGAAAAAAGGAAATATTGAAAAAAGGATGTATAGAAAGAAGGAAATATTGAAAAAAGGAAATATTGACAAAAGAAAATATTGACAAAAGGCAGTATAGAAAAGAGGAAATATTCAAAAAAGGAAATATTGAAAAAATGAAGTAGTGAAAAAAGTAAATATTGACAAAAGGAAATATTGACACAAGGAAATATTGACAAAAGGAAATATTGACAAAAGGAAATATTGAAAAAAGGAAATATTGACCAAAGGAAACATTGGAAAAAGGAAATAGTGAAAAAAGGAAGTATAGAAAAAAGGAAGTATAGAAAAAGGAAATATTGACAGAAGTAAATATTGAAAAAAGGAAATATTACAAAAGGAAATATTGACTAAAGGCAATAGTCACAAAAGGAAATATTGAAAAAAGGAAGTAAAGAAAAAAGGAAGTATTGACAAAAGGAAATATTGAAAAAAGGATGTAAAAAAAAAGAAATATTGACAAAAGGAAATATTGCAAAAAGAAGTATAGAAAAAATGAAATATTGAAAAACGGAAATAGTGAAAAAAGGAAATATTGAAAAAAGGATGTATAGAAAGAAGGAAATATTGAAAAAAGGAAATATTGACAAAAGAAAATATTGACAAAAGGCAGTATAGAAAAGAGGAAATATTCAAAAAAGGAAATATTAAAAGGAGGAAATATTCAAAAAAGTAAATATTGAAAAGGAGACATATTGAAAAGGGGAAATATTGACAAAAGGAAATATTGACAAAAGGAAATATTGAAAAAGGAAATATTGAAAAAAGGAAATATTGACAAAAGGAAATATTGACAAAAGGATACATTGACAAAAGGAAATATTGAGAAAAGGAAATATTATCAAAAGGAAATATTGACAATAGAAATATGTGTAAAACAGAAATATTGACAAAAGGAAATATTGAAAAAAGGAAATAGTGAAAAAAGGAAGTATAGAAAAAAGGAAATATTGACAAAAGGAAATATTGAAAAAAGGAAATAATAGAAAAGGAAATTTTGAGAAAAGGAAGTATAGAAAAAAGGAAATATTGACGAAAGGAAATATTGACAAAAGGAAATACTGAAAAAAGGTAGTATAGAAAAAAAGAAATATTTAAAAAAGGAAATATTGAAAAAAGGAAATATTGAAAAAAGGAAATATTGAAAAAAGGAAATATTGAAAAAAGGAATTATTGACAAAAGGAAATATTCGCAAAAGGAAATATTGAAAAAAGGAAGTATAGAAAAAAGGAAATATTGACAAAAGGAAATATTGCAAAAAGGAAGTATAGAAAAAAGGAAATATTGAGAAAAGGAAATTTTGAAAAAAGGAAGTATAGAAAGAAGGGAATATTGAGAAAAGGAAATATTGAAAAAAGGAAATATTGACAAAAGGAAATATTGAAAAATGGATATATTGAAAAAAGGAAATATTGAGAAAAGAAAATATTGAAAAAAGGAATTATTGACAAAAGGAAATATTGAAAAAAGGAAATATTGAAAAAAGGAAATATTGAAAAAAGGAAATATTGAAAAAAGGAATTATTGATTAAAGGAAATATTGACAAAAGGAAATTTTGACAAAAGGAAATATTGAAAAAAGGAAATATTGAAAAAAAGAAGTATAGAAAAAAGGAAGTATAGAATAAAGAAAGTATGGAAAAAAGGAAATATCGACAAAAGGAAATATTGAATAAAGAAAATATTAAACAAAGGAAACATTGAAAAAAGGGAGTATAGAAAAAAGGAAATATTGAAATAAGAAAATATTGGAAAAAGGAAAAATTGAAAAAAGGAAGTAAAGAAAAAGGAAATATTGAAAAAATGAAATATTGACAAAAGGAAATATTGAAAAAAGGTAATATTGACAAAAGGAAATATTCAAAAAAGGAAATATTGAAAAAAGGAAGTATAGAAACAAGGAAATATTCAAAAAAGGAAATATTGACAAAAGGAAATATTGAAAAAAGGAAATATTGAAAAAAGTTAATATTGAAAAAAGGAAATATTGAAAAAAGGAAGTATAGAAAGAAGGAAATATTGAAAAAAAGAAGTATAGAAAGAAGGAAATATTGAAAAAAGGAAATATTGAAAAAAGGAAATATAGAAAAAGGAAATATTGAGAAAATGATATATTGACATAAGGAAATATTGACAAAAGGAAATATTGACAAAAGGAAATATTGAGAAAAGGAAATATTGAAAAAAGGAAATATTAACAAGAGTAAATATTGACAAAAGGTAGTATAGAAAAGAGTAAATATTCAAAAAAGGAAATATTGAAAGGGGAAATATTGACAAAAGGAAATATTAAAAAAAGGAAGTATAGAAAAGAGGAAATATTATAAAAGGAAATATTGAAAAGAAGAAATATTCAAAAAAGGAAATCTTGAAAAGTGGAAATATTGACAAAATTAAATATTGACAAAAGGAAATATTAAAAAAAGGAAATATTGACAAAAGGAAATATTGACAAAAGGAAATATTGACAAAAGGAAATATTGAAAAAAGGAAATATTGACAAAGGAAATATTGAAAAAAGGAAATATAAAAAAGGAAATATTTACTAAAGGAAATATTCACGAACGGAAATATTGAAAAAAGGAAGTAAAGAAAAAAGGAAGTATTGACAAAAGGAAATATTGGAAAAAGGAAGTATAGAAAAAAAGAAATATTGACAAAAGGAAATATTGCAAAAAGAAAGTATAGAAAAAAGGAAATATAGAAAAAAGGAAATATTGAAAAATGGAAGTATTGAAAAAAGGAAGTATAGAAAAAAGAAATATTGAAAAAAGGAAATATTGACAAAAGGAAATATTGAAAAAAGGAAGTATAGAAAGAAGAAAATATTGAAGAATAGAAATATTGAGAAAAGGAAATATTGAAAAAAGGAAATATTGTAAAAAGGAAGTATAGAAAAAAGGAAATATTGAGAAAAGGAAATATGGAAAAAAAAGAAAACTGACAAAAGGAAATATTGAAAAAAGGAAATATTGACAAAAGGAAATATTGAAAAAAGGAGATATTGAAAAAAAGGAAATATTGAGAAATGGAAATATGGAAAAAAGGAAATATAGACAAAAGGAAATATTGAAAAAAGGAAATATTGATAAAAGTAAGTATAGAAAGAAGGATATATTGGAAAAAGGAAATATTGAAAAAAGGAAATATTGACAAAAGGAAATATTGCAAAAAGGATATATTGAAAAAAGGAAGTATAGAAAGAAGGAATTTTTGAAAAAAGGAAATATTGAGAAAAGGAAATATTGAAAAAAGTAAATATTGACAAAAGGAAATATTGAAAAAAAGAAGTATAGAATAAAGAAAGTATGGAAAAAAGGAAATATCGACAAAAGGAAATATTGAAAAATGGAAGTATAGAAAAAAGGAAATATTGAAAAAAGAAATATTGAAAAAAGGAAATATTGACAAAAGGAAATATTGAAAAAAGGAAGTATAGAAAGAAGAAAATATTGAAGAATAGAAATATTGAGAAAAGGAAATATTGAAAAAAGGAAATATTGTAAAAAGGAAGTATAGAAAAAAGGAAATATTGAGAAAAGGAAATATGGAAAAAAAAGAAAACTGACAAAAGGAAATATTGAAAAAAGGAAATATTGACAAAAGGAAATATTGAAAAAAGGAGATATTGAAAAAAAGGAAATATTGAGAAATGGAAATATGGAAAAAAGGAAATATAGACAAAAGGAAATATTGAAAAAAGGAAATATTGATAAAAGTAAGTATAGAAAGAAGGATATATTGGAAAAAGGAAATATTGAAAAAAGGAAATATTGACAAAAGGAAATATTGCAAAAAGGATATATTGAAAAAAGGAAGTATAGAAAGAAGGAATTTTTGAAAAAAGGAAATATTGAGAAAAGGAAATATTGAAAAAAGTAAATATTGACAAAAGGAAATATTGAAAAAAAGAAGTATAGAATAAAGAAAGTATGGAAAAAAGGAAATATCGACAAAAGGAAATATTGAATAAAGAAAATATTAAAAAAAGGAAACATTGAAAAAAGGGAGTATAGAAAAAAGGAAATATTGAAATAAGAAAATATTGGAAAAAGGAAAAATTGAAAAAAGGAAGTAAAGAAAAAAGGAAATATTGAAAAAATGAAATATTGACGAAAGGAAATATTGAAAAAAGGTAATATTGACAAAAGGAAATATTCAAAAAAGGAAATTTTGAAAAAAGGAAATATTGCAAAAAGGATATATTGAAAAAAGGAAGTATAGAAAGAAGGAATTTTTGAAAAAAGGAAATATTGAGAAAAGGAAATATTGAAAAAAGTAAATATTGACAAAAGGAAATATTGAAAAAAAGAAGTATAGAATAAAGAAAGTATAGAAAAAAGGAAATATAGAAAAAAGGAAATATTGAAAAATGGAAGTATAGAAAAAAGGAAATATTGAAAAAAGAAATATTGAAAAAAGGAAATATTGACAAAAGGAAATATTGAAAAAAGGAAGTATAGAAAGAAGAAAATATTGAAGAATAGAAATATTGAGAAAAGGAAATATTGAAAAAAGGAAATATTGTAAAAAGGAAGTATAGAAAAAAGGAAATATTGAGAAAAGGAAATATGGAAAAAAAAGAAAACTGACAAAAGGAAATATTGAAAAAAGGAAATATTGACAAAAGGAAATATTGAAAAAAGGAGATATTGAAAAAAAGGAAATATTGAGAAATGGAAATATGGAAAAAAGGAAATATAGACAAAAGGAAATATTGAAAAAAGGAAATATTGATAAAAGTAAGTATAGAAAGAAGGATATATTGGAAAAAGGAAATATTGAAAAAAGGAAATATTGACAAAAGGAAATATTGCAAAAAGGATATATTGAAAAAAGGAAGTATAGAAAGAAGGAATTTTTGAAAAAAGGAAATATTGAGAAAAGGAAATATTGAAAAAAGGAAGTATTGACAAAAGGAAATATTGAAAAAAAGAAGTATAGAATAAAGAAAGTATGGAAAAAAGGAAATATCGACAAAAGGAAATATTGAATAAAGAAAATATTAAAAAAAGGAAACATTGAAAAAAGGGAGTATAGAAAAAAGGAAATATTGAAATAAGAAAATATTGGAAAAAGGAAAAATTGAAAAAAGGAAGTAAAGAAAAAAGGAAATATTGAAAAAATGAAGTATTGACGAAAGGAAATATTGAAAAAAGGTAATATTGACAAAAGGAAATATTCAAAAAAGGAAATTTTGAAAAAAGGAAATATTGAAAAAATGACATTTTGAAAAAAGAAAATATTGAGAAAAGGAAATATTCAAAAAAGGAAATATTGACAAAAGGAAATATTGAAAAAAGGAAATATTGAAAAAAGTTAATATTGAAAAAAGGAAATATTGAAAAAAGGAAGTATAGAAAGAAGGAAATATTGAAAAAAGGAAATATTGAAAAAAGGAAATATAGAAAAAGGAAATATTGAGAAAATGATATATTGACATAAGGAAATATTGACAAAAGGAAATATTGACAAAAGGAAATATTGAGAAAAGGAAATATTGAAAAAAGGAAATATTACAAAAGGAAATATTTACTAAAGGAAATATTCACGAACGGAAATATTGAAAAAAGGAAGTAAAGAAAAAAGGAAGTATTGACAAAAGGAAATATTGGAAAAAGGAAGTATAGAAAAAAAGAAATATTGACAAAAGGAAATATTGCAAAAAGAAAGTATAGAAAAAAGGAAATATAGAAAAAAGGAAATATTGAAAAATGGAAATATTGAAAAAAGGAAGTATAGAAACAAGGAAATATTGAAAAAAGAAATATTGAAAAAAGGAAATATTGACAAAAGGAAATATTGAAAAAAGGAAGTATAGAAAGAAAGAAATATTGAAGAATGGAAATATTGAGAAAAGGAAATATTGAAAAAAGGAAATATTGACAAAAGGAAATATTTTAAAAAGGAAGTATAGAAAAAAGGAAATATTGAGAAAAGGAAATATGGAAAAAAAAGAAAACTGACAAAAGGAAATATTGAAAAAAGGAAATATTGACAAAAGGAAATATAGAAAAAGGAAATATTGAGAAAATGATATATTGACATAAGGAAATATTGACAAAAGGAAATATTGACAAAAGGAAATATTGAGAAAAGGAAATATTGAAAAAAGGAAATATTAACAAGAGTAAATATTGACAAAAGGTAGTATAGAAAAGAGTAAATATTCAAAAAAGGAAATATTGAAAGGGGAAATATTGACAAAAGGAAATATTAAAAAAAGGAAGTATAGAAAAGAGGAAATATTATAAAAGGAAATATTGAAAAGAAGAAATATTCAAAAAAGGAAATCTTGAAAAGTGGAAATATTGACAAAATTAAATATTGACAAAAGGAAATATTAAAAAAAGGAAATATTGACAAAAGGAAATATTGACAAAAGGAAATATTGACAAAAGGAAATACTGACAAAGGGAAATATTGACAAAAGGAAATATTGACAAAAGGAAATATTGAAAAAAGGAAATATTGACAAAGGAAATATTGAAAAAAGGAAATATAAAAAAGGAAATATTTACTAAAGGAAATATTCACGAACGGAAATATTGAAAAAAGGAAGTAAAGAAAAAAGGAAGTATTGACAAAAGGAAATATTGGAAAAAGGAAGTATAGAAAAAAAGAAATATTGACAAAAGGAAATATTGCAAAAAGAAAGTATAGAAAAAAGGAAATATAGAAAAAAGGAAATATTGAAAAATGGAAGTATTGAAAAAAGGAAGTATAGAAACAAGGAAATATTGAAAAAAGAAATATTGAAAAAAGGAAATATTGACAAAAGGAAATATTGAAAAAAGGAAGTATAGAAAGAAGGAAATATTGAAGAATGGAAATATTGAGAAAAGGAAATATTGAAAAAAGGAAATATTGACAAAAGGAAATATTGTAAAAAGGAAGTATAGAAAAAAGGAAATATTGAGAAAAGGAAATATGGAAAAAAAAGAAAACTGACAAAAGGAAATATTGAAAAAAGGAAGTATAGAAAAAAGGAAATATTGAAAAAAGGAGATATTGAAAAAAAGGAAATATTGAGAAATGGAAATATGGAAAAAAGGAAATATAGACAAAAGGAAATATTGAAAAAAGGAAATATTGATAAAAGTAAGTATAGAAAGAAGGATATATTGGAAAAAGGAAATATTGAAAAAAGGAAATATTGACAAAAGGAAATATTGCAAAAAGGATATATTGAAAAAAGGAAGTATAGAAAGAAGGAATTTTTGAAAAAAGGAAATATTGAGAAAAGGAAATATTGAAAAAAGTAAATATTGACAAAAGGAAATATTGAAAAAAAGAAGTATAGAATAAAGAAAGTATGGAAAAAAGGAAATATCGACAAAAGGAAATATTGAATAAAGAAAATATTAAAAAAAGGAAACATTGAAAAAAGGGAGTATAGAAAAAAGGAAATATTGAAATAAGAAAATATTGGAAAAAGGAAAAATTGAAAAAAGGAAATATAGAAAAAGGAAATATTGAGAAAATGATATATTGACATAAGGAAATATTGACAAAAGGAAATATTGACAAAAGGAAATATTGAGAAAAGGAAATATTGAAAAAAGGAAATATTAACAAGAGTAAATATTGACAAAAGGTAGTATAGAAAAGAGTAAATATTCAAAAAAGGAAATATTGAAAGGGGAAATATTGACAAAAGGAAATATTAAAAAAAGGAAGTATAGAAAAGAGGAAATATTATAAAAGGAAATATTGAAAAGAAGAAATATTCAAAAAAGGAAATCTTGAAAAGTGGAAATATTGACAAAATTAAATATTGACAAAAGGAAATATTAAAAAAAGGAAATATTGACAAAAGGAAATATTGA
Organism: Ischnura elegans; assembly: GCF_921293095.1. Taxonomy (NCBI): domain Eukaryota; kingdom Metazoa; phylum Arthropoda; class Insecta; order Odonata; family Coenagrionidae; genus Ischnura; species Ischnura elegans. The sequence goes on along the minus strand of NC_060249.1, from coordinate 116,384,500 downwards.
CAAAAGGAAATATTGACAAAAGGAAATACTGACAAAAGGAAATATTGACAAAAGGAAATATTGACAAAAGGAAATATTGAAAAAAGGAAATATTGACAAAGGAAATATTGAAAAAAGGAAATATAAAAAAGGAAATATTTACTAAAGGAAATATTCACGAACGGAAATATTGAAAAAAGGAAGTAAAGAAAAAAGGAAGTATTGACAAAAGGAAATATTGGAAAAAGGAAGTATAGAAAAAAAGAAATATTGACAAAAGGAAATATTGCAAAAAGAAAGTATAGAAAAAAGGAAATATAGAAAAAAGGAAATATTGAAAAATGGAAGTATTGAAAAAAGGAAGTATAGAAACAAGGAAATATTGAAAAAAGAAATATTGAAAAAAGGAAATATTGACAAAAGGAAATATTGAAAAAAGGAAGTATAGAAAGAAGGAAATATTGAAGAATGGAAATATTGAGAAAAGGAAATATTGAAAAAAGGAAATATTGACAAAAGGAAATATTGTAAAAAGGAAGTATAGAAAAAAGGAAATATTGAGAAAAGGAAATATGGAAAAAAAAGAAAACTGACAAAAGGAAATATTGAAAAAAGGAAATATTGACAAAAGGAAATATTGAAAAAAGGAGATATTGAAAAAAAGGAAATATTGAGAAATGGAAATATGGAAAAAAGGAAATATAGACAAAAGGAAATATTGAAAAAAGGAAATATTGATAAAAGTAAGTATAGAAAGAAGGATATATTGGAAAAAGGAAATATTGAAAAAAGGAAATATTGACAAAAGGAAATATTGCAAAAAGGATATATTGAAAAAAGGAAGTATAGAAAGAAGGAATTTTTGAAAAAAGGAAATATTGAGAAAAGGAAATATTGAAAAAAGTAAATATTGACAAAAGGAAATATTGAAAAAAAGAAGTATAGAATAAAGAAAGTATGGAAAAAAGGAAATATCGACAAAAGGAAATATTGAATAAAGAAAATATTAAAAAAAGGAAACATTGAAAAAAGGGAGTATAGAAAAAAGGAAATATTGAAATAAGAAAATATTGGAAAAAGGAAAAATTGAAAAAAGGAAGTAAAGAAAAAAGGAAATATTGAAAAAATGAAATATTGACGAAAGGAAATATTGAAAAAAGGTAATATTGACAAAAGGAAATATTCAAAAAAGGAAATTTTGAAAAAAGGAAATATTGAAAAAATGACATTTTGAAAAAAGAAAATATTGAGAAAAGGAAATATTCAAAAAAGGAAATATTGACAAAAGGAAATATTGAAAAAAGGAAATATTGAAAAAAGTTAATATTGAAAAAAGGAAATATTGAAAAAAGGAAGTATAGAAAGAAGGAAATATTGAAAAAAGGAAATATTGAAAAAAGGAAATATAGAAAAAGGAAATATTGAGAAAATGATATATTGACATAAGGAAATATTGACAAAAGGAAATATTGACAAAAGGAAATATTGAGAAAAGGAAATATTGAAAAAAGGAAATATTACAAAAGGAAATATTTACTAAAGGAAATATTCACGAACGGAAATATTGAAAAAAGGAAGTAAAGAAAAAAGGAAGTATTGACAAAAGGAAATATTGGAAAAAGGAAGTATAGAAAAAAAGAAATATTGACAAAAGGAAATATTGCAAAAAGAAAGTATAGAAAAAAGGAAATATAGAAAAAAGGAAATATTGAAAAATGGAAATATTGAAAAAAGGAAGTATAGAAACAAGGAAATATTGAAAAAAGAAATATTGAAAAAAGGAAATATTGACAAAAGGAAATATTGAAAAAAGGAAGTATAGAAAGAAAGAAATATTGAAGAATGGAAATATTGAGAAAAGGAAATATTGAAAAAAGGAAATATTGACAAAAGGAAATATTTTAAAAAGGAAGTATAGAAAAAAGGAAATATTGAGAAAAGGAAATATGGAAAAAAAAGAAAACTGACAAAAGGAAATATTGAAAAAAGGAAATATTGACAAAAGGAAATATTGAAAAAAGGAGATATTGAAAAAAAGGAAATATTGAGAAATGGAAATATGGAAAAAAGGAAATATTGACAAAAGGAAATATTGAAAAAAGGAAATATTGATAAAAGTAAGTATAGAAAGAAGGATATATTGGAAAAAGGAAATATTGAAAAAAGGAAATATTGACAAAAGGAAATATTGCAAAAAGGATATATTGAAAAAAGGAAGTATAGAAAGAAGGAATTTTTGAAAAAAGGAAATATTGAGAAAAGGAAATATTGAAAAAAGTAAATATTGACAAAAGGAAATATTGACAAAAGGAAATATTGTAAAAAGGAAGTATAGAAAAAAGGAAATATTGAGAAAAGGAAGTAAGGAAAGAAGAAAATATTGAAAAAAGGAGATATTGAAAAAAGGAAATATTGACAAAAGGAAATATTGAAAAAAGGAAATATTGACAAAAGGAAATATTAAAAAAAGGATATATTGAAAAAAAGGAAATATTGAGAAATGGTAATATTGAAAAAAGGAAATATTGACAAAAGGAAATATTGATAAAACGAAATATTGAAAAAAATAAAAATATTGAAAAAAGGAAATATTGACGAAAGGAAAAATTGAAAAAAGGAAATATTGAAAAAAGGAAGTATAGAAAGAAGGAAATATTGAAAAAAGGAAATATTGAAAAAAGTAAATATTGAAAAAAGGAAATATTGAAAAGTAAGTATAGAAAGAAGGAAATATTAAAAAAAGGAAGTATAGAAAGAAGAAAATATTGAAAAAAGGAAATATTGAAAAAAGGAAATATAGAAAAAGGAAATATTGAAAAAAGGAAATATTGACAAAAGGAAATATTGACAAAAGGAGATATTGACAAAAGGTATTTTGACAAAAGGTAATATTGAAAAAAGGAAATATTGACAAAAGGAAATATTAACAAAAGTCAGTATAGAAAAGAGAAAATATTCAAAAAAGGAAATATTTGTAACGCCGTCATATTTGTGTTTATTTACTTGATGTTATTGATAAAATTGTTGCTATATTTGTGTTTATTTACTTGATGTTATTGATAAAATTGTTGCTACGGGGATGTTGGTGGTAGTGGTGGTTGACTGTAAAAAGGGAGAGATTGTGTGGCGTTAAAAAGATTATATGAAATAAAAGAGCAATATTAGCAAAGGTGGCGTTACAGACATTTAATTGGTGGCTTAACGGTGGGATACGACGTAACTGGTGTTTCGGCGACTCGGCATTAGAAGTCTCCTGAAGAAAAAAATCGGAACGGTGGAAGGAGATATACTTCGGCTGCAGGGAAGGAAAAACTGGAATGGTGGAAGGAGATATACTTCGGCTGCAGGGATTTAAAAAAATATAAAAAAAAGAAGAGTCAAGACTGAAGTAACCCCGCAGAATTTCAGAGGTAAGTGCCTGGGTTGGCAGCGTGTTTTATCTCAGTGACGAAAAAAAATTTTTTTTCGGGCGTAGTGCTAGTCAGATCTTGAAATATTACGATGAGCTATTTAGCTCGATATTTAAAGAAAGATTTGTTGTTGTTGGCGGAAGAGTTGGGAGAAACAGTTCCCGAAGATGCAAAGATTTTTTCGATAAAAAAATTGATAACTAATAGCTGCAATTATGAAGAAGAATTCTGTAGAGAATGGCTTCAATTTCGAGAAAGATTGCGCAAAGAAGAAATTGAAGAGCGGGAACGGTTACGAAAAGAAGAAATTGAAGAGCGGGAACGGTTACGAAAAGAAGAAATTGAAGAAAGAAGACGAAGGGAGGAGACGCAGTTTGAGTTAGAAAGGCTAAAAATTCAAAATAATGGACTACGCGATGGTGTGTCAGATCAAAACATGCCAGTTAGACCAAAGTTTAAATTATCAGATGTCATGCCATGCTTTGACTCTAAGGAAAATGACATTAGTCTGTATTTGGTCACTTTCGAAAGGCGGGCAAAAAGGGCGCAAGTTCCCGTAGAGGACTGGGCTGTGCATCTCATAGGGCTTATGCCGCGTGACATTGCGGAATTAATTGCCAGGGAACCAGAAGAAGCAGCGAACAATTTTGATTACGTAAAAACACTGTTGCTGGAGAGGTTCAAGTTAAGTTCAGTAAAATTTAGACAGCTATTTTTCAACAATTTGAAGACAGCTGAAACATCGTGGAAGGAATTTACGTATAAGTTGAGGAATTATTGGAATGGTTGGATTTCTGGTTTGGGAATAAAGACATTCGAGCAACTTAGTGATTTAATGGTGACGGAACAAATAAAAAGGAAGGTTCCAGCAAAAGTGAGAGACCATTTCCTTGATGAATGGTCTTCGTTTAAAGACGCTGATATTTTGGCAAAGAAGCTGGATGATTATGCTAACGTACGTGAATTATTCAGCAGGAAGACAATTATAGAAGAACAGAAAGGAAAGTTTAAGTATAGTGAGAACCGCTGGTTTCCCCGACAGAAAGATAATTGGAATAGAGAAGATAACTCACCGAATATCAAAGAATACTCCAAAGAAATTGAAAATGCTTTTGAACAAAGAGCTCTTCGTAAGTGTTATATCTGTCGGTCGACTGATCACCTAAAAGCTAAATGCCCTAAGCTAAGGCCCCCCACGCAGAGAACTAAAGAGGTGGTGGGACGCGAAGTGATGATTTAATGAAAGATTTTATATCTGAAGGTTTGGTAAATGGATACAAAATACCGATTTTACGAGATACTGGCTCGTCAATAGACATCATATCTCAAGATTTTGTAGCCCCGGAAATGCTGACTGGCGAGACAATATGTGAAATTGATCCGGAATTGGAAGCAATTAAAGCTCGAGTAAGAGAAATGGAGGAAGAAGCAGAAAAATTGAAGCAACTACAGTCAGAAGTGGACAAGCAAATGAATCTGGGAAGCCCACCTGGCTTAACTAGTCCTTTGAATATGTCAATTGAGGAGAAAATGGAGGTAGACAACCGTTCAATTTATGTTGGAAATGTTGACTATGGAGCAACTGCTGAAGAACTAGAACAGCATTTTCATGGCTGTGGTTCAATAAATCGAGTAACCATTCTGTGTAATAAATATGATGGCCATCCAAAAGGTTTTGCTTACATAGAATTTGCTGATAGAGAGTCTCTTCAAACTGCTATGACTATGGATGAGTCTCTGTTTAGAGGACGACAAATTAAGGTGATGCCCAAGCGAACTAACAGCCCTGGACTAAGCAAGACAGATCGGCCACCCCGTGGAAGGTTTCGCACAAGGGCTCATGGCTCATCCTACTTTGGTTATCGACCAACCAGGAGGCCAAGCAGGATCCGCCGTTCTTCCTACTACCTGCCGTACTGATGGGGAACACCCTAACAAATCTTGGGTTTTCATCAAGTCGTCTCCTCAAAATGCTGATAGCTTAAGTAGATCTATTCAGAGAAACGTCACTGAGGTAGAGACGGTGTCGAGCTTGGGCACTTGCCTTTCAGATTAAATTAAACAGAACTTCTTTGAAATAAGTTCGTTCTTAAGGGGGATTAAATGTCTGTAACGCCACCTTTGCTAATATTGCTCTTTTATTTCATATAATCTTTTTAACGCCAAACAATCTCTCCCTTTTTACAGTCAACCACCACTACCACCAACATCCCCGTAGCAACAATTTTATCAATAACATCAAGTAAATAAACACAAATATAGCAACAATTTTATCAATAACATCAAGTAAATAAACACAAATATGACGGCGTTACATATTGAAAAAAATGAAATAGTGAAAAAAGGAAATATTGAAAATAGGAAGTATAGAAAAGAGGAAATATTCAAAAAAGGAAATATTGAAAAGAGGAAATATTCAAAAAAGGAAATATTGAAAAGTGGAAATATTGACAAAAGGAAATACTGACAAAAGGAAATATTGAAAAAGGAAATATTGAAAAAAGGAAATATTGACAAAAGGCAATATTGACAAAAGGAAATATTGAAAAAAGGAAGTATAGAAAGAAGGAAATATTGAAGAATGGAAATATTGAGAAAAGGAAATATTGAAAAAAGGAAATATTGACCAAAGGAAATATTGTAAAAAGGAAGTATAGAAAAAAGGAAATATTAAGAAAAGGAAATATGGAAAAAAAAAGAAAACTGACAAAAGGAAATATTGAAAAAAGGAAATATTGACAAAAGGAAATATTGAAAAAAGGAGATATTGAAAAAAAGGAAATATTGAGAAATGGATATAGTGAAAAAAGGAAATATTGACAAAAGGAAATATTGAAAAAAGGAAATATTGATAAAAGTAAGTATAGAAAGAAGGATATATTGGAAAAAGGAAATATTGAAAAAAGGAAATATTGACAAAAGGAAATATTGCAAAAAGGATATATTGTAAAAAGGAAGTATAGAAAGAAGGAATTATTGAAAAAAGGAAATATTGAGAAATGGTAATATTGAAAAAACGAAATATTGAAAAAAATAAAAATATTGAAAAAAGGAAATATTGACGAAAGGAAAAATTGAAAAAAGGAAATATTGAAAAAAGGAAGTATAGAAAGAAGGAAATATTGAAAAAAGGAAATATTGAAAAAAAAGTATAGAAAGAAGGAAATATTAAAAAAAGGAAGTATTGAAAGAAGGAAATATTGAAAAAAGGAAATATTGAAAAAAGGAAATATAGAAAAAGGAAATATTGAAAAAAGGAAATATTGACAAAAGGAAATATTGACAAAAGGAGATATTGACAAAAGGTATTTTGACAAAAGGAAATATTGAAAAAAGGAAATATTGACAAAAGGAAATATTAACAAAAGGCAGTATAGAAAAGAGGAAATATTCAAAAAAGGAAATATTGAAAAAATGAAATAGTGAAAAAAGGAAATATTGAAAATAGGAAGTATAGAAAAGAGGAAATATTCAAAAAAGGAAATATTGAAAAGAGGAAATATTCAAAAAAGGAAGTATTGAAAAGTGGAAATATTGAGAAAAGGAAATATTGACAAATGAAATATTGAAAAAGGAAATATTGAAAAAAGGAAATATTGACAAAAGGAAATATTGACAAAAGGAAAATTTGACAAAAGGAAATATTGACAAAAGGAAATATTGACAAAAGGAAATATTGACAAAAGGAAATAATGAAAATAGGAAATAGTGAAAAAAGGAAGTATAGAAAAAAGGAAGTATAGAAAAAAGGATGTATAGAAAAAAGGAAATATTGACGAAAGGAAATATTGAAAAAAGGAAATATTGAGAAAAGGAAATATTGAAAAAAGGAAATATTGAATAAAGGAAATATTGACAAAAGGAAATATTGACAAAAGGAAATATTGTAAAAAGGAAGTATTGAAAAAAGGAAATATTGAAAAAAGGAAGTATAGAAAGAGAAAATATTGAAAAAAGGAGATATTGAAAAAAGGAAATATTGACAAAAGGAAATATAGAAAAAAGGAAATATTGACAAAAGGAAATATTGAAAAAAGGAGATATAAAAAAAAAGGAAAAAATTTGGGAAATGGAAATTTGAAAAAAGGAAATATTGACAAAAGGAAATATTGAAAAAAGGAAATATTGAAAAAAGGAAATATTGAAATAGGGAAATATTGAAAAACGGAAATATTGACAAAAGGAAATATTGAAAAAAGTAAATATTGAAAAATGTAAATATTGAATAAAGGAAATATTGAAAAAAGGAAGTATAGAAAGAAGGAAATATTAAAAAAAAAGAAGTACAGAAAGAATGAAATATTGAAAAAAGGAAATATTGAAAAAAGGAAATATAGAAAAAGGAAAAATTGAGAAAAAGAAATATTGACACAAGGAAATATTGACAAAAGGAGATATTGACAAAAGGAAATATTGAGAAAAGGAAATATTGAAAAAAGGAAATATTGACAAAAGGAAATATTGACAAAAGGTAGTATAGAAAAGAGTAAATATTCAAAAAAGGAAATATTGAAAAAAGGAAATATTGACAAAAGGAAATATTCAAAAAGGAAATATTGAGAAAAGGAAATATTGACAAAAGGAAATATTGAAAAGAGGAAATATTCAAAAAAGGAAATATTGAAAAGTGGAAATATTGACAAAAGGAATTATTGACAAAAGGAAATATTAAAAAAAGGTAATATTGAAAAAAGGAAATATTGACAAAAGAAATATTGACAAAAGGAAATATTGACATAAGGAAATATTGACAAAAGGAAATATTGACAAAAGGAAATATTGAAAAAAGGAAATATTGACAAAAGGAAATATTGAAAAAAGGAAATATTACAAAAGGAAATATTTAAAAAAGGAAATATTCACAAAAGGAAATATTGAAAAAAGGAAGTAAAGAAAAAAGGAAGTATTGACAAAAGGAAATATTGGAAAAAGGAAGTATAGAAAACAAGAAATATTGACAAAAGAAAATATTGAAAAAAGGAAATATTGACAAAAGGAAATATTGAAAAAAGGATATATTGAAAAAAAGGAAATATTGAGAAATGGTAATATTGAAAAAAGGAAATATTGACAAAAGGAAATATTGAAAAAAGGAAATATTGAAAAAAATGAATATATTGAAAAAAGGAAATATTGACGAAAGGAAAAATTGAAAAAAGGAAATATTGAAAAAAGTAAATATTGAAAAAAGGAAATATTGAAAAAAGGAAGTATAGAAAGAAGGAATTATTGAAAAAAGGAAATATTGAAAAAAGTAAATATTGAAAAAAGAAAATATTTAAAAGGAAGTATAGAAAGAAGGAAATACTGAAAAAAGGAAGTATAGAAAGAAGGAAATATTGAAAAAAGGAAATATTGAAAAAAGGAAATATAGAAAAAGGAAATATTGAAAAAAGGAAATATTGACAAAAGGAAATATTTACCAAAGGAGATATTGACAAAAGCTATTTTTTCAAAAGAAAATATTGAAAAAAGGAATAATTGACAAAAGGATATATTGACAAAACGAAATATTGACAAAAGGAAATATTGTAAATAGGAAGTATAGAAAGAAGGAAATATTGAAAAAAGGAGATATTGAAAAATAGAAATATTGACAAAAGGAAATATAGAAAAAAGGAAATATTGACAAAAGGAAATATTGAAAAAAGGAGATATAAAAAAAAGGAAAAAATTTGGGAAATGGAAATATTGAAAAAAGGAAATATTCAAAAAAGGAAATATTGAAAAAAAGAAATATTGAAAAAAGGAAATATTGACAAAAGGAAATATTGAAAAAAGGAAATATTGAAAAAAGTTAATATTGAAAAAAGGAAATATTGAAAAAAGGATGTATAGAAAGAAGGAAATATTGAAAAAAAGAAGTATAGAAAGAAGGAAATATTGAAAAAAGGAAATATTGAAAAAAGGAAATATAGAAAAAGGAAATATTGAGAAAAGGAAATATTGACACAAGGAAATATTGACAAAAGGAGATATTGACAAAAGGAAATATTGAGAAAAGGAAATATTGAAAAAAGGAAATATTGACAAAAGGAAATATTGACAAAAGGTAGTATAGAAAAGAGTAAATATTCAAAAAAGGAAATATTGAAAGGGGAAATATTGAAAAAATGAAATATTGACAAAAGGAAATATTGTAAAAAGCAAGTATAGAAAAAAGGAAATATTGAAAATAGGAAGTATAAAAAGAAGGAAATATTGAGAAAAGGAAATATTGAAAAAAAGTAATATTGACAAAAGGAAATATTGAAAAAGGAAATATTGTCAAAAGGAAATATTGAAAAAAGGAGATATTGAAAAAAAGGAAATATTGAGAAATGGAAATATAGAAAAAAACAAATATTGACAAAATGAAATATTGGTTAAAGGAAATAGTGAAAAAAGGAAGTATAGAAAGAAGGAAGTATAGAGAAAAGGAAGTATAGAAAAAAGGAAATATTGACAAAAGGAAATAATGAGAAAAGGAAGTATAGAAAAAAGGAAATATTGACAAAAGGAAATTTTGACAAAAGGAAATATTGAAAAAAGGAAGTATAGAAAAAAAGAAATATTGAAAAAAAGAAATATTGAAAAAAGGAAATATTGAAAAAAGGAAATATTGACAAAAGGAAATATTGAAAAATGTAGATACTAAAAAAAGGAAATATTGAGAAAAGGAAAAATTGAAAAAGGGAATTATTGACAAAAGGAAATATTGAAAAAAGGAAATATTGAAAAAAGGAAATATTGAAAAAAGGAAATATTGAAAACAGGAAATATTGACAAAAGGAAATATTGAAAAAAGGAAATATTGAAAAAAGGAAATAATGAAAAAAGGAAATATTGAAAAAAGGAAGTATTGAAAAAAAGAAAAATTGACAAAAGGAAATATTGAAAAAAGGAAATTTTGAAAAAAGGAAATAATGACAAAAGGAAATATTGACAAAAGGAATATTAATAAAAGGAAATATTGACAAAAGGAAATATTCAAAAAAGGAAATTATAAAAAAAGGAAGTATAGAAAAAAGGAAATATTGATAAAAGGAAATATTGAAAAATGGAAATTTTGAAAAATGGAAATATTGACAAAAAAAAATTTGACAAAAGGAAATATTCAAAAGAGGATATATTAAAAAAAGGAAGTTTAGAAAAATGGAAATATTGAAAAAAGAAATTATTGAAAAAAGGAAATATTGACAAAAGGAAATATTGAAAAAAGGAAATATTGATAAAAGGAAATATTGAAAAAAGGAAATATTGAAAAAGGGAAATATTTAAAAAAGGAAATATTGAAAAAACGAAGCATAGCAAAAAGGTATTATTGACAAAAAGAAATATTGAGAAAAGGAAATTTTTAAAAAAGGAAATATTGATAAAAGGAAATTTTGAAAAAAGGAAATATTGAAAAAAGGTAATATTGAAAAAAGGAAATATTGAAAAAAGTAAATATTGAAAAAAGGAGATATTGAAAAAAGGAAATATTGAAAAAATGGAGTATAGAAAAAAGGAAAAATTGACGGAAGGAAATATTGAAAAAAGGAACTTTGAAAGAAGGAAATATTGACAAAAGGAAATATTGATAAAGGAATTATTGAAAAAATGAAATATTGAAAAAAGGAAGTATAGAAAAAAGGAAGTATAGAATAAAGAAAGTATAGAAAAAAGGAAACATCGACAAAAAAAATTTTGAAAAAAGGAAATATTAACAAAAGGAAACTTTGAAAAAAGGATATATTGGAAAAAGGAAGTATAGATAGCAAGGAAATATTGAAAAAAGGAAATATTTAAAAAAGGAAGTATAGAAAGGAGGAAATATTGACAAAAGGAAGTATAGAAAAGAGGAAATATTCAAAAAAGGAAATATTGAAAAAAGGAAATATTGAAAAAAGGAAATATTGACAAAAGGAAATATTGAAAAAAGGGCATATTGAAAAAAAGAAATATTGACTAAAGGAAATATTGAAAAAAGGAAATATTGAAAAAAGGAAGTATAGAAAAAAGGAAGTATAGAATAAAGAAAGTATAGAAAAAAGGAATCTCGACAAAAGGAAATATTGAAAAAAGAAAATATTAACAAAAGGAAACATTGAAAAAAGGGAGTATAGAAAAAAGGAAATATTGAAAAAAGAAAATATTGGAAAAAGGAAATATAGAAAAAAGGAAGTAAAGAAAAAAGGAAATATTGAAAAAAGGAAATATTGAAAAAAGAAAATATTGACAAAAGGAAATATTGAAAAAAGGAAATATTGACAAAAGGAAATATTCAAAAAAGGAAATATTGAAAAAAGGAAGTAAAAAAAAAGGAAATATTGAAAAAAGGAAATTTTTAAAAAAGGAAATATTGACAAAAGGAAATATTCAAAAAAGGAAATATTAAAAAAAGGAAGTATAGAAAATAGGAAATATTGAAAAAAGGAAATATTGAAAAAAGGAAAAATTGACAAAAGGAAATATTGAAAAAAGGAGATATAAAAAAAGGAAATATTGAGAAATGGAAATATTGAAAAAAGGAATTATTGACAAAAGGAAATATTGAAAAAAGGAAATATTGAAAAAAGGAAATATTGAAAAAAGGAAATATTGTCAAAAGGAATTATTGAAAAAAGGAAATATTGAAAAGTGTAAATATTAAAAAAAAGGTAATATTGAAAATATTGACAAAAGAAAATATTCAAAAAAGGAAATATTGAAAAAAGGAAGTATAGAAAAAAGTAAATATTGAAAAAAGGAAATATTGAAAAAAGGAAATTTTTAAAAAAGGAATTATTTACAAAAGGAAATATTCAAAAAAGGAAATATTAAAAAAAGGAAGTATAGAAAATAGGAAATATTGAAAAAAGGAAATATTGAAAAAAGGAAAAATTGACAAAAGGATATATTGAAAAAAGGAGATATAAAAAAAAGGAAATATTGAGAAATGGAAATATTGAAAAAAAGAAATATTGACAAAAGGAAATATTGAAAAAAGGAAATATTGAAAAAAGGAATATTGAAAAAAGGAAATATTGTTAAAAGGAAATATTGAAAAAAGGAAATATTGAAAAGTGTAAATATTGAAAAAAGGAAATATTGAAAAAAGGAAGTATAGAAAGAAGGAAATATTGAAAAAAGGAAGAATATAAAGATGGAAATATTGAAAAAAGGAAATATTGAAAAAAGGAAATATAGAAAAAGGAAATATTGACAAAAGGAAATATTGAAAAAAGGAAATATTGAAAAAAGGAAATATTGACAAAAGGTAGTATAGAAAAGAGGAAATATTCAAAAAAGGAAATAATGAAAAGAGGAAATATTCAAAAGAGGAGATATTGAAAAGTGGAAATATTGTCAAAAGGAAATATTGACAAAAAGAAATATTAAAAAAAGGAAATATTGAAAAAAGGAAATATTGACAAAAGGAAATATTGACAAAAGTAAATATTGACAATAAGAAATATTGACACAAGGAAATATTGACAAAAGAAAATATTGAGAAAAGGAAATATTGAAAAAAGGAAATATTGAAAAAAGGAAATATTGAAAAAAGGAATTATTGACAAAAGATAATTTTGAAAAAAGGAGATATTGAAAAAAGGAAATATTGAAAAAAGGAAATATTGAAAAAAGGAGATATTGAAAAAAGGAAATATTGAAAAAAGGAAATATTGAAAAAATGGAATATAGAAAAAAGGAAAAATCGACGAAAGGAAATATTGAAAAAAGAAAATTTTGAAAAAAGGAAATATTGACAAAAGGAAATATTGATAAAAGGAATTATTGAAAAAATGAAATATTGAAAAAAGGAAGTATAGAAAAAAGGAAGTATAGAATAAAGAAAGTATAGAAAAAAGGAAACATCGACAAAAGGATATATTGAAAAAAGGAAATATTGGAAAAAGGAAGTATAGAAAGAAGGAAATATTGAAAAAAGGAAGTATAGAAAAAAAGAATTTTGACAAAAGGAAATATTGAAAAAAGGAAATATTGTAAATAGGAAGTATAGAAAAAAGGAAATATTGAAAAAAGGAAGTATAGAAAGGAGGAAATATTGACAAAAGGAAGTAAAGAAAAGAGGTAATATTCAAAAAAGGAAATATTTAAAAAAGGAAATATTGAAAAAGGAAATATTGACTAAAGGAAATATTGAAAAAAGTAAAAATTTGAAAAAAGGAAGTATAGAATAAAGAAAGTATAGAAAAAAGGAATCTCGACAAAAGGAAATATTGAAAAAAGAAAATATTAACAAAATGAAACATTGAAGAAAGGGTGTATAGAAAAAAGGAAATATTGAAATAAGAAAATATTGGAAAAAGGAAATATTGAAAAAAGGAAGTAAAGAAAAAAGGAAATATTAAAAAAAGGAAATATTGAAAAAAGGAAATATTGACAAAACGAAATATTGAAAAAAGGAAATATTGACAAAAGGAAATATTCAAAAAAGGAAATATTGAAAAAAGGAAGTGAAAAAAAGGAAATATTGAAAAAAGGAAATTTTTAATAAAGGAAATATTAAAAAAAGGAAGTATAGAAAATAGGAAATATTGAAAAAAGGAAATATTGAAAAAAGGAAAAATTGACAAAAGGAAATATTGAAAAAAGGAGATATAAAAAAAAGGAAATATTGAGAAATGGAAATATTGAAAAAAGGAAATATTGACAAAAGGAAATATTGAAAAAAGGAAATATTGAATAAAGGAAATATTGAAAAAAGGAAATATTGTCAAAAGGAAATATTGAAAAAAGGAAATATTGAAAAGTCTAAATATTGAAAAAAGGAAATATTGAAAATATTGACAAAAGAAAATATTCAAAAAAGGAAATATTGAAAAAAGGAAGTATAGAAAAAAGAAAATATTGAAAAAAGGAAATATTGAAAAAAGGAAATTTTTAAAAAAGGAATTATTTACAAAAGGAAATATTCAAAAAAGGAAATATTAAAAAAAGGAAGTATAGAAAATAGGAAATATTGAAAAAAGGAAATATTGAAAAAAGGTAATATTGAAAAAAGGAAATATTGAAAAAAGGAAATATTGAAAAAAGGAAATATTGAAAAAAGGAAATATTGTTAAAAGGAAATATTGAAAAAAGGAAATATTGAAAAGTGTAAATATTGAGAATGGAAATATTGAAAAAAGGAAGTATAGAAAGAAGGAAATATTGAAAAAAGGAAGAATAGAAAGATGGAAATATTGAAAAAAGGAAATATTGAAAAAAGAAAACATAGAAAAAGGAAATATTGACAAAAGGAAATATTGAAAAAAGGAAATATTGAAAAAAGGAAATATTGACAAAAGGTAGTATAGAAAAGAGGAAATATTCAAATAAGGAAATAATGAAAAGATGAAATATTCAAGAGGAGATATTGAAAAGTGGAAATATTGTCAAAAGGAAATATTGACAAAAAGAAATATTAAAAAAAGGAAATATTGAAAAAAGGAAATATTGACAAAAGGAAATATTGACAAAAGTAAATATTGACAAAAAGAAATATTGACACAAGGAAATATTGACAAAAGGAAATATTGACAAAAGGAAATACTGAAAAAAGGAAATATTGAAAAAAGGAATTATTGACAAAAGGAAATTTTAAAAAAGGAAATATTGAAAAAAGGAAATATTGAAAAAAGGAAATATTGAAAAAAGGAGATATTAAAAAAAGGAAATATTGAAAAAAGGAAATATTGAAAAAATGGAACATAGAAAAAAGGAAAAATCGACGAAAGGAAATATTGAAAAAAGGAAATTTTGAAAGAAGGAAATATTGACAAAAGGAAATATTGATGAAAGGAATTATTGAAAAAATGAAATATTGAAAAAAGGAAGTATAGAAAAAAGGAAGTATAGAATAAAGAAAGTATAGAAAAAAGGAAACATCGACAAGAGGAAATATTGAAATAAGGAAATATTAACAAAAGGAAACATTGAAATTAGGGAGTATAGAAAAGAGGAAATATTCAAAAAAGGAAATATTGAAAGAAGAAAATATTGAAAAAGGAAATATTGACAAAAGGAAATATTGAAAAAGGGAAGTATTGAAAAAAGGAAATAATGACAAAAGGAAATATTGACAAAAGGAAATATTGAAAAAGAAAATATTGACAAAAGGAAATATTGACAAAAGGAAATATTGAAAAAAGGAAATATTGACAAAAGGAAATATTGACAAAAGGAAATATTGAAAAAAGGAAATAGTGAAAAAAGGAAGTATAGAAAAAAGGAAGTATAGAAAAAAGGAAATATTGACAAAAGGAAATATTGAAAAAAGGAAGTATAGTAAAAAGGGAAATATTGACAAAAAAGAAATATTGACAATAGGAAATATTGAAAAGAGGAAGTATAGAAAAAAAGAAATATTGAAAAAAGGAAATATTGAAAAAAGGAAATATTGAAAAAAGGAAATATTGACAAAAGGAAATATTCACAAAAGGAAATATTGAAAAAAGGAGATATTGAAAAAAGGAAGTTTTGACAAAAGGAAATATTGAAAAAAGGAGATATTGAAAAAAAGGAAATATTCAGAAATGGAAATATTGAAAAAAGGAAATATTTACAAAAGGAAATATTGAAAAAAGGAAATATTGAAAAAAGGTTATATTGAAAAAAGGAAATATTGACAAAAGGAATATTGAAAAAAAGAAATATTGAAAAAAGTAAATATTGAAAAAAGGAAATATTGAAAAAAGGAAGTATAGAAAGAAGGAAATATTGAAAAAAGGAAGTATAGAAAGAAGGAAATATTGAAAAAAAGGAAATATTGAAAAAAAGAAGTATAGAAAAGAGGAAATATTCAAAAAAGGAAATATTGAAAAAAGGAAATATTGACAAAAGGAAATACTGAAAAAAGGAAGTATAGAAAAGAGGAAATATTCAAAAAAGGAAGAATAGAAAGATGGAAATATTGAAAAAAGGAAGAATAGAAAGATGGAAATATTGAAAAAAGGAAATATTGAAAAAAGAAAACATAGAAAAAGGAAATATTGACAAAAGGAAATATTGAAAAAAGGAAATATTGAAAAAAGGAAATATTGACAAAAGGTAGTATAGAAAAGAGGAAATATTCAAATAAGGAAATAATGAAAAGTGGAAATATTCAAGAGGAGATATTGAAAAGTGGAAATATTGTCAAAAGGAAATATTGACAAAAAGAAATATTAAAAAAAGGAAATATTGAAAAAAGGAAATATTGACAAAAGGAAATATTGACAAAAGTAAATATTGACAAAAAGAAATATTGACACAAGGAAATATTGACAAAAGGAAATATTGACAAAAGGAAATACTGAAAAAAGGAAATATTGAAAAAAGGAAATATTGAAAAAAGGAATTATTGACAAAAGGAAATTTTGAAAAAAGGAAATATTGAAAAAAGGAAATATTGAAAAAAGGAAATATTGAAAAAAGGAGATATTAAAAAAAGGAAATATTGAAAAAAGGAAATATTGAAAAAATGGAACATAGAAAAAAGGAAAAATCGACGAAAGGAAATATTGAAAAAAGGAAATTTTGAAAGAAGGAAATATTGACAAAAGGAAATATTGATGAAAGGAATTATTGAAAAAATGAAATATTGAAAAAAGGAAGTATAGAAAAAAGGAAGTATAGAATAAAGAAAGTATAGAAAAAAGGATCATCGACAAGAGGAAATATTGAAAAAAGGAAATATTAACAAAAGGAAACATTGAAATTAGGGAGTATAGAAAAGAGGAAATATTCAAAAAAGGAAATATTGAAAGAAGAAAATATTGAAAAAGGAAATATTGACAAAAGGAAATATTGAAAAAAGGAAGTATTGAAAAAAGGAAATAATGACAAAAGGAAATATTGACAAAAGGAAATATTGAAAAAGGAAATATTGACAAAAGGAAATATTGACAAAAGGAAATATTGAAAAAAGGAAATATTGACAAAAGGAAATATTGACAAAAGGAAATATTGAAAAAAGGAAATAGTGAAAAAAGGAAGTATAGAAAAAAGGAAGTATAGAAAAAAGGAAATATTGACAAAAGGAAATATTGAAAAAAGGAAGTATAGTAAAAAGGGAAATATTGACAAAAAAGAAATATTGACAATAGGAAATATTGAAAAAAGGAAGTATAGAAAAAAAGAAATATTGAAAAAAGGAAATATTGAAAAAAGGAAATATTGAAAAAAGGAAATATTGACAAAAGGAAATATTCACAAAAGGAAATATTGAAAAAAGGAGATATTGAAAAAAGGAAGTTTTGACAAAAGGAAATATTGAAAAAAGGAGATATTGAAAAAAAGGAAATATTCAGAAATGGAAATATTGAAAAAAGGAAATATTTACAAAAGGAAATATTGAAAAAAGGAAATATTGAAAAAAGGTTATAATGAAAAAAGGAAATATTGACAATAGGAATATTGAAAAAAAGAAATATTGAAAAAAGTAAATATTGAAAAAAGGAAATATTGAAAAAAGGAAGTATAGAAAGAAGGAAATATTGAAAAAAGGAAGTATAGAAAGAAGGAAATATTGAAAAAAAGGAAATATTGAAAAAAAGAAGTATAGAAAAGAGGAAATATTCAAAAAAGGAAATATTGAAAAAAGGAAATATTGACAAAAGGAAATACTGAAAAAAGGAAGTATAGAAAATAGGAAATATTCAAAAAAGGAAATATTGAAAAAAGGAAGTATAGAAAAGAGGAAATATTCAAAAAAGGAAATATTGAAAAGAGGAATTATTCAAAAAAGGAAATATTGGAAAGAGGAAATATTGACAAAAGGAAATATTGACAAAAGGAAATTTTGAAAAAAGGAAATATTGAAAAAAGGAAATATTGACAAAAGGAAATATTGGCAAAAGAAAAATTGACAAAAGGAAATATTGACAAAAAAAAATATTGAAAAAAGGAAATATTGACATAAGGAAATATTGACAAAAGGAAATATTGAAAAAAGGAAATATTGAAAAAAGGAAGTATAGAAAAAAGGAAATATTGACAATAGGAAGTATAGAAAAGGGGAAATATTTAAAAAAGGAAATATTGAAAAAAGGAAATATTGACAAAAGGAAATATTGAAAAAAGAAAATATTGAAAAAAGGAAATATTGAAAAAAGGAAATATTGACAATAGGAAGTATAGAAAAGGGGAAATATTTAAAAAAGGAAATATTGAAAAAAGGAAATTTTGACATAAGGAAATATTGAAAAAAGGAAATATTGAAAAAAGGAAATATTGAGAAATGGAAATATTGCAAAAAGGAAATATTGAAAAAACGAAGTATAGAAAGAAGGAAATATGGAAAAAAGGAAATATTGAAAAAAGGAAATATTGACAAATGGAAATATTGCAAAAAGGAAATATTGAAAAAAGGAAGTATAGAAAGAAGGAAATATTGAAAAAAGGAAACATTAAGAAAAGGATATATTGAAAAAAGGAAATATTGACAAAAGAAAATATTGACAAAAGGAAATATTGACAAAAGAAAATATTGAAAAAAGGAAATATTGACAAAAGGAAGTATAGAAAAGAGGAAATATACAAAAAAGGAAATATTGAAAAAAGGAAGTATAGAAAAGAGTATATATTCAAAAAAGGAAATATTGAAAAGAGGAAATATTCAAAAAAGGAAAATTTTAAAAGAGAAAATATTGAAAAAGGAAATATTGACAAAAGATAATATTGAAAAAAAGGAAATATTGAAAAAAGGAAATATTGACAAAAGGAAATATTGACAAAAGGAAATATTGACAAAAGGAAATTTTGACAAAAGGAAATATTGAAAAAAGGACATATTGACATAAGGAAATATTGACAAAAGGAAATATTGAAAAAAGGAAGTATAGAAAAAAAGAATAATTGACAAAAGGAAATATTGCAAAAAGGAAGTATAGAAAAAAGGAAATATTGAGAAAAGGAGATTTTGAAAAAAGGAGGTATAGAAAGAAGGAAATATTGAGAAAAGGAAGTATAGAAAGAAGAAAATATTGAAAAAAGGAAATATTGAAAAAAGAAAGTATAAAAAGAAGGAAATATTGAAAAAAGGAAGTATAGAAAGAAGAAAATATTGAAAAAAGGAAATATTGACAAAAGGCAATATTGACAAAAGGAAATAGTGAAAAAAGAAAGTATAGAAAAGAGGAAATATTCAAAAATGAAATTTTGAAAAAAGGAAATATTGAAAAAATGAAATATTAACAAAAGGAAGTATAGAAAAGAGGAAATATTCAAAAAAGGAAATATTGAACAAAGGAAATACTGAAAATAAGGAAATATTGAAAAAAGGAAGTATAGAAAAAAGGAAATATTGACAAAAGGAAATATTGACAAAAGGAAATAATGACAAAAGGACATGTTGACAAAAGGAAATATTGAAAAAAGGAAGTATTGAAAAAAGGAAATAATGACAAAAGGAAATATTGACAAAAGGAAATATTGAAAAGGAAATATTGACAAAAGGAAATATTGACAAAAGGAAATATAAAAAAAGGAAATATTGACAAAAGGAAATATTGACAAAAGGAAATATTGAAAAAAGGAAATATTGAAAAAAGGAAATATTGACAAAAGGTAGTATAGAAAAGAGGAAATATTCAAAAAAGGAAATAATGAAAAGAGGAAATATTCAAAAGAGGAGATATTGAAAAGTGGAAATATTGTCAAAAGGAAATATTGACAAAAAGAAATATTAAAAAAAGGAAATATTGAAAAAAGGAAATATTGACAAAAGGAAATATTGACAAAAGTAAATATTGACAAAAAGAAATATTGACACAAGGAAATTATGACAAAAGGAAATATTGACAAAAGGAAATATTGAAAAAAGGAAATATTGAAAAAAGGAAATATTGAAAAAAGGAATTATTGACAAAAGATAATTTTGAAAAAAGGAGATATTGAAAAAAGGAAATATTGAAAAAAGGAAATATTGAAAAAAGGAGATATTGAAAAAAGGAAATATTGAAAAAAGGAAATATTGAAAAAATGGAATATAGAAAAAAGGAAAAATCGACGAAAGGAAATATTGAAAAAAGAAAATTTTGAAAAAAGGAAATATTGACAAAAGGAAATATTGATAAAAGGAATTATTGAAAAAATGAAATATTGAAAAAAGGAAGTATAGAAAAAAGGAAGTATAGAATAAAGAAAGCATAGAAAAAAGGAAACATCGACAAAAGGATATATTGAAAAAAGGAAATATTGGAAAAAGGAAGTATAGAAAGAAGGAAATATTGAAAAAAGGAAGTATAGAAAAAAAGAATTTTGACAAAAGGAAATATTGAAAAAAGGAAATATTGTAAATAGGAAGTATAGAAAAAAGGAAATATTGAAAAAAGGAAGTATAGAAAGGAGGAAATATTGACAAAAGGAAGTAAAGAAAAGAGGAAATATTCAAAAAAGGAAATATTTAAAAAAGGAAATATTGAAAAAGGAAATATTGACTAAAGGAAATATTGAAAAAAGTAAAAATTTGAAAAAAGGAAGTATAGAGAAAAGGAAGTATAGAATAAAGAAAGTATAGAAAAAAGGAATCTCGACAAAAGGAAATATTGAAAAAAGAAAATATTAACAAAAGGAAACATTGAAAAAAGGGTGTATAGAAAAAAGGAAATATTGAAATAAGAAAATATTGGAAAAAGGAAATATTGAAAAAAGGAAGTAAAGAAAAAAGGAAATATTAAAAAAAGGAAATATTGAAAAAAGGAAGTGAAAAAAAGGAAATTTTGAAAAAAGGAAATTTTTAATAAAGGAAATATTAAAAAAAGGAAGTATAGAAAATAGGAAATATTGAAAAAAGGAAATATTGAAAAAAGGAAAAATTGACAAAAGGAAATATTGAAAAAAGGAGATATAAAAAAAAGGAAATATTGAGAAATGGAAATATTGAAAAAAGGAAATATTGACAAAAGGAAATATTGAAAAAAGGAAATATTGAAAAAAGGAAATATTTAAAAAAGGAAATATTGTCTAAAGGAAATATTGAAAAAAGGAAATATTGAAAAGTGTAAATATTGAAAAAAGGAAATATTGAAAATATTGACAAAAGAAAATATTCAAAAAAGGAAATATTGAAAAAAGGAAGTATAGAAAAAAGAAAATATTGAAAAAAGGAAATATTGAAAAAAGGAAATTTTTAAAAAAGGAATTATTTACAAAAGGAAATATTCAAAAAAGGAAATATTAAAAAAAGGAAGTATAGAAAATAGGAAATATTGAAAAAAGGAAATATTGAAAAAAGGAAAAATTGACAAAAGGATATATTGAAAAAAGGAGATATAAAAAAAAAGGAAATATTGAGAAAAGAAATATTGAAAAAAGGAAATATTGACAAAAGGAAATATTGAAAAAAGGAAATATTGAAAAAAGGAAATATTGAAAAAAGGAAATATTGAAAAAAGGAAATATTGTTAAAAGGAAATATTGAAAAAAGGAAATATTGAAAAGTGTAAATATTGAAAATGGAAATATTGAAAAAAGGAAGAATAGAAAGATGGAAATATTGAAAAAAGGAAATATTGAAAAAAGAAAACATAGAAAAAGGAAATATTGACAAAATGAAATATTGAAAAAAGGAAATATTGAAAAAAGGAAATATTGACAAAAGGTAGTA
This sequence comes from Ischnura elegans, assembly GCF_921293095.1. Taxonomy (NCBI): domain Eukaryota; kingdom Metazoa; phylum Arthropoda; class Insecta; order Odonata; family Coenagrionidae; genus Ischnura; species Ischnura elegans. Next base: position 116,362,576 of record NC_060249.1, on the reverse strand, counting down.
TAGAAAAGAGGAAATATTCAAATAAGGAAATAATGAAAAGAGGAAATATTCAAGAGGAGATATTGAAAAGTAGAAATATTGTCAAAAGGAAATATTGACAAAAAGAAATATTAAAAAAAGGAAATATTGAAAAAAGGAAATATTGACAAAAGGAAATATTGACAAAAGTAAATATTGACAAAAAAAAATATTGACACAAGGAAATATTGACAAAAGGAAATATTGACAAAAGGAAATACTGAAAAAAGGAAATATTGAAAAAAGGAAATATTGAAAAAAGGAATTATTGACAAAAGGAAATTTTGAAAAAAGGAAATATTGAAAAAAGGAAATATTGAAAAAAGGAAATATTGAAAAAAGGAGATATTAAAAAAAGGAAATATTGAAAAAAGGCAATATTGAAAAAAGGAAATATTGAAAAAATGGAATATAGAAAAAAGGAAAAATCGACGAAAGGAAATATTGAAAAAAGAAAATTTTGAAAAAAGGAAATATTGACAAAAGGAAATATTGATAAAAGGAATTATTGAAAAAATGAAATATTGAAAAAAGGAAGTATAGAAAAAAGGAAGTATAGAATAAAGAAAGCATAGAAAAAAGGAAACATCGACAAAAGGATATATTGAAAAAAGGAAATATTGGAAAAAGGAAGTATAGAAAGAAGGAAATATTGAAAAAAGGAAGTATAGAAAAAAAGAATTTTGACAAAAGGAAATATTGAAAAAAGGAAATATTGTAAATAGGAAGTATAGAAAAAAGGAAATATTGAAAAAAGGAAGTATAGAAAGGAGGAAATATTGACAAAAGGAAGTAAAGAAAAGAGGAAATATTCAAAAAAGGAAATATTTAAAAAAGGAAATATTGAAAAAGGAAATATTGACTAAAGGAAATATTGAAAAAAGTAAAAATTTGAAAAAAGGAAGTATAGAGAAAAGGAAGTATAGAATAAAGAAAGTATAGAAAAAAGGAATCTCGACAAAAGGAAATATTGAAAAAAGAAAATATTAACAAAAGGAAACATTGAAAAAAGGGTGTATAGAAAAAAGGAAATATTGAAATAAGAAAATATTGGAAAAAGGAAATATTGAAAAAAGGAAGTAAAGAAAAAAGGAAATATTAAAAAAAGGAAATATTGAAAAAAGGAAATATTGACAAAACGAAATATTGAAAAAAGGAAATATTGACAAAAGGAAATATTCAAAAAAGGAAATATTGAAAAAAGGAAGTGAAAAAAAGGAAATATTGAAAAAAGGAAATTTTTAATAAAGGAAATATTAAAAAAAGGAAGTATAGAAAATAGGAAATATTGAAAAAAGGAAATATTGAAAAAAGGAAAAATTGACAAAAGGAAATATTGAAAAAAGGAGATATAAAAAAAAGGAAATATTGAGAAATGGAAATATTGAAAAAAGGAAATATTGACAAAAGGAAATATTGAAAAAAGGAAATATTGAAAAAAGGAAATATTTAAAAAAGGAAATATTGTCAAAAGGAAATATTGAAAAAAGGAAATATTGAAGTGTAAATATTGAAAAAAGGAAATATTGAAAATATTGACAAAAGAAAATATTCAAAAAAGGAAATATTGAAAAAAGGAAGTATAGAAAAAAGAAAATATTGAAAAAAGGAATTATTGAAAAAAGGAAATTTTTAAAAAAGGAATTATTTACAAAAGGAAATATTCAAAAAAGGAAATATTAAAAAAAGGAAGTATAGAAAATAGGAAATATTGAAAAAAGGAAATATTGAAAAAAGGAAAAATTGACAAAAGGATATATTGAAAAAAGGAGATATAAAAAAAAAGGAAATATTGAGAAAAGAAATATTGAAAAAAGGAAATATTGACAAAAGGAAATATTGAAAAAAGGAAATATTGAAAAAAGGAAATATTGAAAAAAGGAAATATTGAAAAGTGTAAATATTGAAATTGGAAATATTGAAAAAAGGAAGAATAGAAAGATGGAAATATTGAAAAAAGGAAATATTGAAAAAAGAAAACATAGAAAAAGGAAATATTGACAAAAGGAAATATTGAAAAAAGGAAATATTGAAAAAAGGAAATATTGACAAAAGGTAGTATAGAAAAGAGGAAATATTCAAATAAGGAAATAATGAAAAGAGGAAATATTCAAGAGGAGATATTGAAAAGTGGAAATATTGTCAAAAGGAAATATTGACAAAAAGAAATATTAAAAAAAGGAAATATTGAAAAAAGGAAATATTGACAAAAGGAAATATTGACAAAAGTAAATATTGACAAAAAGAAATATTGACACAAGGAAATATTGACAAAAGGAAATATTGACAAAAGGAAATACTGAAAAAAGGAAATATTGAAAAAAGGAAATATTGAAAAAAGGAATTATTGACAAAAGGAAATTTTGAAAAAAGGAAATATTGAAAAAAGGAAATATTGAAAAAAGGAAATATTGAAAAAAGGAGATATTAAAAAAAGGAAATATTGAAAAAAGGAAATATTGAAAAAATGGAACATAGAAAAAAGGAAAAATCGACGAAAGGAAATATTGAAAAAAGGAAATTTTGAAAGAAGGAAATATTGACAAAAGGAAATATTGAAAAAAGAAAATATTGAAAATAGGAAATATTGAAAAAAGGAAATATTGACAATAGGAAGTTTAGAAAAGGGGAAATATTTAAAAAAGGAAATATTGAAAAAAGGAAATTTTGACATAAGGAAATATTGAAAAAAGGAAATATTGAAAAAAGGAAATATTGAGAAATGGAAATATTGCAAAAAGGAAATATTGAAAAAACGAAGTATAGAAAGAAGGAAATATGGAAAAAAGGAAATATTGAAAAAAGGAAATATTGACAAATGGAAATATTGCAAAAAGGAAATATTGAAAAAAGGAAGTATAGAAAGAAGGAAATATTGAAAAAAGGAAACATTAAGAAAAGGATGTATTGAAAAAAGGAAATATTGACAAAAGAAAATATTGACAAAAGGAAATATTGACAAAAGAAAATATTGAAAAAAGGAAATATTGACAAAAGGAAGTATAGAAAAGAGGAAATATACAAAAAAGGAAATATTGAAAAAAGGAAGTATAGAAAAGAGTAAATATTCAAAAAAGGAAATATTGAAAAGAGGAAATATTCAAAAAAGGAAAATTTGAAAAGAGAAAATATTGAAAAAGGAAATATTGACAAAAGATAATATTGAAAAAAAGGAAATATTGAAAAAAGGAAATATTGACAAAAGGAAATATTGACAAAGGAAATATTGACAAAAGGAAATTTTGACAAAAGGAAATATTGAAAAAAGGACATATTGACATAAGGAAATATTGACAAAAGGAAATATTGAAAAAAGGAAGTATAGAAAAAAAGAAATATTGACAAAAGGAAATATTGCAAAAAGGAAGTATAGAAAAAAGGAAATATTGAGAAAAGGAGATTTTGAAAAAAGGAGGTATAGAAAGAAGGAAATATTGAGAAAAGGAAGTATAGAAAGAAGAAAATATTGAAAAAAGGAAATATTGAAAAAAGAAAGTATAAAAAGAAGGAAATATTGAAAAAAGGAAGTATAGAAAGAAGAAAATATTGAAAAAAGGAAATATTGACAAAAGGCAATATTGACAAAAGGAAATAGTGAAAAAAGAAAGTATAGAAAAGAGGAAATATTCAAAAATGAAATTTTGAAAAAAGGAAATATTGAAAAAATGAAATATTAACAAAAGGAAGTATAGAAAAGAGGAAATATTCAAAAAAGGAAATATTGAACAAAGGAAATACTGAAAATAAGGAAATATTGAAAAAAGGAAGTATAGAAAAAAGGAAATATTGACAAAAGGAAATATTGACAAAAGGAAATATTGACAAAAGGACATGTTGACAAAAGGAAATATTGAAAAAAGGAAGTATTGAAAAAAGGAAATAATGACAAAAGGAAATATTGACAAAAGGAAATATTGAAAAGGAAATATTGACAAAAGGAAATATTGACAAAAGGAAATATAAAAAAAGGAAATATTGACAAAAGGAAATATTGACAAAAGGAAATATTGAAAAAAGGAAATATTGAAAAAAGGAAATATTGACAAAAGGTAGTATAGAAAAGAGGAAATATTCAAAAAAGGAAATAATGAAAAGAGGAAATATTCAAAAGAGGAGATATTGAAAAGTGGAAATATTGTCAAAAGGAAATATTGACAAAAAGAAATATTAAAAAAAGGAAATATTGAAAAAAGGAAATATTGACAAAAGGAAATATTGACAAAAGTAAATATTGACAAAAAGAAATATTGACACAAGGAAATATTGACAAAAGGAAATATTGACAAAAGGAAATATTGAAAAAAGGAAATATTGAAAAAAGGAAATATTGAAAAAAGGAATTATTGACAAAAGATAATTTTGAAAAAAGGAGATATTGAAAAAAGGAAATATTGAAAAAAGGAAATATTGAAAAAAGGAGATATTGAAAAAAGGAAATATTGAAAAAAGGAAATATTGAAAAAATGGAATATAGAAAAAAAGAAAAATCGACGAAAGGAAATATTGAAAAAAGAAAATTTTGAAAAAAGGAAATATTGACAAAAGGAAATATTGATAAAAGGAATTATTGAAAAAATGAAATATTGAAAAAAGGAAGTATAGAAAAAAGGAAGTATAGAATAAAGAAAGCATAGAAAAAAGGAAACATCGACAAAAGGATATATTGAAAAAAGGAAATATTGGAAAAAGGAAGTATAGAAAGAAGGAAATATTGAAAAAAGGAAGTATAGAAAAAAAGAATTTTGACAAAAGGGAATATTGAAAAAAGGAAATATTGTAAATAGGAAGTATAGAAAAAAGGAAATATTGAAAAAAGGAAGTATAGAAAGGAGGAAATATTGACAAAAGGAAGTAAAGAAAAGAGGAAATATTCAAAAAAGGAAATATTTAAAAAAGGAAATATTGAAAAAGGAAATATTGACTAAAGGAAATATTGAAAAAAGTAAAAATTTGAAAAAAGGAAGTATAGAGAAAAGGAAGTATAGAATAAAGAAAGTATAGAAAAAAGGAATCTCGACAAAAGGAAATATTGAAAAAAGAAAATATTAACAAAAGGAAACATTGAAAAAAGGGTGTATAGAAAAAAGGAAATATTGAAATAAGAAAATATTGGAAAAAGGAAATATTGAAAAAAGGAAGTAAAGAAAAAAGGAAATATTAAAAAAAGGAAATATGGAAAAAAGGAAATATTGACAAAACGAAATATTGAAAAAAGGAAATATTGACAAAAGGAAATATTCAAAAAAGGAAATATTGAAAAAAGGAAGTGAAAAAAAGGAAATATTGAAAAAAGGAAATTTTTAATAAAGGAAATATTAAAAAAAGGAAGTATAGAAAATAGGAAATATTGAAAAAAGGAAAAATTGACAAAAGGAAATATTGAAAAAAGGAGATATAAAAAAAAGGAAATATTGAGAAATGGAAATATTGAAAAAAGGAAATATTGACAAAAGGAAATATTGAAAAAAGGAAATATTGAAAAAAGGAAATATTTAAAAAAGGAAATATTGTCAAAAGGAAATATTGAAAAAAGGAAATATTGAAAAGTGTTAATATTGAAAAAAGGAAATATTGAAAATATTGACAAAAGAAAATATTCAAAAAAGGAAATATTGAAAAAAGGAAGTATAGAAAAAAGAAAATATTGAAAAAAGGAAATATTGAAAAAAGGAAATTTTAAAAAAAGGAATTATTTACAAAAGGAAATATTCAAAAAAGGAAATATTAAAAAAAGGAAGTATAGAAAATAGGAAATATTGAAAAAAGGAAATATTGAAAAAAGGAAAAATTGACAAAAGGATATATAAAAAAAGGAGATATAAAAAAAAAGGAAATATTGAGAAAAGAAATATTGAAAAAAGGAAATATTGACAAAAGGAAATATTGAAAAAAGGAAATATTGAAAAAAGGAAATATTGAAAAATGGAAATATAGAAAAAAGGAAATATTGTTAAAAGGAAATATTGAAAAAAGGAAATATTGAAAAGTGTAAATATTGAGAATGGAAATATTGAAAAAAGGAAGTATAGAAAGAAGGAAATATTGAAAAAAGGAAGAATAGAAAGATGGAAATATTGAAAAAAGGAAATATTGAAAAAAGAAAACATAGAAAAAGGAAATATTGACAAAAGGAAATATTGAAAAAAGGAAATATTGAAAAAAGGAAATATTGACAAAAGGTAGTATAGAAAAGAGGAAATATTCAAATAAGGAAATAATGAAAAGAGGAAATATTCAAGAGGAGATATTGAAAAGTGGAAATATTGTCAAAAGGAAATATTGACAAAAAGAAATATTAAAAAAAGGAAATATTGAAAAAAGGAAATATTGACAAAAGGAAATATTGACAAAAGTAAATATTGACAAAAAGAAATATTGACACAAGGAAATATTGACAAAAGGAAATATTGACAAAAGGAAATACTGAAAAAAGGAAATATTGAAAAAAGGAAATATTGAAAAAAGGAATTATTGACAAAAGGAAATTTTGAAAAAAGGAAATATTGAAAAAAGGAAATATTGAAAAAAGGAAATATTGAAAAAAGGAGATATTAAAAAAAGGAAATATTGAAAAAAGGAAATATTGAAAAAATGGAACATAGAAAAAAGGAAAAATCGACGAAAGGAAATATTGAAAAAAGGAAATTTTGAAAGAAGGAAATATTGACAAAAGGAAATATTGATAAAAGGAATTATTGAAAAAATGAAATATTGAAAAAAGGAAGTATAGAAAAAAGGAAGTATAGAATAAAGAAAGTATAGAAAAAAGGAAACATCGACAAGAGGAAATATTGAAAAAAGGAAATATTAACAAAAGGAAACATTGAAATTAGGGAGTATAGAAAAGAGGAAATATTCAAAAAAGGAAATATTGAAAGAAGAAAATATTGAAAAAGGAAATATTGACAAAAGGAAATATTGAAAAAAGGAAGTATTGAAAAAAGGAAATAATGACAAAAGGAAATATTGACAAAAGGAAATATTGAAAAAGGAAATATTGACAAAAGGAAATATTGACAAAAGGAAATATTGAAAAAAGGAAATATTGACAAAAGGAAATATTGACAAAAGGAAATATTGAAAAAAAAAAATAGTGAAAAAAGGAAGTATAGAAAAAAGGAAGTATAGAAAAAATAAATATTGACAAAAGGAAATATTGAAAAAAGGAAGTATAGTAAAAAGGGGAAATATTGACAAAAAAGAAATATTGACAATATGAAATATTGAAAAAAGGAAGTATAGAAAAAAAGAAATATTGAAAAAAGGAAATATTGAAAAAAGGAAATATTGAAAAAAGGAAATATTGACAAAAGGAAATATTCACAAAAGGAAATATTGAAAAAAGGAGATATTGAAAAAAGGAAGTTTTGACAAAAGGAAATATTGAAAAAAGGAGATATTGAAAAAAAGGAAATATTCAGAAATGGAAATATTGAAAAAAGGAAATATTTACAAAAGGAAATATTGAAAAAAGGAAATATTGAAAAAAGGTTATATTGAAAAAAGGAAATATTGACAAAAGGAAGTATAGAAAAGGGGAAATATTTAAAAAAGGAAATATTGAAAAAAGGAAATTTTGACAATAGGAAGTATAGAAAAGGGGAAATATTTAAAAAAGGAAATATTGAAAAAAGGAAATTTTGACATAAGGAAATATTGAAAAAAGGAAATATTGAAAAAAGGAAATATTGAGAAATGGAAATATTGCAAAAAGGAAATATTGAAAAAACGAAGTATAGAAAGAAGGAAATATGGAAAAAAGGAAATATTGAAAAAAGGAAATATTGACAAATGGAAATATTGCAAAAAGGAAATATTGAAAAAAGGAAGTATAGAAAAGAGTAAATATTCAAAAAAGGAAATATTGAAAAGAGGAAATATTCAAAAAAGGAAATATTGAAAAGAGAAAATATTGAAAAAGGAAATATTGACAAAAGATAATATTGAAAAAAAGGAAATATTGAAAAAAGGAAATATTGACAATGGAAATATTGACAAAAGGAAATATTGACAAAAGGAAATTTTGACAAAAGGAAATATTGAAAAAAGGACATATTGACATAAGGAAATATTGACAAAAGGAAATATTGAAAAAAGGAAGTATAGAAAAAAAGAAATATTGACAAAAGGAAATATTGCAAAAAGGAAGTATAGAAAAAAGGAAATATTGAGAAAAGGAGATTTTGAAAAAAAGGAGGTATAGAAAGAAGGAAATATTGAGAAAAGGAAGTATAGAAAGAAGAAAATATTGAAAAAAGGAAATATTGAAAAAAGAAAGTATAAAAAGAAGGAAATATTGAAAAAAGGAAGTATAGAAAGAAGAAAATATTGAAAAAAGGAAATATTGACAATAGGCAATATTGACAAAAGGAAATAGTGAAAAAAGAAAGTATAGAAAAGAGGAAATATTCAAAAATGAAATTTTGAAAAAAGGAAATATTGAAAAAATGAAATATTAACAAAAGGAAGTATAGAAAAGAGGAAATATTCAAAAAAGGAAATATTGAACAAAGGAAATACTGAAAATAAGGAAATATTGAAAAAAGGAAGTATAGAAAAAAGGAAATATTGACAAAAGAAAATATTGACAAAAGGAAATATTGACAAAAGGACATGTTGACAAAAGGAAATATTGAAAAAAGGAAGTATTGAAAAAAGGAAATAATGACAAAAGGAAATATTGACAAAAGGAAATATTGAAAAGGAAATATTGACAAAAGGAAATATTGACAAAAGGAAATATTGAAAAAAGGAAATATTGACAAAAGGAAATATTGACAAAAGGAAATATTGAAAAAAGGAAATAGTGAAAATAGGAAGTATAGAAAAAAGGAAGTATAGAAAAAAGGAAATATTGACAAAAGGAAATATTGAAAAAAGGAAGTATAGTAAAAAGGGAAATATTGACAAAAAAGAAATATTGACAATAGGAAATATTGAAAAAAGGAACTATAGAAAAAAAGAAACATTGAAAAAAGGAAATATTGAAAAAAGGAAATATTGAAAAAAGGAAATATTGACAAAAGGAAATATTCACAAAAGGAAATATTGAAAAAAGGAGATATTGAAAAAAGGAAGTTTTGACAAAAGGAAATATTGAAAAAAGGAGATATTGAAAAAAAGGAAATATTCAGAAATGGAAATATTGAAAAAAGGAAATATTTACAAAAGGAAATATTGAAAAAAGGAAATATTGAAAAAAGGTTATATTGAAAAAAGGAAATATTGACAAAAGGAATATTGAAAAAAAGAAATATTGAAAAAAGTAAATATTGAAAAAAGGAAATATTGAAAAAAGGAAGTATAGAAAGAAGGAAATATTGAAAAAAGGAAGTATAGAAAGAAGGAAATATTGAAAAAAGGAAATATTGAAAAAAAGAAGTATAGAAAAGAGGAAATATTCAAAAAAGGAAATATTGAAAAAAGGAAATATTGACAAAAGGAAATACTGAAAAAAGGAAGTATAGAAAAGAGGAAATATTCAAAAAAGGAAATATTGAAAAAAGGAAGTATAGAAAAGAGGAAATATTCAAAAACGGAAATATTGAAAAGAGGAATTATTCAAAAAAGGAAATATTGGAAAGAGGAAATATTGACAAAAGGAAATATTGACAAAAGGAAATTTTGAAAAAAGGAAATATTGAAAAAAGGAAATATTGACAAAAGGAAATATTGACAAAAGAAAATATTGACAAAAGGAAATATTGACAAAAAAAAATATTGAAAAAAGGAAATATTGACATAAGGAAATATTGACAAAAGGAAATATTGAAAAAAGGAAATATTGAAAAAAGGAAGTATAGAAAAAAGGAAGTAAAGAAAAAATGAAATATTGAAAAAAGGAAATATTGAGAAAAGAAAATATTGAAAAAAGGAAATATTGACAAAAGGAAATATTGAAAAAAGAAAATATTGAAAAAAGGAAATATTGAAAAAAGGATATATTGACAATAGGAAGTATAGAAAAGGGGAAATATTCAAAAAAGGAAATATTGAAAAAAGGAAATTTTGACATAAGGAAATATTGAAAAAAGGAAATATTGAAAAAACGAAGTATAGAAAGAAGGAAATATGGAAAAAAGGAAATATTGAAAAAAGGAAATATTGACAAATGGAAATATTGCAAAAAGGAAATATTGAAAAAAGGAAGTATAGAAAGAACGAAATATTGAAAAAAGGAAACATTAAGAAAAGGAAATATTGAAAAAAGGAAATATTGACAAAAGAAAATATTGACAAAAGGAAATATTGACAAAAGAAAATATTGAAAAAAGGAAATATTGACAAAAGGAAGTATAGAAAAGAGGAAATATACAAAAAAGGAAATATTGACAAAGGAAATATTGCAATAAGGAAGTATAGAAAAAAGGAAATATTGAGAAAAGGAGATTTTGAAAAAAGGAGGTATAGAAAGAAGTAAATATTGAGAAAAGGAAGTATAGAAAGAAGAAAATATTGAAAAAAGGAAATATTGAAAAAAGGAAGTATAAAAAGAAGGAAATATTGAAAAAAGGAAGTACAGAAAGAAGAAAATATTGAAAAAAGGAAATATTGACAAAAGGCAATATTGACAAAAGGAAATAGTGAAAAAAGAAAGTATAGAAAAGAGGAAATATTCAAAAATGAAATTTTGAAAAAAGGAAATATTGAAAAAATGAAATATTAACAAAAGGAAGTATAGAAAAGAGGAAATATTCAAAAAAGGAAATATTGAACAAAGGAAATACTGAAAATAAGGAAATATTGAAAAAAGGAAGTATAGAAAAAAGGAAATATTGACAAAAGGAAATATTGACAAAAGGAAATATTGACAAAAGGACATGTTGACAAAAGGAAATATTGACAAAAGGAAATATTGAAAAATGGAAATATTGAAAAAAAGGAAATATTGAAAAAAGGAAGTATAGAAAAAAGGAAATATTGACAAAAGGAAATATTGACAAAAGGAAATATTGACAAAAGGAGATGATGACAAAAGGAAATATTGACAAAATGAAATATTGACAAAAGGAAATATTGAAAAAAGGAAATATTGACATAAGGAAATATTGACAAAAGGAAATATTGGAAAAAGGAAATATTGACAAATGGAAATATTGACAAAAGGAAATATTGTAAAAAGAAAATATGGAAAAAAGGAAATATTGACAAAAGGAGATATTGAAAAAAAGGAAATATTGAGAAATGGAAATATTGAAAAAAGAAATTATTGACAAAAGAAACAATTGAAAAAAGGAAATATTGAAAAAAGGAAATATTGAAAAAAGGTAATATTGAAAAAAGGAAGTATTGAAAAAAGGAAATAATGACAAAAGGAAATATTGACAAAAGGAAATATTGAAAAAGGAAATATTGACAAAAGGAAATATTGACAAAAGGAAATATTGAAAAAAGGAAATATTGACATAAGGAAATATTGACAAAAGGAAATATTGAAAAAAGGAAATAGTGAAAAAAGGAAGTATAGAAAAAAGGAAGTATAGAAAAAAGGAAATATTGACAAAAGGAAATATTGAAAAAAGGAAGTATAGAAAAAAGGAAATATTGACAAAAAAGAAATATTGACAATAGGAAATATTGAAAAAAGGAAGTATAGAAAAAAAGAAATATTGAAAAAAGGAAATATTGAAAAAAGGTAATATTGAAAAAAGGAAATATTGACAAAAGGAATATTGAAAAAAAGAAATATTAAAAAAGTAAATATTGAAAAAAGGAAATATTGAAAAAAGGAAGTATAGAAAGAAGGAAATATTGAAAAAAGGAAGTATAGAAAGAAGGAAATATTGAAAAAAGGAAATATTGAAAAAAAAAGTATAGAAAAGAGGAAATATTCAAAAAAGGAAATATTGAAAAAAGGAAATATTGACAAAAGGAAATACTGAAAAAAGGAAGTATAGAAAAGAGGAAATATTCAAAAAAGGAAATATTGAAAAAAGGAAGTATAGAAAAGAGGAAATATTCAAAAAAGGAAATATTGAAAAGAGGAATTATTCAAAAAAGGAAATATTGGAAAGAGGAAATATTGACAAAAGGAAATATTGACAAAAGGAAATTTTGAAAAAAGGAAATATTGAAAAAAGGAAATATTGACAAAAGGAAATATTGACAAAAGAAAATATTGACAAAAGGAAATATTGACAAAAGAAAATATTGAAAAAAGGAAATATTGACATAAGGAAATATTGACAAAAGGAAATATTGAAAAAAGGAAATATTGAAAAAAGGAAGTATAGAAAAAAGGAAGTATAGAAAAAAGGAAGTAAAGAAAAAAGGAAATATTGAAAAAAGGAAATATTGAGAAAAGAAAATATTGAAAAAAGGAAATATTGACAAAAGGAAATATTGAAAAAAGAAAATATTGAAAAAAGGAAATATTGAAAAAAGGAAATATTGACAATAGGAAGTATAGAAAAGAGGAAATATTCAAAAAAGGAAATATTGAACAAGGGAAATACTGAAAAAAGGAAATATTGACAAAAGGAAGTATAGAAAAGAGGAAATATTCAAAAAAGGAAATATTGAAAAAAGGAAATTTTTACATAAGGAAATATTGAAAAAAAGAAATATTGAAAGAAGGAAATATTGAGAAATGGAAATATTGCAAAAAGGAAATATTGAAAAAATGAAGTATAGAAAGAAGGAAATATGGAAAAAAGGAAATATTGAAAAAAGGAAATATTGACAAATGGAAATATTGCCAAAAGGAAATATTGAAAATAGGAAGTATAGAAAGAAGGAAATATTGAAAAAAGGAAACATTAAGAAAAGGAATTATTGAAAAAAGGAAATATTGACAAAAGGAAATATTGACAAAAGGAAATATTGACAAAAGAAAATATTGAAAAAACGAAATATTGACAAAAGGAAGTATAGAAAAGAGGAAATATACAAAAAAGGAAATATTGAAAAAAGGAAGTATAGAAAAGAGTAAATATTCAAAAAAGGAAATATTGAAAAAAGGAAATATTCAAAAAAGGAAATATTGAAAAGAGAAAATATTGAAAAAGGAAATATTGACAAAAGATAATATTGAAAAAAAGGAAATATTGAAAAAAGGAAATATTGACCAAAGGAAATATTGACAAAAGGAAATATTGACAAAAGGAAATTTTGACAAAAGGAAATATTGAAAAAAGGACATATTGACATAAGGAAATATTGACAAAAGGAAATATTGAAAAAAGGAAGTATAGAAAAAAAGAAATATTGACAA